>NC_135765.1:6019842-6183289 GCF_052425735.1 Oculina patagonica
CTTAGCTGTAGATCAGTAAGCGGCACGTTAAATTTCTTCAAACCGGTAAACATTTCCTCGGGCGACACGCTCTGTGTCTTGTCTTTGTCCAAGCAGTTGAACAAATCCACAGCACGCAACCTTTTTTCCAACAAAAAATTCTTTAGCGCCGTCAATAGTTCGTGTTTCATCCTCCTTCCGGGGTCGTTGTCGTCGTTGCCATGGAAACTGGCCAGAGAGCCTCTTTTACTGTTGTTATAAGTCGAAGCACCGGAAGTGATTTGAAACGCAGGCTTTTTCTTCATAAACTCTTCCAACAGAGAGGCAAAGTTCTTTTTCACTGTAACGTTGTCGAGGTGAAGTTCTTCCAGAGCTGAATCAGCATTTTCATTGATCGCTTTCATGAGTGCGTACGCGCCGGTGTTTCCAAGAGGATTAAATCCGATTTTAAGCACGCGTAAAGTTTGATTGACCTGCAGACCTTTTGCTAAGCCTTGCGCGCCTTTCTCTGTGATGCGATTGTGGCTTAAATCCAACTCAAGAAGTGTGTCGTTCTTTTTGAGCGCCTCTCCCATCGCTTCAGCGCCTTCATCCGCAAAACCGTTCCATGACAGATCAAGGATTTCTATAGAGCTGTTTGATCTCATTCCCTTGCAAATTGCGATGGCGCCCTTCAATCTCAAGTGATTCCAACTTAGGTTTAGCTCAGTTATGCTGTTATTTTCCGCCAAAACTGGACCTATTGTCTCTCCGCCCGCCTCGCAAAAGGAATTCTGACTCAAGCTGAAGCATTTTATGCTTGTATTGCTCATCAAACCCTCGGCTAGCGGCTTGGCATCTTTATCGACAAAGTTGTTAAACGACAGATCAAGCCATTGTAAGTATTTGTTTTGCGCGATGACGCTCCCTATTGCACGCGCCCCGTTTGAGCTCATCATATTACCAGCGAGGTTTACCCACTTTATATAACAGTTCTCAAGCAGCATTTTTGCGAAGCAATCCACTCCTTCCTCGCCGAGGCTGTTTTCTTGTAAGTCGAGTTTTTCCACTGTGGTACTTTTCACAAGCGCCTTAGCCAGGGCTCTGCCACCCTGGGGTCCCAGGCCATGATGTGCTAGCGCAATCTCCGAAGTGTGGATCGTGTCGGTTATGGCAGTGACTGGCGGAACCCCAAGCCTACGGCAAGTTCTCAGATACGCCGATTTTCCAGTGATATCGGCGCTTTTGCGCGTCTTCTGGGCGTCTTTAGATGGTGTTTCTAAATCCGTGTCCCAACCGTCCTCACTGTCATAATTGTCAATCTCATTTTCAACATCTTCTTCGCTCTTTCCTTTGTTTTGTAGCTCCTTCAATGTTTCATCAACTTGACGCACGGTGTTTTCGAAGCGAACGGTAACATTTCTTTTGGAGGGCTTACTTTCCATTTTGCTAAAATTAATTTACGACTCGTAATTGGTTTTCTTTTCTTCAGTATCCAAATATTTTAGCCCAGCAGTCTTTTTCCGTTGTGCTGCGGATCCAAACACAATTTTTGAGCTTTATTCTAATGTTGTTAGCTTGTATCTGGATAATTATCTCTTCTACCGCCAACAAACTATTTAGTGTATTTCAAGCTGCCTCTATTAACACATAATAATAAACTTAAAAGCTTTGTTCCTTTAATTACGTAAAGGAAGGTCTTCGGGATCTAAATTATCGCTTCGGACACGCAATTATGGGTCTTTTCACAAGGCGACAATCATGCCAGTAAATTGAAGTTCTCGTTAGCCTTAAAAATGTACAAAATCGACTTTTCTTAACCTGTGTTTCGTTGTTTGTGAAAAACTACTTTTTAATGCCTCTGCTCGTACAAAGAAGCAAAAAAAACGGCACTAAGTCGCCATTATGGATGTCGCTATGCCTTTTTGTCATAATCGAGAAGTGTTAATTGTGGGATATTGGCTATTCTGTTCCATAATCACATATCTTTTTATCTTTTGTGTTCTGCTGATGAAATTTCCGTTCGCTAAGTGATTTTGCTAATGAGACATTTCCTTATCGCCGTGAAATGACCGAAAAAAGAGACATAAACTTCAAGTTTTAAATTGTGTTGGTTATACAGCAAAGAAAGGAACACAAGGGTCGTTTTACATGTCAGGAGTAGTAAAGGTTTTATTTTTTTAAGTCTTTTCAACAACAATGTTGAACAAGCAATGCCGAATACACCTTATACGTGTTACCGCAGTTGCTAAATCTCACCTCCAAGCCTCGTTTACACGAAATTCTTTTCCAGCCTAATGGCACATTCACACATTTCACGTGGGTATTCTTTTCATCTTTGCTGCTTTGAGAATTCGTTCATGATAAAATTTACAAGCTTGTACTAGTCTCCTTTTTACGACTGGTCACTCACATGGTCCATCATCTGTAAAATTTTTCTTTGCAACTCCGCTGACCTGGTAGAAATATACTTGTAGAAAGAGTGTAGCAAGGCGGTTAAATTTAAAGGGGTTTGACAAGAAAAACAAGAAGCAAAGAAACAAAATATGGCTGACAATTACGTGTAGAAAGTAATCGACCGCCAAAAAAGTGGACATATCAATCTAATAGACATTCCGCCGATTATCTGTTATCATGTTTCCTTATTTCTGAAATGTTTGAATCACTTGCTGCTCATATATTTTCAAGGAATGAAAACTAAATGTAAAACTTGGTGAAAAAAATTCAGTCGTGGCCCGAAGAGCTCTTTGATTGCTTTTCAAGGTGGTCCCCACACAGCCTCTTGTGTGTACATGTGTATGCGTAGGGATTTTGAAAGACGGTTGCAAAGATGTGTCACGTGGTGCCAGTTAAAAAGCGTGGGTCGAAAACTTGATGCAAAAGTCCTTAGCTGAAAATAGGGCATGTCTGAGTTGCCTTTTGCCTCTGTGTCAAAACGAGTCTTCGTGCGAAACCATTCATGTGAAAAAGAGTTTCGTGTTCATTTTCATGCAGATCCAAAATATTTTTATATAAGAACTTTGTATGAGGACTCGTTCTGAAGCAGAGGTAATAAAAAGTGATCTTGTTTGGAGCCAAGGGTTTGGAGCCGAGTTTGTTTTCAGCGGGGTATCCGGGGGTACCAGACAGTTTCGTTCCCAGACTCGACAGAGAACCTGGAAACGCGGTTAGAAATTACAGCTAGGGCCAGGGACACCCTGCATGTTATATCAGCAACGTACCACGCGCACTATAATTGGTATATAACTTAATTGCAATGATAGAAAACATTTCGAGAGTTTATTTCATACAGGAAATACGTAAATTTTCATGTCCTTTTTTTCAAGATACGGAAACCCTCGACGTAAAAGATTTAGAGGCCAGTGAACGCGTCATGTTTCCATCGGTGTTTCTCGTTCTCCCAATCATCCACTCGAATTGCTACCGGAAAAGGCTCAAAAGGTTTGTATCACAGTGTAGCCACACTGTTTTAGATTAACTTTGGGGGTGGAAGAATATTTGTGTTTAATACAGGGGCACTTCCTAGGAAACATTTCAAATTGTCAACTAACTATAATAAAAGCAGAAAGATTAAGAAATAGGTTTTTTTGTGGGGGTTATCCGAAATAAGAACAATAACGTACTGATAAAAAAGCATTAGCCAACATCGTATATTCTTCGCAGCCGTTATTTGGTTCGCCAAGTAACGGTGATAGGGTAGACGTATTGCGTGACTAAAGAGAAGCATTGCGTGACGACTATAAAGGCCTGGCAAAACGAGGAAACATTTGATGTTTCCATAATTGTTTCCTCGTTTTGCCATGGTTCCATGCCGCGCTGAAACACGAAATGTTTCTGTCGTGTAGAAACACATTTTGCTTAATGCAGACACAAATTGACGCTGTAAACAATATTTTCCGTATGGCAAAACTAGGAAACTCTGGAGAAACATGTGCGCGCTACGAGTGTTTCTGAAAACAAGTTTCCTCATTTTGCCAGGCCTTAATAGCAGCTGCGCCGGAGACTGCTGTAGCTTGTTCGCGTTCGCATCTTTTCCACAAAATAAGCACAACTGTTCATTTTAACATGCATTTATTAATACTCTAAAAGGTTTAAATCACAATATTAAGACGCACTTACTAAGCAAAAAAGTTAGAAACTACTTCCACTCGAATATTAAAACTGTAGAATCAAAGTTCCTATTTCTATTTTTCTTATCTCAACTGTGAGGACAGCTCTTATTTCTATTGAGCGAAGTCCGGCCCTACCGAGTTTTCTGCTTCAGTTCTAGTACTCGTTATAAGCAGAGATTGCTTCGTTCGGAATTCTTTACCACTAAATAAGAACTGTCCTCACAATTTTATTTTTGTCCTGCACAAGCCAACTGCGCCTTCTTAAATTATGTTCCTAGTACGGACACGAGCAAGCTGGCAATATACTATTTTCTACGACAGGAAACATTTTAAAATTCGAACTACTTGTTCCACACACGAAACGACTGGCTTTCAAGTTTCGATTTGGCAGTTTGGACATATTTGTCTAAACTGAGTTTAGTCCATTTTGGTTTTTGAAGAATTTGGTTCAAGAATAGAATTAGAACATCCATGGACTTTGTTTCGTGCTATAAAAAGAAACTTGAACCTAAAATCACATTAATTGGACCGTTTTCGTCAAGATTACTCTTACAGTATCGAGCAGTGCACGTCGATGTTAGCTAAATATCTCATAGGAAAATATTAGAAAAATAGTGTTGTTTTTTTAACGAAAATCTTGAACACCTGAGTTGTATTAAGTAAATATTAAGAGAATTCAACCCTCTACTTTCACCAAACAGATTATTTAAAACAAGCCTTAAGTTTGGTCTGTTTTCTAAGAATAAAATATCTGAGGAGCTTTATGAAGACTTCATCAGCTAGATTATGTAAATTGTTCCAGAAGAAGAATTAAAAAGGTAAGTCTTAAGCAATGTTTCTCTTTTCTTTTACTCAAACAGTAAAAGTGTTCTTGATTTTCTTTAGGATTTCGTTTTTCTTGAGCTCTTTACCTTTACAGTGCGGGTGGTCACGGTCTGTTCTCCTCCCTCGAAATCGTCATCATCGAATTCAAATCTGGTGGATTCAGCAGATGGCCCCAGGTCGGCGTCACCTCCACCACCGAGGTCGAAGAAGGTTTCGATTTGCTTTTGCGTGGATGAGCTGTAACTCTGCGTCTTCAAAGCTTCGTTTTCACGCTGTAGCTCGCCGACGGTCAGCTTGAGGGACTGCACTTCTCCAGAGCGTTGCTGTTCTTCCAGATTGCGGGCTCGTCTGTAGTCATCGATTTCAGCTCTCAGAAGACTGATTTCTCCAGCGCTTTCCTGGAACTCTGCACGTTTCTTGGAAAGCTGCTTTGCTAGGTCTTCCTTTTCACGGCGGAACGATAGACTGCGTTCCGACAGCTCGGAGATCTGTTTGCTGATCTCATGTGATTCAGATTCTCCCTTGCTGTGCATGGCAGTCAGCTGGAGTCTCAGGCTTTCCTTTTCTCTCTCGGAATCGTCCAACTGTTGCTCAAGGCGCACAATCTTGTTGCGCTGGTTTGTAACTTCAACAAGCACCAAAGCCTTTGACTCCTGGACGGCCGCGTTCTCTCGGCTCATCTCCTCGATTCGCTGTTGCAGCACAGTCAGCTCGTTTTCCATGTCTTCGTTTGCTCCTCGGTTGATTTCATACTTCTCCTCCAGTTCTGAGAGCCTCCTCTGGTAGCTGACGACTTCCTCGCGCAGTGTCGCACTCCTGATGGTCTCGGTGTTGTAGGTAATTGTTAGCCGTTCAACTGTCTCGTGCGCACCGTTCAACTGGTGTTTCAACTCTCCAATAACCTTGTAGCAGGTCAGCAGCTCGGCTTGCACCTCGTTCTCTCTCTCCTGGCTGCGTTTGTATGCTTCTTGCAGTTTGGCATAAGCACCGGAGTCATCATACTCGTGGCGAGTGCTGATGTGGATTTCGTACTCAGCCTCGATTTTTGTGATCTTCTTCTGCAACAGGTCGTACTCTATTTTCAAGGAATCCTTATCGCGTTTTGCAGCATCCAGCTCTGACAAAAGATCAGCGATCTTTCGTTTGGCAGATTCCAGCTCGACTGTCAGCCTGTTCTTGTCCGATGATAAGGTCTGGTTGTTGTGCTCCAAGTGAGTGATGGTTTTCTGCATGTTGTCCAATTTGTCCTCGAGGCGCCTCTTGTCAGCATCCAAGTTGTCGTAGTTGTTTTGTAATGTGGTGTACTTGTTCTGCCAGGCGGAAAGATCATTGTTAAGACGGTCACGTTCGTTCTTGGTTGCTTCGAGGTCAGAGGGCATATCAGGGAACATGTCCACACCAGCTTCCAGACCGCCACCTGACACTTGACGAATCATTGGCTCTGGCTCGCGTCTGGCCTCATCCAAAGCTCTCTTGGTGTCTTCTAGGTCCATTTGGAGTCTGGTCTTATCTTCCAAAGCCCTCTGCAATCGACCCTCGAGATCGTCCATCTTCGGATTTATTTGATTCAACTGATTCTGCAGATCGCGCTTTTCGGCTGCCACGTTGTCGAAGTCGTTCCTGTAGTTGGCCAGTTCTCGCCTCAACTTTTCCAGCTGGGCCGTTAATTCGGCGTTTTCTTTCTCCAGGCCATCGATCGTGTACTTCCTTTCTGACCATTCCTGGACCTGGGAGTCGTACTGCTGTTGCAGTTCGCGCAGTTTCTTCTGCAGCTTGGCGATTTCCAGTTTAAGGTCTTCGTTCTTGATCTTCACTTGGTCAAGAGTGCCTCTTACGTGAGCGTGCTGTTTGGCTTCTTTCTGGAGTTCATTTTCCAGAGCCTCGATCTTGTCTCGCAAGGTCTGTATCACACCATTCAGTTCACTCTTGCTGTTGTGACAGGACTTGGTGGCTGCCTCGAGGTCTGCTACTTTTTTGTAGGCTTCCATCAATTCCTTTCGCTGATCTTCAATTTTATCTTGGTCCTCTTCTGACTTAGCCTCGAGCTGGGCCACCCTTTCCCTGGCCTTTATCAAATCTTCGCTGAAGTCCTTCACCTTTTCTTCATAAGTTTCGTTCTTGGCCTCGAGACGGAAGATCTTGTTCTTTGAGGCATCTAAATCTTGCTGTAACTGGGTGATTCTGTTCTTCCATCCAAGAGCTTCATCGGAATCAACCATGTCTTTGGACTGCAGATCATTTAGCTCGTTTTCAAGCTGCTTGATTCTCTTTGCCTTCCACATTGAATCGCCCTCTAGTGCATTCTTCGATCTGTTAACATCGGCAAGTTCACTTTCTAACTTGGCTATTTTGTTTTTCAGCGCTGCAGCATCTTTGTCTCCATCTTCCTTTTCTCTGAGAACTTTCTTGTAGGATGATTCCAAGTCTTTGTATTTCTTGTTGGGCACAGAGTCATCTTTAAACTGGAACATGTCTGGAGCTGACTGAAGACTGGGACCAACACTCTGCACGACAATGTCTGTAGCTGGAACGCGACGATTTGCTTCAAGTTGGACTTTTTGATCCGAGATAGTCTTCTTGAGGATAGAGATCTCCTGCCTGAAACGATTCTTGTCTGCTTCCAATGCCTTGATACGATTCTCCAGGCTTCTGATCTTCTGGATCTTCATGTTAAGCTCGTTCTGTAGTCGTTCGATGTCGTTCAAGGCGTTAAGGTACTTCTTCTTGAAGTCTGCCGCGTTAGCATTTGCAGTGGCCAAGTCTCTTCGGAGCTTTTCATTCTCATCCCGGAGAAGAGTCATGTGGTGTTCAAGATCGGCAATCTTTGCCTCTTTTTCTTGTATCTGGGCATTCAAGTTGTCCACCGTCTCGTTAAGTTTGTCGTTAGCTTCCCTCATGTTATCCAGCTTTCTCTTTAATGAGGCTATCTCATCCTTCAGCTGACGCTCATTGTTAACATGCCAGTTGATCTTACTCTGGCTATCATCTAGCTCACGCTTCACAGCTTGGACTTCTCCTTGAAGGTCACGCACTTGCATTTTAGAGTTGTCTAGCTCGCTGCGTGCCCTCTGCAAACGTTCTCCTGTCTCAGCCAATTCTCCGCGCAGGTTGGCTTGCTCTTGCAGTGCACGATCCCGTTCAGCCTCGATAGCTGTGTTCTTCTCCTGTGCCCTTAGCAATTCCTGGTGGAGGTTGTCATTCTGCGTATTGGCCATGTTGAGCTTGAGTTCTGCCTCGTTCAACTTCCTCTTGATCTGGTAAAGCTGGTTCTCGACGTCTGTACGACGCTTCTGTGAATCGGCCAGGGTTGCTTTAACAGCTTCGAGCTCCTTCCTTAACATCTGGTTATCGCGTTCCAAAGCGTCTTTTTGTGCACGCAACGAAGCAACAATGCCTGGAGCATCAGTCTGATCCCCTACTTTGGAAAGACGAATGGTGAGCTCTTGAATGCGCCTCTCTAGGTCCAAAATAGTATCGTCGTTATCCTTCAAGATCTTGTCTTTGTCGTCTACTTGGGCTTGCAGCTGCGCTTTTGAATCAAGAGCCTGTCGTAGCTGCTTCTCAAGTTGACCATTTTTCTCTTTCAGATCCTCCAAATCTCTCTTGAGAAATTCAGCCTCCATTCCACCTTCTGGTCCTGCTTCAACGGAGCTTTCGGATTGCATTTGGATAGAAGATTCAATTGGTGGGGCGGATTCCAAGTTGACAATTTGCTCTTGGGCTTGTGACAGCTTCTCCTGCAGTTCTTGTCCTTTATCTTCATTGATCTTATTAGAGATATCCAGTTCTGCGATCCTTCGTTTTAAGCTAATATTCTCTTCATCGAGACGCTTAGCCCTGTCACGATTGCTGTCACTCTTGCTCTCAAGCAGCGTGGATCGCTCATTGGAAGATTGATAAGCTTTCTCCAATTCTCTGATCTTTTGACGAGCTGATTCATTTTCACTCTCCAGGCGGCGCAAGTTCTTTCTCAGATTGTCAAGCTCCTTCTCTTGCAGGTCATCTTTGTTCCTCAAATCCGCTATGATTTTATCTCGGTTCTCAATCTCTCTTGTCAGGAAAGTGATCTTGCCCTGAAGTTCAGTGAGCTGCTTGTCGACCACCATTCTTTCCTCTCGTAGGTTATTTAGTTCTTTCTTCAATTCTTCAATCTTTTCCATGAGTGTTGCCCTCTCACTGACCAGGTCTCTGATCTGCTGCTCAAGATTGGTGATTTTGTCTGCGCTGACTTTGGCCTCGTCGAGTGCTCTATCTCTTTCTCCTGTCAGTTTGACGATACGGGCCTCCAATTCGTTTATCTTGTTTTGCAGGTCCAGAATTTCATTTTGCTTGCGGGCATCTTCAGCTTTCAGGGAATCGATCTCTTGTTGTGCATTTTCCAAACTGGCCTTGGCAGCGTCAAGTTGGCCTTCTAAGAATTCCTTGCCTGCTGTTAAGTTTTTGATTTCGTTATCTTTCTCTGCCGCCTCCTTTTCAGCCTCCTCGAGCTGTATCTTGTCTTCAACGATGACCTGTTCGTTTTCAAGATTCTGTTTTCTTGCCTTCGCCAGTTTTTCTAGAGCATCATCCAGCTGCTTCTTGAACGAATCCTTTTCTTTTTCTTCATTGTCACATGCTACCTCAAGATCAGCCACCTGGTTGTTGGCAGCTTCCAGGTCTCCTCGGATAGCTTGCCTTTCCTTGTCACTGCGATCCAAGGCGGCTTGGAGGTCACGGACCTTCTTGTTTAAGGCGTTTACTTTAGCTCGGAGGTCGACGTTCTCCTGTTGGACTTTGCGATAGTCGGACTCCATCTTCTCCAAGCGTGCTTTAAGGGCTTGTAGTTCCTGCTTCCATCTGTTCTCGCGGTCCTGGCTAGCCTTGTAGAGAGTCTCGATCTCAATATATTGAGTGTCGTGAGATGAACTGGCTCGATCTCTTTCTTCTCGCTCCCTATTCAAGTTTTGAATGTTGACTTCGAGCTTGCTCAAGCTGAGGTTGGCTTGTTTCAGGCTATTTTCCAAGGATTTTATCTTGTTTTGGGCGGCATCCAGGGCATTTCGAGTTGCCATTAGTTCTTTCTTCAAGTTAAGGAGTTCCTCGTCCACTGCGGCCTTTGCAGCTTTCAGTCGTTCAATTGTAGCGTCTTTGTCTTGGATCTCCTTCATCCTGGATTCCAGCTCCTTTTCCAAGCGACGTATCTCGGTTTGCAAAGACAAGTTTTCCTCCTTGAGCTTCTTCAAACGGTCGTTAAGGTTTTTCACTTCCTCTCTCAAGTTATCTCTTTCCTTTTTAACACTGTTGAGCTGAGACTCCATGAGCGCCAACTTGTGCGTCTTGTTGCTGAGTTCAGTCTCCAGAGCATTTCTTTGTGCCTTGAGATCTTTTATTTCGTTCTCGAGTAGCTGAGCTCGCTTGGACTGCTCTGCGAGTTTACGCTCCAAATCCTTCTTGTCAGACTTGAGCCCCTCAGCTGCCACGTTGGCAGCAATAACGTCCCGCTTAGCATCGGCCAACTCGTTTTGCAACTTCTTAATCTTGTCGTTGAGTTCGGCGATGACTTTGTCCTTCTTAGCATTCACGTTCTTTAGACCTTCGTTGACCTTGTCCTGTTGGTTTACTTTAGCCTGAAGGTCGTTGTTATCTTCCTTAGCTTTGACGATCTTGTTGTTGGCGTCCTTCAAGTTGTCTTTTAGCTGAGCATTTTGCTTGCGTTGGGCGGCCAGTTGGCTCTCGAGATTATCGATCTTTCCTTGAACTTCGTGCAGGTCATCCTCAGCCTTGTCTTTGTCTTTCTCAGCAGCCTCCAGATCAGTCTCCTTCTGTGCAAGGTCACTTTGCGCCACGACGAGGTCACGGGAGAGGTCATCCTTCTCACCTTCAAGTTGCTGGATGCGATCGTGCAACTTAGCAATTTCTTCATTGGCAGCATCGAGTTCCGCCTTCAGTTGATCGATTTCTTTGGATCGGTCTCTGTCCTCAAGCATTTTAATCTTGAGTTTGAGGGCCTTGATCTCTTTCTCCAGCTGTGCGTTCTTTTCTTGTTCTCCTTCAAGCAAACCATCCTTATCACCGGCCAAACTCATGAAGTCTTGGTAGCTACTCTCGACATGCTGCACTTTGTCAGCCACCACAATTACCTCGCTCTGTAACTCTTCATTTCGTTTGACTGTGGTGTCGATTTCTCCAGTCAGACGGTTGATCTCTTCGTTCTTCGTGTTCAGCGCAATTTGAAGCTTCCTCCTCTCCTCTTCAACGGCTGCAAGTTGCGCTTTTGTCTTGGAAAGTTCTGCTCTTATATCGTCATTTTCCTTGTCCAGATCGTTGATCTGAGATCTGAGGGCAGCAATTGTGGCATCTTTGTTGTCAGCCTCTCTGCGATAGGCATCAATTTGACGTTGAGCTTCAGCAAGCTGGCTTTTGAGGCGATCTATTTCATCGTTGAGCTTGGTAACAACGGCGTCGTGCTGCTTAGCGTCTTCCTCGAGGACTGCCTTCTTACTAAGAGCATCACGAAGTTCCGCTTCCACGCGCGCAAGATTCTGCCGCAGATTGAGCACCTGCTCTTCGAAGTCTCTCTTTTCTTTCTCGGTGCTATCCAGTGCGTTTTCCAGGTCGTTGTTAGCCTTCTGTGCGTCTATAAGGTCTCTTTCAGCGTTGTCTTTTTCTTCCAGGGCCTGCTTAAGATCTTCTTCTAGCTCAGCCAGTTTCTTGTTTCCATCCATAAGCTCATCGTGCATGTCGTTCTTTTCATCTTCGAGCATGTTGTTTTGGAGGTTCAGCTGTTGGACGTCCTGTTCTTTCTCGTGGATGTTTCCCTCAAGGCGGCGGATTGTGTCCCGCAAGTCATCGATGACCTTCTGCTTCCTTGCGTTGTCATTTTTGTACTTGTCGAGGTTTCGTTGTGCTTCTCCTAACTGGGTCTGCAATGCAGCAATCTCTTTCCTGAGCTGAGAGCTCTTGTCCTTCTCAGCGTCCAAATCTGCCCTAAGCTGAGCTTTAGCTTTGTTGGCTGCAATAAGCTGAGCTTCCAGATTCGAGTTCTTAGCCTTCAGCGCGTCAAGCTCCCGCTCAAGTTCGTCACGTGAATTTTCGCTTCTCTCCAGAGCCAGTCTCAGTTCTGAGATCTTCTTCTCCAAAGGAGCAAGGCGCAACTTGAGGTCATCTCTCTCTTTGGCGGTAATGGAGTGACGGGATTCCAACTCATTGACCTTGCTCTGGTGTCCTCCCATTCTGGATCGTAGCCCGTCCACTTCAGTGATGGAAGAATCATACGTAGACTGTAGCTGCATATACTTGGTGTTGACGCTTTCAAACTCGCTCTCCAGGTCGTGTATGCGGGCACGGCAACGGACAAGTTCGTTCTCCAGTTCTCGTACTCGGCTAGTCATCTTACCGTTCTGACTCTCGAGCGTAGCCACCCTGCTGTTGGAAATTGCAAGCTCTCGTTGAAGATCTTCATTGGTGCTTCTAAGGCTATCGATCTGCGCCTCCTGCTCAGCAACTCGCCTGTCCGATGAGCGGATCTCGTTTTCGAGGTCTTTCACGTGTTTGGCTTCCACCTCGGCACGCATCTCGCTCTGGGACAGGTCTTGCTTAAGCTGCTCAATCTGATCTTCCAGTGCACCGTTCTTCTGCTCCAGGTTGCGGATTTGCCTGTTCTTGCCTTCCGTTTCATCCCGGAGTCTGTCAGCCGTCCTCTTGTTGTTCACTGCCTCAGCCTGTGCACTTTGCAATTGCTCCTTGCTCTTCTTCAGATCGTCTCTTAGCTTTTCAAGCTGCCTCTTGAGGTCCTCTCGCTGCTTCTGGGAATTCTGCAGTTGCACTTCAAACTTCTTGACTCTGAGGTCGCACTCCTTCTTGGTGGCGTCCAGGTCTCGTATCGCCCTATCGTAATCGGCCTGCAACCGAGCAAGCTTCGTCTGGAGATTCAGAATCTCTTCTTGCAAGCCCTCTTTTTCATCTGCGGAACTCTTCAGGGTGGCTTCGTACTCCGAGATCTGGGTGTTGAAGAATACATCCTCCATAGGTGCCGATTCCTGGACAGTGGACACCGTCTGGCTTACGACCATCTCGGACTTGAGCGTCTCCAGCTCTCGCTGTAGTGCCACCTTGTCGGCCTTGAGAGACGAGATGATGTTGTTTTTGGAAGACAGCTCGCGTTTGAGCGCTTCCAGCTCGGTCTCGCGCATCAAGAGCCGTTTTCTGATGGACACGAGTTCTTCATTGAGCCTGTTCCTGTCGCTCTTGCTCTCCTGAAACTGCTCCTCTATTTGTCGTTTCTGACGCTTCAAGTTCTCGATTTCCAGCCTAAGCTGTTGAACCTTTGACAAGAAAAAGACAAATGGAACACTTAAAATCTCCTCTCCCGACTGCATATCATTTTGTGTCGTGCCTAATATTTGAATTTCAATTTCATCATTCGCGTTTGGTTTTTTTGTTTGTTTGTTTGTTTTAGAAGTAATAGTTGCAAGGACCATTGAATATTATGTTTCCTCGCGAAGCGAGGCGGGGGGGGGGGGTTTTGGGGGGGGTTGGGCCCGCGCGGGGGGGGGGGGTTTTTTTTTTTTTTTTTTTTTTTTTTTTTTTTTTTTTTCTTTTTTTTTTTTTTTTTTTTTTGATCTTTAAAGTTGGGCAGACTTTTCACAGGTTCACTTTTTTTTCCCTTTGTTATTGATAATTTTGCGCTCGCAACACGATCCGAGAGGATGTAAACAATCTGAGGTTAGGTACTCATGATTTAGGTGGAGCCGTACTGCTAAGCCAAGCAACCCCTACCCATTTTGAGCCATAAAATATCAATCTTCCCTACTCCATTCCAAACCACGAAAAATTTCTATCCCACTTTCTTTTTCACGAATATTATGCAAAAGCTACCGCGAAAAAAAAAGCCAATATGGAACTGAAATAGGCGGCGTCAAAATCTCCCGACGTGGCTAAAATAGAAATTTACTTGCGAACGCCACTGTAAAAGTTGCAAAGGGCGTTTGTAGGCGCTGGCTGCCTGGCGCACAAAACCCCCGCAGTTTCTTTGTTACTGTGAAGAAAGCTGTTTGTTTTTTGCTTTGTTATTGGTCATTTTGTGCTTCATTAACAATTTCACAATGCATAACAAAACATTTTCATATGTCTTCTGTTAGAGTGGTCAAAACTCCACATACGCCGCCCATTTCCGAATCGATCCGAGGCATTTAACAAACTTAACAAATTTGAAAGTGGTGCTTAAACCGGTCATGAGTTATTTAAAGGGCGTATTTATGTACAACATACGCTAGCTCATTGGAATTTTTTATTGGTTTTAACTCGAAAACAATAAAAAATTCCAACGAACAGATGCGACGGCTATATATACGCCTATGTTGCAAATACGTACGCCCTAAGTCTTTTGAAACTTTCGTGATCGTTGCAATTTAATCGACAATAGTTCGGGTTTATCTGGCTATATCAGGGTGTATAATCGCATGTGATAATCTCTGCTAATGTAAAATAAACGAACGTAAACACACGCCAATTAAGGAATGTTTATTTATTCTTTTATACCTTTTGCCTCGGGGGAAGCCCATTTGGATTAATTTTTCGCAACAGTCACAAAAACGAAACGTGATATTTCATGTGTATTTCATTCGATTGCGTGACAGTGTTTGAATTTAGCCTAAACTGTCGGTCAGCTTCGCGCCGTAGAACTCAACTAGGCTCGAACGGAACCTAGAAGTCAACAGGCTAATTCTGCTCATTAAAACGGAGCCTTTGTCATAAAATTTAATTCCTGTGCTCAAGCCTTGCACACTGTGTTAGGTTTTGGATAGTTTCATTTCAACAGGGCTTTCAGAATTTAGCAAAAGAAGACTTGTGTTCAAAACAGGTTTTCAAAGGGCCAGTATTAAAGAGCCTGTTACGTCAATCGTGTCAACTTTACTGACGTGTGCACGGCGATGTGCGAGGCGAGCTGGAACTAATGTGAAAAATCAATATTGAACATAGTATAAACTCTTCGCTTCTACTACAGTATCGGACTTTCCAAACAAGCACCAGCAATTTTAATGTCTGCCGCGGCAGCAGTCGATGTCGTGGGTCAAAATAACCCTTACGGTCCCCGTTTCTTCCTAGAACTTAAAACACTGTTTTTCCGTGTCGCCTTTGTTCATCGCGTGATGCAACCCGCGGTAGGCGCGATGGTGTTTGCGTCCACGGTCCACTGGTTATTTGATTTACGCCTTCCTTCCTTTACAAGCTTTTTGCATTGATTTCCTGATCCTGTGGAAACTTATGCCCTTTCTATTATTAGAACATTTAAAGCGTGAAAGAAGCTGTGCGCGAGCCAAAATCAATCACGAGCCTATACTCAATACCTCGATTGCCTAAGTAGTTTTTTCTCAAAAACACTCTGCCTTCAAAACTTGACCAAGTGGACAAAATATTTTGCCTCTTTAATTGTTCTACAGTATCCTAAATTTGCCGTTGTTTTTTTACATAAATATATTTTTCGACGCGAATGACAATCGCCTATATTTTCAACTTGACCCCGACCTTTCTCGCCCTATGTTTTATACGACTTGGTTGTTTGTGAAACTCGCTGCGTCGATTTAAAAATCCAATAAATTAAATCAAATCCTTTTATTTAGTGGATGATTTCTTCTGCCGAGATGCTTAAAGAGCTGAGGCGTTAAATGTACACGAATGTATAATCTTGACAACTTGTCTAGGCAAAAGGATTAAGTCATTCGCTCTTTTTGTTGTGATCTTTTCTTCTGAAATAGGTCCAGATCCCTTGGGTTTGTAGGCCTGGGAATTAATACTTTGTGGCGTATGTATTCGAGCGTGAACTGAGCGTCGGTCGCTCTCGAGCAGTGCGAAGTGTATTCTTTTAGGCGTTAATAAATCATGCTCGTAAACTGGGATATTTCAATTCTGCCTGCATTCTTCTCGAAATTCTGCTTGGATATACATTAGATATTTCGAAATTCTGCTTAGACAGCTATTTTGCTCGAAATTCTGCTTAGACAAAGCTATTTTGATCGCATTTTATTCGAAAAAATAATAAATTGCTGTGGTTACTAAGTCAAGTGTTTGCTTTCTCTGCTACAATTCTGCTTGGGCTTAAAAACTCCTTATCAGTTCTGCTGGCATAAATGTTCGCGTCCGCAAACGGCAAAAAAAGCCCTAGTCTGGCGCATTGAAATTCCACTACCGATGTTATCCAAGGCGTAAGTATAACTCAAAACTGTCAAAAAGTTTTGTTTAGTTCTTTCAGGTTTTACGTACGGTAATGGAAAGATTTTTATCGCTTTAGCTGATCCCTGGGCATTTGAGTACATAAGCGCTTACTAGGTCTTCTTACATAACCAGCATCATGCAAAAACATTTGATCTTTGGTCCGCAGATGTCTGAATTTCAAATCAAAACTTCACGCATATAAACGGTGACAACCAAAGGATTAGATTTCTTAGCGACGCCAAGCGCCAGCGAAATTGAGAACGTTTTCCTTTGCAAATAAATAACTCCCGAATACATCGGGGTTTCCCTTGTTTTCCTTAAACATTCTTACTTACTCGTACAGAAAAAGAGCAATCGATCGCTTTGTTCATAAATTAAACATTGATTTAAAAACCTCATTAAAGCCGATGCTGTCAAGCTGTGCACAGGGAAACGGCTACAACTCTCTAGCGAAAAATATTTTCACACGCAAACTTTCAGCTTTAGTCTGTCAGAGGAGCGGGTCACACACAAAAGCTACCGCGGTCAGATTTAATGCTACTTTGGGTGTGCCGAGCAAAAGGCAATTTGCATGTGTGTTTTATTTAAAGCAATATCGCCGTCTGTAACATACGAGTGCGGCGTATTAACGAAATTATTAAAGGAAGAAACACAATATATGTTTTCGCTGAGGGCTAGTAGTGCGCTTTTCGTAATAAAACTCAAAAGAGAACCTTCCTACGCAAAAACTGAACCATCAATTTGGAGTGTGTAGACAAATGTTAATATACTTTAAAGAAACCTAATTACAGCTATTTTATAAACATATATATGTGTTGTGGACGCAACTTACCTCGCTGGCATGGTCTCTCTTGAGGCTGTCGATCTCAGCTCGGTGTTTCCGGTACATTTGCTCAAATTCATTGAGGTAGCCTTTCGCCTCGGAGATATGCTGAATGGTGATGTCGTTTCCTTTGGAAGACATCGAAAGCTCGGACGCTTTGTAGGTCACTGTGCGGCGAACGGAGGGCGAAACTGGTCTTCCACCGCCAGACGTAACTTCCAAGCGCGTCTGCTCCATTTCGGACATCTTTGCAGTTGGTAGTGAAACTTAAACCCCTGTAACAGTTTGAAAAGTGACCTGGTGTCAGCGAATCTACCGAGCAGTGTTGTTTCTTTCAAGAAGCGAAGACGCCCTTTAATACACGTACACACTCAAATGCAGAACTTCGCACTTCACTTGTCTCGGAGACTGAGCGTAATCAAGCAATCGCGCGTTGTTTTGTAGTCAGTGAGTCATTTGCATTCTTTATAAACCGCCTGTCAACACGCCCAGTACTGGTGCAATGTCATTCAATAAAAGGCAGTCAATGACCTAGAAGATTCTTATTATATTTGGGCAGAACGCAGACTTAATGGAATATAACTGGCTCACTCGATTGTATTGGGAATTGTTTATACGCACAATGGGGTCATGACATAGCTCACAAAATTACTGAGGCCTGTATTCCTGTAACTAAGCGCGTTTGAATATTGGGCAAGGCAAACGAACATTCTGGCCACCTTGTGCGCAAAGCCTACTCAAAGGTACGTAAAACCATTTTTAACTGTAACTTTTCTTGTTCGCGTTCAGCTCGGTTTACTAAACGCATTCGTGCACGGAAATGGATGATAAACCTGAGACGCCCCTTCACGATTTGATTTTTCCGAGTGTTTATGGGAATTTGGTTTGGTCAAATGTCCGGAACTTTTCAAGCGTAAAAAGTGCTAACAAAGAGCCGAGCAGAGCTTTGCTAAATATAGCCATTATCTAGGATCACTCAATGCCCATTTAGAGACTAACCGATTGTTTAACAAGCCAGACTTCCTGGGAATATTTCTTGGTGCACTGTAGTTGAAATTGTCTGGGAAAATGCTGCTACGAACAATTGAACGACGTAAGAATTTAATCGCAGTGTGTTGTCGTTTGTACATGAGTACATCACACCCCATTGCACAAGCATTGTTTACAACTGTAAATTACTATGCTAATATCTATCAGATACAACTCAGGCCGTGGGAAATTTTTTCCAATTCAGTTTCTGAGATAGAGAGCTTAAGCTTGGGAAAATTTTCTTTGCTAGTCAATTTTTTATCTTTTGATTTGTTATTTACCTTCTTTCCCACGTTTGCTTTCCTTTGAAGACGAGAGTCACGCGAGGGACTGATGGAGTTTGATTTATTTAGCACCTCATTTTAATGGAAACGATATTCCCACGCATTTCCGGTAGTTAAGCACATCGCAAAAGGCGTTTGATGAAGAGCTTTTGAATTTTTTTTTCGCCTCGTATTAAAGACAAACACAAGAACATTTTTCGAATGTGGTGAAATCAAACATTTTTGCTCTCAATAAAACCTGGAAAATTCTAGACCTAGAAGGGGTTTTCCAAAGACCTCTAGACTAAACTAGAACGAAGTGACCTCGTTTTAGGTGGAAGAGCACAGCTTAGTGGTTCGTGACAAAATTGTTGTTTATGAAACTTTTTGGCGTTTTATGTCGACGTCATCGAGTTCCCCTGTTTAAAAATATTTTCTTTCCAGCTTAAATGTAATATAGCCTTTAGTACCCAAGGAACGAACTTCTTTTTATTAAAACGTCGTTTTGTAGGGTTTTGTTTACCCTCTTGTCAAAGGCTTATATGAGCTTAAGGATCTCTTGTTGTTCGCATTGGATATCGTGATTGCGAGGATTAAAAACATGCACTGTCAAGCACTTTTTAAAAAATCATAGATATCCAACAGTTTTTCACTTCCCTTTAAAAAAAACATTAAGTTTCGTTTTACCAACGGCGGGTGGTATTTTGCAATCTAGTGGTGGCGTGATTGCAACGTGTCACGGAATATCTATCTAAAGTTTTATCTATTCGTGGCGATCTTTGCTTCTTGAGAGCTTTTCAAAAAGACGTATTGTATTTCTCAAAAATATTGGCTTTAAAATGTTTCGCTAATAGCAACGGTATATTTTTATGGAATCACAATGCCCGATATATCTCGCTTTTAACCCCCTATCGGTATCACGAAAGCCTTGATCACAAACTTTCAAAAGTATTTCTAATTAATAAGAGTATAAAATGTTGGACCACATTTTGTGGGGATTTAAAAAGAATTTCACTTACTTAAAATGTTATGTTCTCGACGTTTTGAACAACGATCATGTAATTTAGTGTTAAACTTTACAGTGCCGTTTTAAATTCAATATTATAGATACATTAACATTTTCCCTTTTCTTAAGACCTCCTTTCAGTGAATATTGGTTAACAGCATTTTTAGAGGTAATTAATTGATAAATTTACAATGCCTTGATCCTTTAAATTCCCCTCATGTTGGACCCAATAACAAATATAACCTAATTTTGTCCTTTTTGTGCCAAAACATTCGTGCAAATTTAAAAAAAAATAGCGAGCGAGATATTCATTATGTACCAATATGAATAACAATTTACAGCGAAGAAACGAGAAAAATTTTCCTTTGTGCTCGAGTTCGTGTTTTTAATTATTTCACTTCCGCTCAATAAGCCCACAGAGATCTTTAAAACAACACACTTTAATGACTTGATCACTGTGGACTTTTGTTTTGATATTTTACCTATGTGATTTTCAATTTAAAAACCTGACGCTCTTTTTCGCTGTTATGAGCCTCTAACTTCAAGATCATAATTGATCACGCACGCACACACTTGTACAGTTAAACAGTTTCTTTTTAAACTCCAGTTCTGCCGTTTGCTCGTCTTTCCTCGCTAAAACATACCGTTTTTATCTCAAATTTTGACATGGAAGGAGTTTTGTTGTGACCTTTCAAAACCTTATTTCGATTGAAGCCGATTTTTTTTTTCGATTTGCGAACTCGACGAAACGAAATTCGAGGGTTGTTTTCCCATTATTAGTATCAAAGAAATGAAGCATACTTCCTTGCCCGGAGCAGTTAGTTTGGGCGATCGATCGTTATCTAGGCAGAACTTTACTGATGCTTTGGCGGCAGACTGGATACTCAAAACAGACGCCGATATAAATTAAACGATTGTGAAATAATGAATAATGGGCTGGGCAGAAAAACAACGCTTTAACCCTCAGTTTCGGTCAGTGAGCAATTGCTTTGGGTGTTGGCCTTTAAGTTTGCTTGAGTGGGTTTGCATGTGCTCCGTAGGACTGAATTCTTGGAAAGGTTTGCTTTATTCTGCGATCCCACCAGGCTACATAATTTGATTTTTTTTCCTTGTACATGCAGTGATCAAACGCCACGACTTTCTTTTGATATGTTCTTTTAAAATACTTTTTAATTTTGATGCTGTAATTAACTTAGCAATAAACAATTTAAATTATGCTCAGCTGATGATTTTATCGTTGTGATTAAGTTGGTTTTACTCAAAAACCGTGCGCTAAGAAGCTGTATTTTGGTACAATCGGCCTCCCCACCTTTAGATAAAAAGATGAGGTCGTTTAAGTGTATTCCTGTTATATTCGATTTCCGAAACAGCCAGATATCAGCCTTGAATATCTGTCTCTTCAAATGTCACACATTAAACTTCCTTATTCATCTTTTGACGTCTAAGTTACCGTCTTCGAGCTCAAGCGATGATGGCTATTGCTTGTAGCTAGTGCAGAATTTAAAACTGTCGGATCTAAGCGGCAGAAATTTCCTGTCTTCGAGTTTGTTTGCGATCTTTCGAGTCGCAGACACTCACACCCTTAAAAGCAGTGAAGCGATACACAAGTTTGTCAAATTTGCATATTAGTGATACAATATGTGTGTCCGCCATCGCCGCCAACTCAGCGAACTTTCCATTACATTTGCATAAAATTTACGTGCTTCGGAATGTTGCCAGTGGCATAAATTAAGCAAGAGAGTATAGTTTGAGCACTAGTTTCTTCGTTGCAGGCTTGATCTGTTGTTCACCTCCATGACAGCGGGCTTGCACCGGCTACCACCACTTTTAGCGATCAGCTGAGGGACTCCGTCTGAACATGAGTACAAAGAAGGCCGGAGAGAGCAGTTTCTCGAGTGTGTCTGGCGCCGGCGAGCGAACAGAGACTTACAAGAGCGGCACAACTGAGGCTACCAGTAAAACCAAGCTAGGAGACGATGTGTATTCCTATACGCGAGTCTCAAGGATTTCACAGGGATTCTTCGACAATGATGACCTCGCTTTGCGGCATTATGACGAAGCGAAGGACACTTTCACCGCGCTCGAGGCCGCTTATAAGAGACTTTTACTTCAAGTGGAAGCCATGAAAGACGAGCGAAGATACGAGGTAAATTTTATTTGTTCCTTCTTTCGTAACTTACGAACTTATAAACGCCTGCCTAAAAGGTATACCTTTGATACCGAACTGTGGCAGATTTGTTTACAAGTTTCTAAGGTTATAACTGTGTGATTGCGAGCCCCCTTAAGAATTCGCGCGTTAAGAAAATTTAAAGGTGTTTTGAAGTTTTGTTCTCAAGACTTTTTAAAGTTCTTGTGTCACTCATGTTACTCAATAATTCAGACAATTCGCTGGGGAATTACATGTATAGTCAGTGTCTTCTAACAAAAGATCACTTTATTCACTTTTAATTTGGCTCTTGCATTGTGTACGATTTCTCGTGTGAAAGTTCGCGATGGATTAAGGTTATATTACACATTGTAACACCTTCCCTTTCTCCAATATTCAAAACAGTGTATTTTATCATTGCCAATTAACGTTTAGTAGAATTTTAGTTAGGGCTCAATAATCAGTTCTCAATTGGTTTGGTTAGGACTGTGTCACTTGCCATCTCTTACGATAACTGTCAATGAAATTATTTTCGATACTATCGTTAAGAATTCCATTTACTTTTCGTATATACCGTGCGAACGATTACAATATCATAGACTAATATATTGAGACAACAATTAGGTGCTAATTGAATTAGATAAACAAATGTGGAATTCTAGATGCAGTATTGAGCTCTTTGAGAAAAATCAGTTCATATTCTATTCACAAAGTTTGAAAGGAAACTTATATTTCAGTTAAACAAGACGAAGTAACAACGGGGCCCGCTGAGTCAATACGATGCTAACAAATGATCAATTTCTAAAGCATCCAAAAGCTAATATTGATTTTATTCAGATTTCTATCTTCTTTACACGGAAGCTTTTACTAACTGGGCAAAAAATTTCAAACTTTAAAGATGACTGTCGATGCTGTTGTGTGACACGACTTGTCCATTCCAAACTGTCATGTAGACGTATCGACTTTCTGTTACTTAAGTTTAAAACTTGAGAAAAGTTGCTTTCAAATATTGTACTTGTCTTTGCTTAATTTTTGTAACTTACACTTCAAAAAGAGACAGGCTTCTTTTTCTTTGAGACTCAGTGAACCGCTTTCACTACCTTTGGTAGACTGAATAAATCCGGTCGAATTTGAAAGAAAGTACAGTACTTGTGTTCAGCTGATCGAAAATTAATGTTCATTAAATTGGCCACCATTTTGTAAGCGTATTTTGTTAAAAATTTAACTATACTGAGTACTTACAAAGTTACTTTCTGGTTGAAACGAAAGAAGACGCGTACACACCAAAAAAAGAAGAACAATTTTGCCCGGAGCCGATGAATGTTTGTCAAGATTAATTACACTGTTTTTATGCGAAGTCAGCGTGTGTATACTTTTCAACTTCTAATCAACTAGAGTTTTGACAGGGTAAATAAAACATTATCTGTACGTTTTACTAGTAGGAATTATACCTGTTCAAATCAACGAAAGAGATCTTAACAGAGCGTACCTTATTCGTTAGCAACCAGTTATTTTCACTCAGTTCGTGGACCACCGACAAAGCGAAATGGTTTCGTTTGCAGAGGAGTTAATTAAAAATCTGCTCAAGATTTTTGTCACGCCGTGTTGGCGTTAAGACAAGCGTAACCTTTCTTTCTTTAAAGGTGTTTACAAATAGGAAACTTCTGCTTCAGCATGTTTGGATTCAGTTCTGCTTTAATATATCCTCTCAATCCTATTTGGGCTGGAAAAATGACTCTCATCAAATTTGAAGTTTGTGGCATATGTTACTTTTAGTGAAAAGCTGTTTACACAAACTGAAAGTAGGAAACTTCCTACCTTTTTCGTTAGCAACTAGTTATTTTACTTAGTTTTTGGACCACCGACAAAGCGAAATGTTTCGTTTGCAGGGGAGGTAATTTAAAATCTGCTCAATATTTTTGTCGCCGCCGTATTGGCGTTTAGACAAGCGAAACCTTTCTTTCTTTAAAGGTGGGGTTTACAAATAGAAAACGTATGCTTTAGCATGTTTGGATTTTCTGCTTTAATATATCCTCTCGATCCTATTTGGGCTGGTTACTAAAATAACTCATCAAATTTGAACTTTGTGGGATAAGCTGCTTTTAGTAAAAAGTTATTTACACAAACTGAAAGTAGGAAACTTCTGCTTATAAAAACACGTTTAAATATTCAACTGAATAAAAACTTCAACCCTTCATGGACCTCTTCTTGGGCTTTCCAATGGTCTGGCGAACCCTCCATTACAAAGGTAGATCACATATCAGTGTTAAGAAAATATTTTCGTTGTGTATCCGTGTTTGGCTTTCTTTTTCTGCTTTTGTTAGCTCTGGAATGAGCAAAATCCTTGGAAAAACATGCAAAAAAATTTAAACTTGCTGTCACATCATGTGGAATGTGGACGTGCCTTACGTCTTTAGCTCATGTGCAATCGGCTTAATACTAATTGGGAATTGTTTATCTATTCAAGTTTCTATTTAAGCCAAGCCAGAAAGTGCGATGTTTGATGAACAATGAAATATACAAAATCTAAAGTCGAGAAGTTAAAGGGTTTTTTTCCTCGAGGACTCTAAGTTACAGTGTAAATGTTTTCTTAGTTGTGTAAATAGAACGAAACCGATACCAGCAGAACCTCTATACGAAGGATAAACATTATTCACGGTAGCTGAGTCGCTTAGTCACGGCAAAAATAAGCTACAGTACCCACGAAGTAAAGTAAGAACAGATTGTCTTGGATATGTAGCTAAATCATTTCACCACGTTCTAAATAGCTCAAGTATTTAGTAATACGTTGGAAATCAAGCACCGCCTCTCTCGGTATTGATGTCCCATTGTCTATAAATGGCACTGTAATGTCTGGTACTCTAATGTTGTTTCTTTTTTTTTGCCATACTCGATCATTATGTCTGATAACAAATGATTGATTGCAAACCGATGTGGAAAGAAACACAATTCCTTGGTCCGAGCGCGCGGCACAGCAGTAGAAAAATCTACCCTGCTGGCACTACTGGCTCTTGAGGCAACTTTGATATTTTCCGGAAAAAAGTTACGAAAAAGAAGAGCTTACACGGCGTTGTTCTCAGAATAGGGAGCTAGAACTACAAACTAACTGTCACTAAATAATTAACTGGATACTAAAAAGAAAAGGAACTCAATTTTGAACTCTACAATAAATTATTTGCGAATAATCATTTATGAAATAAACAAGAAAATGCATGCTGGGATTTGTTGGAAAACCATCTTATCACAAAGTTATTGTAAACATATTTATGGGGAGAAATAGGATGGGGGGGGGGGGGGGGGGGGGTGGATCACTCAATAGTCGGCTTGTGTTTCCACAGCTTTTTTTCGTTTTTCCAAACATCCACTCGTGTCACTCTATGAAAGCTAGTTTTCTATGTTTATCAATATGCATTACTCGTAAGGGTGCCTGTCTAGGTTTTTACCGCGGCACGCACAAAACGAGAATGATGGAGTGGAGAGTACTCAGTTCTAAAATCTCTGCCGTATTTCCTTTACTCTCGTTCTAAGGTATAATTTAAAGGGTTCCTAGTCCCCAGCGAAGCATCCCACCCGACTTTTCCAAATCCCCCCCCCCGGCATAAGATGAGCATGACATCTGCGTGAAAGCTGGTGTAACTACAACACCATGCTTTGGAAATTTAAAAGATAACAGATCATCATATTGTATTGGAAAGAGCCAAAGAATTTTGAAAAATAATTTTAGTCAGACTGCGTGTTTACGGTCGCTGACCTTACAACATCTCTATCAGAGGACTGGGAAACTCTGATTGGTCCGTTCGAAGCATTATGCCATCGTTTAATCCTGACAGCGGGCGCAACAGGAAAGCACTGTTTCCGGAACTTATTTTGTTTGTTGCGCCCCTGGTCAAAATGAAAGGAGATCGTCATGAGACGCATAAACCACAAGATTAAACTGTGCTTCTTACGTCACATTTACTAAATGAATAGCAGAATTTGCATTCTGTTCATAGAGTAAAGTTTCAAAAGGTAAACAAGCTGTCAAACTAGATCAATTCCGTTCTTAGACTGCTTAATTTATTACATGTACCCTATGATATTTTAGCAAAATTATAAGATTTTGCTTCTCAGAGATTTTGAACTTTCTCAAGTACATCTAAGTTCGGTAAATTGAAGTAATCTTTCCGAAGCTGTGCAAATTTCACGGGTATGGAATTACGTCACGCTAGAATACGCGACATCTTGTTTATAGTTATTTTTCTCGTGGGAAAGATTTCTCAATGTATTCAAACTTATACAGAAGCAACCGAGCGTTTCAATGGACAATGAAATAGTAAATTTGAATGGAACTTTAAATTTAAGTTTTAGATCAGGAATAGCGGTATTAGAGAACTTCGTTAGGCTTGTAAATTGTGCATTCTACTTATTTTAGACGCCTCCGTAAGTGGGTTTTCTATTCGCCGACAATGTTAACTTCTTTGACCTATCAGTGCAGTGATCAGCCGTGGTAACCATAGAGACAGGGGGCGTGTAGGGGGTGTAAAGAAGGCGTGTCATTATTCTGCATAATTTTATACAGGGATCAGCCCATTGTTGTGGCTTTTAATTGAATTTCTTGCCTCTACTCAAAGTGTGCAATGAAAGAAGTCTAAGCTCTTACTGTAATTTGGCTTATTCGGAATAAGTCTGTATTTAGCATTTTTAAAGGGTATACACTAAAGGGGCTGATCTTGATAAGAGAACTTTCATGTTATGCGTTATTTACGGAAATTCCGCCACAAACCAATTGGTATTAAACCTATCATACACGTCTCGTTTCAGACGTGTCAAATGTAAATTAGGTGCAATGTCCCTTGTTTTCACATTGTTGTCGAGTTCAAGATGAACAATTTTTGAAACTTTTCATGGAGCTTGAATTACGTCTGACGCGACTTAAATGTGTCGCATGAATTTAGACGCGTGAAAAATAATTTTAAATCCGAAAACAATTATGGTCTTTTTTTAACAGTGTTAACTCTAAAGCCTCTTTGCAGTGCTTCAGGTCATCCTGAGATAAACGAACGTTTCGTTTCAAAAAGTAAATAGAACCTGTAAGTAGTGCCCTGTAAAATAAAACACAAACGAAATGCTTGATTATATAGTCATACAATTGTGGCAACCTCTCAGTGTCTGAGTTAATTGCCCAAAGGCTCTGTTACATCAAAATTGATTGCTATTTTTATAACTTTTTTAATTGATCGTTTTTTTGAAAGATATAATGTAGAGTTTATTTGGTTAGTATATAATTTCCTCATATAATGTTATCATAATAAAGACAAGAATAATTTGAAAACAGAACAGGAGAGAGTGGGAGAAATCGGCCACGTTAGTGATTTCCAAACTGCACGATCAAAATCTGATTTCTCCTTCTGAAGCAGACAGGTGAGGGGAATACCGATAATCATCAAGCACTCTATGCTATCTCCATATAGCGGCAAGTTCGTCTAACTATCACTGAAAGAAATGTAGGGCAGTACGTGAGGAGAATTACTATGTAGACCTTTCGTTTTACCATCAAGCTCTCTTATTTTGCTCTTCCACTTAATTAAAGGGACTGTGCCACGGCTAAGTAAGATTATTCTATTTACGTTTTACCAAATACTTGCTATGAAACTTAATGTTTGCAAAGAAATTTCTCTTTTGGATCTTAATGACAAATTCCTACCTTCATTGCAAAAATGTGTCTCCCGGGCGTTATAATTTAAAGCTACAAGCAAACGAGACTAACTTTGAAAACTGTTTAGCCCAGCAGTATTTCAAAAACCCATATCACAATCCGTTTCAATCTTCGTCGCTTTGGGCCATCCGTGCCTTCTTTTGTATTTGCTGTGTTACTGAAATATTCTTTCACTGTGTTAAGAGGTTATTTTTATATTTCACCGAATCTGATGGTCAAATTTGACAGTCCCTTTAAAAAATATCCGAATTTTATTTTCCTTTTTTCAGACAGAGAGATGGAAAACCAAGGTAGATAACCTTACTCGACAAAACCAACAGCTTCAAGAGCAACTGCTCGACTTCAAGTCCAAGTACAACAAACAACAGGAAGAGCTTTCTTCCGTCCAACGCCGGCTTCGCGAAAGAGACTGGGAAGTAGAGTCCCTGCGGCGCGAGATCAACACCAAGAACAGCGCCATGGACAAGCTAAGAACTGAGAAGGTGGTCATTGAGAAAGAGCTCATGATGATGCGAGACCAGATAGTCAGTCAGGTGTCCCAGGTGCAAGTCTTGGAATCATCGCCTGACATGGAGGCGTCGTTCCTGCAGGAAACGATCTCTCAGCTTGAAATCGATTGCAAGAATGCTTCGGACGAGAGGGATATGCTTCAGGGCGAGCTGTCGACGCTACAGACAAAGTTCAGCCAACTCCAGGCTGATTGCGACAGGTACCGCAGGCAATCGGAGATGGCAGGGAAGACCGGTAACATGACCATCAGCAGGTACAAATAATTTAATATTTGTAGTGCGCTAATTATACATATTAATACTATCAAATGCGCATAACATACGTTAAAAAAATGCTAAAAACTACGTTTAAAAAAATACTAAAATACTTGCAATATGTACTCTTCAATCTAATAAAAAGCTTTAAAGTATGTGAAAAATTCAAAAATTTAACAAATAAGAAGCTAAATTATAAATAAAAATTAAGCAAAATGGAACTTTAACAACGATTTAAATCTATTAATAGTTCTCTCGTTACGCAACTCTTGCGGTAAATTGTTCCTTAATTTCGGAGCAGCCGCCGAAAAAACACGGTCTCCTAGTGTCTTTGTAGTCAAACATTTTGACGGCTGCAGACGCAAACCTCTTGAAGGTCGAAGATTATAGAAGTTGCTTATTTTAAAACTAATGAGTTCACATATGTATTAGGTATGAGATGCAAGTACAGACCGTGGTGAAGCAGAGAGAGTCATTCAAACAACAACTGGACGATCTCCGCGAGGAGCTCAAGAAGGCCAGAGACACAATTTCCCGATTGCAACGTGAGGTACTGCAGAGCCAAAATGACGCCAACAAGTACAAGGAGGAGTCCATCTTGAAAACACACAGAATAGAAACTCTTCAAACCCAAAACACGACTCTTGAAGAGAGTTTGGAGAGTGTCAAAACAGAGCTTTCCAAGTGTCAAACAACGGTGGATGTACAAAAACGGCAACTGCTGACGATGCAAGAAACGATCACACTTCACGAAAAGACCATCCGGGAGTACGAAGTCACGGTGAAAAGTCTGCAAGAAGAGAAGGAGACCATCGAACGGGAGCTTGTCTTGGTGACGGGAAAATTTTCCAACCTTGAAGCATCTCAGGGCAAGCTTCAGGAGCGAGTAAAAGAATGGGAGTCGGTGGAGGTGCAACTGAGGAAGAGGGTAGGTGAACTGGAGACAGAACTGGAAGTAAGGAAAGAAAGAGCCCCAGACCAAGCTGATGGGCAGCTTGTCAGTAAAGTAGACGATCTTCAGTCCAGGCTGGATGAGTCCGTCATGTCAGTAACCGACCTTCAAGGAAGATTTGAAATTGTCATCAAGGAACGAGACGAGCTTAGGAAAGTTGTGGAAAGTCTGAACTCCAAGGTGGTAACTACGACTGACTCACTGCGTCGGGCACAAGACGAGAAGGCGGAGTTAGAGCGTACGGCGACTGCAGACCGCAACAAGATATCAAGGCTAGAAGTTCAATTGGAAAGCGTTAGTAAAGCGAGAGACAGATTCAAATTTGAGCTTGATTCGGAGAAGAACAAAGTGGCACAGATGAAAAAGGAGTTGATGATGGTACAGCAGGAATTATCAGAAAGTCGCCGTGCCATGGAACGCCTGAACGGAGATCTAGAGAAACGAGACAAGACGATTGACGAGCTCAAGTCCAGAGTGTCCTCTCTTGAGACGAAGGTCGATGACTACCGCGAAGAATCAGAAAAACTGGAAAGACGAATCCATCTACTGGAAAGCGAGAGTGAAGAACTTCGTGCTGAACTGATGGAGCTCCAGAAGAGGTTGGGAGATTCTGAGGCCAACTACAAGATCACAGCAGAAGAAAGAGATCGCATCAACGAGGAGCTTCAAACTGTTTACAAGGACATGTCGAATTTGCAGTCTAATTTTAACATCGTGGATCAGCAGAGAAACGAGTTAGAACACCAACTGGCGGTATTGACGAACAAAATTGTGAAACTAGAAGACGAACTTAGCAAGGCGAAAAGAGAGAATTCTGTTTTAGATATTGAAGTACAAGAACTTCGATCTACTAAAGCTAGGAATGCGGAGGAAATCGAATCCCTCAAGAACAAGCTTGCGGATTTGAAGAAACTAGCTGAAGCGTACAAGAAAGAGATTGCGGAGAGGGACAATACGATCGAACGGTTAAGAGGAGAGTTAGCTGGTGCGACATCGGACAAGGATAATATCCTCGCGGAAATAAACCGACTAAGAACTGAGAACGACGTTATTAACGAAGAAAACAAGGTACTTCAGAAAGAGCTCGATGCAGCCAAGAAGGAAATCCTACGGTTATCCTCCTTGTACGACACCGCGACGCAAAGCAAGGAGCTACTGCAGACAGATTTTGAAGTGGTCCAGATGAAAGTGTCTGATCTTGAGTCGACGTACATGGATTTTGAGGAGCGTGGTAAGGATACTGGTGTTCTTTTAGAAGAGGAACGAGCGAGAAATGCGGACCTAGAGAAGAAAATACGCGACCTCACTGACAAGGTGAAATCGCTGGAAACGCAAGTCGACGAGAGACAAAGAGAGAATGACAAGCTGGAGAATGACATGGACGTCGCTGAAGAAAAGATGCTCACGCTTAATATCGAAATTGAGCGAATCAATGAAGAGAAGAACAAAGAGTACCAAAAGCTATTGGTGACAGAAAGCAAGTTGAAGGAAGTGGAAGAAGACCTCGATACTGCCAGAGATGAAAAAGATCGGGCTGAAAAAGAGTTGTACAATCTCCAAAGCAAGGTATCTAAGCAAGAAACTCAACTTGAGACCTGCCGTAGACAAATAGCCCAACTACGCGAACAACTGGACGCTGCCAACAAGAAGATCTTCGATAGCCAGGAACGCTTCATTCAAATTGAAAGCAAGTCGGCGCAGCACGAGAAGTTTGGCGAAACCCTTAACACCATTATAGCAAGAAAGGACAAGACAATTGACGAGCTGAATAACAAGATAAGACAGCTTCAAGATGAACTGGACAAAACCAAACGACAACTGAACAAGAACACCGCAACGTATGACATATTGAAGACTGAAAAGGAAGAGCTACAGAAAAGGATTGCCAACTTACAAGCAAGGCTTGACGACACTGAGCAGGAGATTAGAACGCTGAAGCAAGGTCGCCAAGAGCTTTTACGCGATGTAAGTTCAAGAGATCACTCAATCACCATCCTTGAAACACAGCTCACTAGCGTGACCAAGGAAAGAGACCACTATAAAGCGGACGGTGGCACAGTAAGAGAGGATTACCTCAAAGTGAAGGAAGAATTGATAACCACACGAAACAGTTTAGTGGAGAAAGACAGGCTCATCAACAGCCACGTCAAAGAACTTCAGGACAAAGCCAACTTGGTAGACACTCTCAATAACTCTAAGAAGAATCTCGGAGATGAGTTAACAAATCTGAAGAAGGAGCTCGAGACCACTCGGACTTCCAGCCAAGAAAGGATAAGAGTCCTACAAGGCCAACTCCAACAAGCAAACATTAACATTTCTAAGCTGGAAGTTTCCGTAACAACGCTGAGTAGAAAAGGTGAATTGAGCGAAAAAGATCGCAAAGACTACGACGACAAGATATTTGAAGTTGAAAACTTGTACAAGACCACTCAGGGTCGCGAAGCTGACTTGAGGAACGAGGTCGTAGCCTGTAATACGAAGATCCAGAAGATCGAAACGGATTTTAAAAAGTCGCAGAAGCGAGTGTTTGAACTGGAGCACGAGACCACCCAGTTTGAGAGGACCGTGACCGAGCTGCAGAAAACACGAGAAAGAATTGACCGAGAGAAAGGTGATTTGAAAGAAGAACTTGTCAATGCCAACACCAAGATATCAGAATTGGAACTAAAGTCCGAGTACGATGACAAAGAGATCGCTTCATTGAAGAAACAACTTGACGGTGCACTTCAAAGATCTTCCGGTGTGAGTCGAGAGGATTATTTGAAGCAAGAGCAGCAGTTGGTTGAATTAAAGTTGATAACAGAAACAGCTCAAGACAGGTTGAACGAGAAAGACAATCTCATACGACAGCTAGAATCGGCAAGAGCATACCTCGAGGACCAGCTGGAGTCCGTGAAGGGTGTCCTAAAAACTACCGAAGAAGACTATGAGAAACTCAAGGACGAGATCGGCAGCTTACAGGCGGAAAATATCGAGCTCAATAAAGTCATCAATGAGCTTCACGGAGACGCAAGGAAGTTGACTTTGGACAAAGAACGCCTTCAAAATGAGCTCGATAACCAAGTGAAGAAGCTTACCTCCTTAGAGGAGCAACTAGCACAACTCACAAGTGCCGACGAAGCAAACAAAGAAAAGATCGCCGAGTTGAGGTCGTTGCTGAACGAGAGTCGAGAGAAGAACATGCTCCATCAAAAGACCATCAACGAACTTCAAAGCAAAGTTGATTACTTTGAGAAGGACATGGACGACAAAAACAAGCTGATTGACGATCTTAGAGAAACTAAGAAGGCCTTGGAAGATGAGATAGATGAGTTGAGGAAAGCACTCCGCGCGTTGCAAAACGACCACAATATCATGGTAAGAGACAAGGAAGATGTAGAGAGCAGTTACAAGCTGATCTCTGAAAAGACGACATTGATGGAGGATTCTTTTGAAACCAGCAAAGGAGACGTTAGAAGACTTACGGAGGAAGTTACTGTTTTGCAGAGACGACTTACCGACGCAGAAAGTGAAATCAGAGCATATCAAGACAAGGAGAGAGATCTGCTGGAAAAAGTAAAGACCTACCACGCCCAGCTTTCCAAACTGGAGTCAACAAACGAAATACAAAGCGAAAGAATCATGGTGTTGGAGCAAGACGTGTCATCGCTGAAGGAAGAGATAACCAACCTCTTGAATGACCGTGACCGCGCAGTAAGAGAGTTGCTGGTTGTAAACAAAGAAATTGAGGAGAGAAACACGCAGATTTCACGGCTTAAGAAAGAACTTGATGTCGTGAACAAAGAAAAAACGGAAATGGAGGTGCAGTTGGAGGAACATGTCAACGTTGTGTCTCAGAATGAGACGCAGCTGCTCAACGCTGAACGCCAGCTCCAGGAGTGGATGGTCCGTGGTGATGACACCGATGCCCAGCCCACGGAAAACATCAAAGCAGAGAGAGACTCCCTTCAAAAAGAGGTTTACGTCCTCAGGCAGGAGATGGCTTCTACTAAAACCACGCTGGATAAAGCTCAGAGAAAGAAGGATGATCTGGAGAAAGAAAACTTCTCACTGAAGAAGCAAACAACAGAGCTCGAGATGAAAGTTAAAGCTCTGGACCACGAAAATGAAGACCTCAATCGTGAATTAATCAAGGATCAGAAGAGAATAGGCGTCCTGGAAGGGGATATTCATCGGCTGAACGTAGAGAAGAACAACTTGCTCGGCGAGCTGGAGAAGGTGAGGGGCGCACTGGACAAACAGCGCGAGGAGAACATGATCCTTCAAAGGGAGATTTCTGAGCTCAGAGCCATGGTGGATAATTTTGACAAGACCACCGAAGAGAAGAACAAGCAGATTGAATGGTACCGTTCCACCAACAAGACTCTGGAAGAAGAAGTGACTAACCTGAAGCGAAAGATCGCAACTTATAGAGAGGACTATGATAAAGCTCAACACGAAATAGCAGCCCTAACATTGAAAATCCAAGAACTTGAATCCAAAATTGATGGCCTTCAACATAGCCTGGAACTTTCAGATAACGAGAAGAATAAACTCAAACAAGAAAAGACGACTCTGTTAACCTCATTGAACGAGTACAAGACTAACTTTGCAAATGCCAAAAGAGAGGTGGACAGGCTACAGAACGAAATCCTCTCAATAAACCGCAAGCTTACCTACCTGCAAGCTCGCAATGAAACGCTGGAAGAAGAGAAAGATCGTTTAAAGAAGGAGATAACAGATTTGAAGAGAGAGAACACTGAGCTGCGAGCTCGCCTGAATGCTCTCCAGTCGGAAAGAGATCGATTGCAAACCGACATCACCATGATAAACAAGAAGTATGTAAATATACAAACAACGCAGACGAACAAAAGAGATAAGAAACCAACAGATGCAGCCACTCTTAAGAGACTAAAGGACTTAGAGGAATCCTACCAAAGAGTTCTTAACGAGAAAGAAGACGCGGAGAGAAGGTACCTTGACGGAAAAAGAAGAACATCAAAACTTGAGTTGGAGCATGGAGATTGTAGTCGAATTATCCAGTCGTTAGAGCACGAGCTTTCTTTGAAAGTGAAGAGGATATCTGACCTCGAGGACAGCCTTTCGGAGCTTCACGGAAGGGATGTCGTGGACGAGGGAGATTATAAAACGCTGCGCAAGAAGGTGGTCAGTTTGGAGCAAGAGTTACAATCTGCTAAAAACAAAGTGTTCCGTTTAGAAGCGTACAAAACGTCCTACGAAGAAAAGCTGAAGGACTTACAGGAGGATCTCTTGGCCAGTCAGCAGAAGACTGCCCAGACTGAGACAATGTTGCAAACAAGTCAAGATCAACTAAGCGCCCAGCAGAAGGAACTTCTGGAGGCCCTTAAGAAGATGGCCGACTGGGAATCGGCTTACAAGTCTGCAAACAACGCCAAAATAGAGCTTCAACGAACTGTGCAAACGTCGCAGAGCAAGATCATATCCCTTGAAGAGGAGCTGCAGAACCAGATGAAAGAAAACGCCCAGCTCAAGGGATCGCTCGACCAAGTCAGAGCCAGAAATGACACCCTGAGGGAAGAGATTAACCACCTACAGAAGAAATTGATAGAGCAGCAGAAGTACTATGACGAGCAAATTCGCGAGCTGGTGGAGAAGAAGGCGATAATCGAGAGACTGCAAGAAGAAAACGAATATTTAGAAACGGACAGAGCAGAGTTAAAGGAGGAACTCGATCGTGTTCGAACGGAACTGGAGAAAACTATCATGGAACAACGAGACACGAAGTTCCAGCTTCAAAAGCTTCACATTCAGTACAGTGAGCTAGAGGGTAATGTCCGCATACTAAAGGATGAAAACGAGAGACTCAAAATGGAGCTTGCGTCTCTGCAGAAGCTTTACGACGAGCTTAAAGTTTCCCGTGAAGAGACCATCGCTGTCCAAAGCATTTCAACTGTTGAAGCAGCACCCGACATGTTTTCAGTGGATTTTAGCGCCGAGTATGAAACTATTAAGATAGAACGAGACACTCTTAAAAGAGAAAACGACGCCTTGCGAAACAAAGTCGGCGGATTGGAGAATTCTCTGGAGGAGGTGAAACAAGAAAGACGCAAACTTCAAGACAAGGTCCTTGAACTACAGAAAACGGTGTCTGAGAAAACGCAAGAAATACAGATTTTAACGGCAGATAACAAGAAGTTAACATTGGAACTTCAGTCAATTAAACGCCGCCTTGAAGACATGCAGGAGGAGGAGACGGAATGGGGAGAAGAGAGGGACATGTTAGTGAAAGAAGTTGAATCTATGCAAAGAAAGCTTCACGACCTTGTGTTGGAGAGCCAGAAAGAAAAAGTCTCCGAAGTCTCCTCAGAACAGATATTTTCCACCATGGAAGCTGATTTCAAGAAGCTTCAAGAAAGGGAGGCTGAGCTGCAGCTGGAACTCTTGGCTGCGTTAAAGAAGGTATCCACTCTGGAGCATGAGTTAGAGACCGAGAGAGAGAAGAACAGTGGGCTACAAGGTTCAAACCGAGTCCTCGAAGAGAGAGTTACCACGCTTAAAAGAGAAATTGTCGAATACCAAACTAGGATCTCTAAGATAGAAACAGACTACGAACACATCCAGGAACGAAATAAGGAGCTTCTCAACCAACTGGCAGAGCTTGAGGTCCAACTTGAATCTGTCAGAGACTCAAGCAAGTTGTCGCAACAGGGCAAGTCTGATCTAGAGAACGAGGTTATCTCCCTCAGGACCAAGGTGAAGAAATTACTGATTCAAGTTGAAGAGGACAAGAAGGTACAGGAGACCTTAAAGGCCCAGCTCGCTGATTATAAGAACATGGGAGACAACCAGTCAAGGGATTTCGGAGATCGTGTCAACGAACTACGAATCGAGATTGAAACCTACCGCAAAGAAATCGTCGATAAAGAGTGCGTGATCAAGGACATGCAGAATAAATACGCTGATTTAGAGGACGACATCCATAAAGTTCAAAGGGATCTTCAGAACAAGCAGCTAGAATGCCAAGATTACATCAAAGACCTTGAAGGAAGTAACCAACAAAAAGCAGACATGGAAATCGAAATCAACACACTCCGCGGGCAAATAAGAAACTTCGAGATTCTTATAGAAGAGCACGAAAAAGACAAGAATGAGCTGAAGCTGAACATTAACGAGATCGTTAGCAAGGGAACCAATCAGAGCAATGACCTCAAGAAACAAATCAAAGATGCCACGAATCAAGTGGAAGTCTGTAAGCGGGAGATCATTGAAAAGGAAACCATTATTCGAGAACTTCGGGAACGAGTGTCCCAAGCAGAGCATCAGCTTCACATTACTAAGACCGAGTTGGAGACGAGAGAGAACGACTGCGAGGATCACTACAAAGACTTGGAAGACACCAAGAAAGAAAAGGCGGATATGGAGGTAGAACTGATGGCGCTAAGAAGCAAGATTACTAAACTGACAGTCCACATCGACACTGAGAGGGCCGAAAAATCCCAGCTACAGGCACAGCTAGTGGATGCGAGGACCCGTGGTGATCAAGAATCGACAGGTCATGCTAAATTCGTGACTGAACTGCAGACCAAGCTTGACAATGCCAAGAGAGAAATCAGCGTCAAGGAAGACGAAATTGAACACCTGAAGTACGAGCTAGAGGTCACTAGAAGAGACCTTCTTTCCAAGGACGGAGAGTTCAAGATTTCCCTGGAGAAAATAGAACAGATCACCAAGGAAAAATCTGAGCTCACTATCGAAATAATGTCGCTTCGGGAAAAGGTCATCATCCTAGAGGGCGACGTACAGAAAGAGAAGGTCACTAGAGAAGGCGTCGAGAGACAACTTTTTGATTCCGCGGCTAAAGGAGAGACAGATGCCAAGTTTATGAGTGAGCAGATCGTTGAGATACAGACGAGGGTCGAGAGCTACAAGAAAGAAATCATCGAAAAAGAAACCATCATAGAGAAGTTGCGATTCCAAACCACATCATACGAGCAGGAGGTCGACCGGCTCAAGAGAGATCTCTCCTCCAAGAAAAACGAATGCGAGCAATACTTGCAGGACATTGAGAAACTGAAACATGAAAAGTCCGAACAACTCGTTGAGATCAATTCACTTCGCAGCACAATCAACAAGCTGGAGATTCACATAACGGATCTTCGGAAAGACAGAGAAATTGTAGTCGCTCAAGCGGATGAGCTGAAAAGTAAAGGCGAGAGTGAAGCTAGCGTCATGCATGAACAAATCATCGAGATTCAAACACGCATCGAAGAATACAAGACCGAAATTATCGAGAAAGAGACGGTCATCGAAAGGCTCCGCGTCCAAATTTCAAACAACGATGGAGAGATTGATAGACTGAGGCGCGATCTGAATACCAAAGAAGTAGAGTGCGATGGTTACATCCGGGAAATCGAGAAGCTCAACCAAGAGAAGTACGACCTCGAGGCGCAAGTTTCCACGCTTCGAAGCAAGTTTGATGTCCTCGTAAAACAGATAGACATGGCGCGGGCCGACAAGAGTCAAACAGAGAGTGAAACGAACGTCCTACTGGTAAAAATCACCGAAATCGAGAGCAGAATAGAAGTGTACAAAACGGAAATCATCGAAAAAGAGACCTTGATCGAGAAGCTACGCATTCTTAACAATTCTAATGAGCAGGATTTAGAAAGGCTAAAGCGAGAGCTCAGTAACAAGCAAGTGGAATGCGATGGCTATATCAGTGAGATCGAGATCTTGAATCAAAAATTGGCGGAGTTGGACATCGAGCTTAACCACCGGAACAGTCGAGTCTTGAAACTGGAAGGATTCTTAGAAGACGAGAAAAAGGACAGGGACATGCAGATCAAGAGTGTGAGATCAACTCTGGAAATCGATATTACTTCGTTGAGACGAGATCTTGAGACGAAGATCCTCGAGTGCAATGGCTACATCAAAGAAATCGAAGAGTTGAACCAGGAGATTTTCCGGCTCAAGGGTCTGCTAAGACCAGAGAGAGAAGTCGAAGCCCACTACACGACATCGTACATCATGCCGCCGAAGGGAGTAACGGTGACCCGAGAGGTGGTTGTACCCCAGGAATCCACACAGACGGAATCTTCGTCTTCAACTTTTGGTCACACTGAATTTATGGTGGACGTTAAAGAGAAGACGAAACCTGTAGAGATTTCCAACTACGAGATGAGCCCTAAAAGAATGGTCAAAATCAGAAGCCCATTTGCTGAAGCTGGAAGACAGGGCAGCACGGCCAGCAGTGATCAGAGCAGTAGCACTGTCACCACAACAAAGATTACCAGAATCCAGAGAAGTGTCAGTCCAGTCCAACGCTACCAGGTCGACGCAGGAGCTGATGAGCCGTCCATTACTATTGTAAGTAATAACGGTGAAACTAGTAACACACCACCCAGCAGTCCCATTAGAATAATGCACCTGGAGACGAGCTCAGGTCCCAAGATTAACGTCTTCCAAGCCCCCACAAAAACATCCATCAAGCCTACAACGTTAAATGTTGCAGACACTAGAAGCCAAACCGCAGCAACAACAACAACAACCAGCAGTAGAGTTTTGACCAAAATCACACAATTGCAGACTAGTTCCGTGTCGGCTACAAACTCTTCTTCCTCCCCGAGTTTGTTACAATTCCGGGTGCAGTCTCCGAGAAACGGCTTGGAGATAACCGAAAGCCAAGAAAACAATCAAACTGTCATTTCACAGGTCGAGTCGTCTCAGGGAGCAGCCAGCCCCATTCGCGTGAAAGTAGAGGCGGAAGAGAAATTAGAATTTGAGCCGGTGCAGCTTCATGTTGAAAGAAAGCCATTGCAGTCATCCTCTACCAAATACCAAACGGTCACCACCCACTCCTCCACCAGCGGAGAGGGGAGGGACGGCGGGACCACCAGGGAGGGGAGAGACGGGTCCACCAGGGAAACTACCACACGGACAAGAAATGTACCCGAGTTAAAAGAGCAGCGGGTCGAATTTACACGAAGTGGGAGCAGTTCAAAAACCAGCAGTCGACAGAAGAGTACCAGCAAAACATCAGAGCTGTAAAAAAATTAGTTAAAAATACACAAAAGGAAACAATTGGATGTAAAGGGATACACGTTGTATGGTGCAGAAATAAACATTGTGGAGTTTGCTACTGTAATGGAGCTGAAGCGATTGTCGCGGACTGCAAAAGTTAATATGGAAGAAGAAGAAGCTGTTGTGCTGCATCAGCAAAAAAGTGAAAACACTTACGTTATTGTCAACTTAGAGACGACAAGGTAAATTCACTGACGTCCAATGTTTAGTTACAATTCTGAAGAAGCAAGCAATACTAGTCGCTACATACTACGGAAACCAGAGTTATTATGCACAGCCCTGTCGAGCAACAAGGCTCGAAAAAAGCTTTTCTTCAGGATTAAAACAGGTAACGCTTTATATTTGAGCGTTTTAGTCCTTTAACTCGGGGCAAATCAAAGGGTTTTGATCTCGAAATTCCTGGATTGCAGTTGCACAGAGCATTCTGATTGGTTAATTGATTTTCATTTTTGGACGTCAGAGTTGTCTTAGTCATGTAATACCTTACCTTATCACCTCCAACTTGACAATAAAATGAAAGGGTGTTTTTACAAAGATACATTCAAGAAAAAAATAAAACGCCATAATTTATGAAGGTGAGGGGCTTGATATGGTCCAATTTTAAGTAGTTAGGGTGAAGTGGCAAAGAACTGTTAATATTATGCTACTTGAGATGGGACGCAAAGTTATAATTCGATGTAGATAAACGTGGTTTATTGAAGTATTTGGCAAAAAATGCCTATCATTTGAACTCATTGGAAATTCTTAAAGAAGTTGCAGGAGATTCTGTTCACTAGTCTAATGTTTTAGAGAATTGGGGTTCAGAATCAAGGGGATAAGCCATAAACAAAACAAAAACAAACGAACCCGAGAGCATCAACAATTCCACAGGCGTGACATGTGACGTCAGTGCTGAAATCAGTTCAGCTGTGAATTCCGTAATTTCTCTAAATACATTATTGGCTGACATTTTATTTGCGTGACTTCACTGTCACAAAAACATGAAAAAAAAGAACAGTTTTGATATGTTACTGTGAGACTAAACGAGCTTTCAGGGTTCAAAAAAGGCTTGTTTATGGAAGTTCTCTTTTTAATTACAAAGTTAGCCTAGTGTGACATTTCTCAGGTTTTCTTACTCTAAAGAACAATCAGAATAAATTCAAAACTTAAAATAATTATTAGCGACTTGGTAAAAATTACTCTTCAGTTTAACGGGCCTATGAAATCTTGGTTTCTACAAAAAACTTAGTGTCATGAAGCTAGTCATTTTTTAGACCCTCTTATGAAAGGGACGGGGATGCTTGTTGGAAAACTGGACGCCTAAAAGATACCATGTAGTATCCCTGATCCGTCTATGCTGCTTACACAGTATGATGACATGTTTGTTCTTTCTTCGCACAGAATCCTGAACGAGACTTTGATGACTGTCAACGAACACCTTATGTACTTATCAGTGTTAAGCCGCTTGGGTGGGGGAGGCTGTGCATAGGCAGGGGATTTGGCTGCACTTGTTTGCCCATAGTGGCGACTTTTGACCGTTTTAATGGCCTTTCTTACAACATTTTATTGACGTTTAGTAACTTTTTGAAAATGCTCTGGGGTTGGGCATTTTAACAGTGTCTTTGCTAAGTTGAAATGCCCGGCCTCCCCCCTCAAATTAATGCCCGGCCTCCCCTCCACAAATTAATGCTCTGGGGTTGGGCATTTAAACAGTGTCTCAGCTAAGTTGAAATGCCCGGCCTCCCCCCCCCCCCCCCCACCTAGCGGCTTTAAGTGAAACCGCAGTCCATATTTATATCTATAAGTGAGACAACGAGCATCCCCATCCCTTTGTATGGGTATCCCCCTGGGTTTGACATTTCTCTCTCACAGAGGCAAACTGTGTCCATTAATGTGATTATGGTCTCCATCTGGCACTTGTGGAAGAGTTAGAATGGGCCATTTCCGAGTTACCCTTTGCGTCTGTTTTAAATCGAGTCTTTAAAATGAAAATGAGTTTAATTTTGCATGAAAATGGACCTGTAGGTTAAACTCATTTTCATTTGAATGGGTTCGCACGTAGACTCGTTTTGAAACCGAGGCAAAGGTATGTCGGAAATGGCTTATTATGGCCACCATTTTACTGAATGAAAAGTTATAGTTTACGTCTAGCTTAACAACAGCAGTCCAAGGGAATTTCTCACAAACGTACTGTGTAGACTCTGCCTTTTGCATATATAATAAAGTGAAACTAGTTTCACATCAACAAATGTTGCAAGGTTAAACACATTAAATTAACTGAAACCAATTTCACTAGATGTTTCTCTTATAAAATGATTTTAAGATATTTTCACAGGAAAGAAAAAAAATTTACATTGGCAATAATTCTGTAAGTAAATCGCAAGGCCATAAAACATAAATTAAAAGGTCTAGGTATATATTTTAAGTCTCAACAGGTTTGTGGTATAATAAAAGATTAAGAGAGGATTTAGATTTGTGTTCTGTTTATGTCTTGGCCAGTACCTTTTGTCGGGAGGCGGTAGGGGAGATGCAGCAGCCTATTGGTAGCGTGTTTGACTCTGAATTAAGCTGTCCAGGTTCAAGCCCTGGCCAAGGCACTGCATTGTGTTCTTCGGCAATATAAATGGGTGCCTGCAAATTTACTACTGGGAGTAACCCTGCAATGCACTTGACAACTAAGCCCTTACCCTTTCAAATACTATTTTAATCAGAAAAGGACCCCATTTTAATACCTTTGATAGGAAAATGGTACCCTTTCCATGGTTTGTACCAACCCTAGAAAACCTGGAAAGTCCTGGAATTTTATTGTGGCACTTTCCAGGACTAGAAAGTCCTGGAAAAATGGCGACCAGTCCTGGAACGTTCTGGAAATCTGTTAAACTCAAGTAACAACTAAATTCTCAGAACTAAAAATATAAGAGATGTACAGACAGTAAGGAGAAATAATATTGAGATTTTTGGAGTGAAAGGGTTAATGTGAATTTCAGAGTCCTGGAAAAATCAATCTGAGTCCTTGAAAAGTCCTGAAAAAGTGCTGGAAAATTGTTTGTGAAAAAGGGTATGACCCCTGCCTTTCACGTACCTACAGACTGCTCAGTGGGTCCGTTTGAGAGGTGAAAGGTCTTTTTAAATACCTAAATGACAGTTTTCATACCTTTCTGTATACCTCAACTAATGAAATCCTTATATACAACAGCCTGACAAATAGACTTTCAAGAAAGTCCTTGGTCTTTTACCTGACAAAGCACCCCTTAACCCCAGGGGGGGTACTCGGGGTTTTAAGTGACGGGGATGATCGAAGGATTTTTTTGGGTTTGAAATTTTCGATTCCGGGATTTTTTTGGGTAGGAAAATTTGGCAAGTGTTTTTTTGATTTGAGTAGGGAAGTTTTTGGGTATTCAAAGCAATCTGAAGATTTGTGGTAGTGCCTTGGCTGTGTAGTTCTGCGAATAAAGTACAAACAAACGTGTTTTGCTGTTGATTTTTGAGGGGTCAATTTTTGATCTAGGGATTTTTTTGGGTTATGTTGGAAGACCTAGGGATTTTTTTGGGTCTTGATTTTTGCCCCCATTCGATCATCCCCGTCACTTAAAATCCTGAGTACCCCCCCCCCTGGGCCCTTAACTCCTTATATCTTTCCTTAAGAGCTACAACTAAATAGAAGCCAATGGGCTTATTTTTGGAAGGATATTTGCGTCTGAGATTTGGGGGACTTAATTTTTTTTTTGGAAGGGGGGGGAGGGGGGTTGCTTATTTTCTGGAATTTTCTGGTATTTTTCTTTTTTAACATAATTTCCTTACATTTTTATCCAACAGAGACAACAGACAGATTTTGAAAGCTTAGATTTTTTTAAACTTTTTTCAACTGCTTTATTTTTCTTGCATTTTTTTTGTAACAATCTGTTACAGTCCATCAGCACTGCTTTTGAGCTGGTGACTTATAGTGAGCTTACACACTTGTTATCATTGCCTCTGTCATGATAGCCTGTGAGCAGGCTCACCTTTGGGTCACACACACACACAAGGCAAAGCTGCCAGAACAAGTTGGCAAGAGAAGCAAGCTGGTGGGGAGCCAGCGAGAAAGTGAGCCTGCTTTGACCTCTGTAAATTTTTCACTTCCACCCCAAAAACTACAGTGCTTGGATAAGCAAATTAAATTTCACCAGAAGCACAAAGTTTAACAAAGGCTGCAACAAACCCACCTGCAGAAAAAACACAAGCTGAAATGAGGTCTTGTAAGATCTTTTAAGCATATGCTCTGTGAAGATACTTGACTTGGTTTCTTCAATCTGTCACTGAATGATGCTGGTAAGCAGACAACTTACAAGAACACAAGCCTTTGTGTTGTTTCATGGTTCACCAATTGCCATCACATACCTTTGAAACACAACACTTTTTCATTTTCCAGTCAACAGTGTGACAAGTATGTTGCAATTTACTATCAGATTTTTTGAGAACTGAATGGTGATCCTTTTTAACCAGAAACCAGCTGAATGTATGCAGTCAAATCTTGCTTTAACTGCATGCTGACATTATGAAAACTGAACTGGTAAATGAACTCATCGCTTCGCATCAAACATCAATGATTAACAGTTTTCTCACTTATCTTGCTTCTTGGTCAATGGCATTTTTTTTACCTTGCTCAGTCAAAACAGAAATGAAAAAATTACAGACATCAAAGCAGGCTCACTTTCTTGCTGGCTCCCAACCAGCTTGCTTCGCTTGCCAACTTGTTCTCGCAGCTTCGCCGTTTGTGCATTTGACCCAAACGTGGGCCTGCTCACAGGCTAATGTCATGACTGTATATAATATTCTTGTATTCTGAATCTGTTTGGCCTCTAAGACATTGCATCTGATATTTAAATCTCCAGGGTTGGAAATAAGGAAAAACAGATTGATACGGGTTTTTTTGTAAAGGTGCAAATGATAAAGATTTGACCACTTAAATATATATATACGGTTAACAACTGCATCGCAAAATGGAGGTTGGGTGCCTGCGGCATCCAGGAGCTTCCACTATTGGCAGCCAGCTCCTAGATGGAGACTGCTCCCATGGCTGGCAAATCCTGGCAAGCCAGCCATGAGCCCCCACGCAGTAGGGAGGGCAGGCACCCGTCACACTGCACGAACAGTGGAAAGAGGGAGGGAAGAGGGGGGGGGGAAGCCTTGAAGATGAGGTCCCATGAACTGCCACGCTAATAAACACGCTTACGTCCGCAAACGCTCAAAGCACACTTCAGTCGAAGAGCACATGGGATCTGGCGCATGCCCATGTATGAAACACCGCTGACTCCAAACAACACTGGCGCTCTTTGTTGTTAACTCTGTTAAATTGCATTTAACTGCATTTAACAACTGCATCGCAAAATGGAGGTTGGGTGCCTGCGGCATCCAGGAGCTTCCACTATTGGCAGCCAGCTCCTAGATGGAGACTGCTCCCATGGCTGGCAAATCCTGGCAAGCCAGCCATGAGCCCCCACGCCAAGCCGGAGGACCTCCGAGCAGCGCGCTAGCAAGCTCGGAGAAAGAGGGGCTCATGGATGGGAGAGCCAGAGACCCGAGAAAACTGCCCAAATCCGGAGGCACCCAGTAACCGGCAAATAAGTGATAAGTGAAACACCATACCTGTTAGGCAAGTCTTTCAGCTACTGAAAGGATGGTTTCCACAGGCGTGCGCACATATAACAGGTAAGCATCACTCGACCAGCGACCCATTGTCTTAATGAGATGGTCAGGAACACCTCTCTGCGCAGCAGTTGTTGCGGCTCCAATTCTAAAGCTATGCCCTGAAAACTTTCCAGGAATTCCTGCTGCCTGTAGAGTGGTTTGAAGAAACGAGGAAAGCCGCGATCGAGAAAGAGGAGAGCCATCTTGGTGAATAAAGAGAGGTCCGGTGCCTGGCCCGCGAAGATGAAGGTAGTTTGTTAATGCAGTCACAGGACAGAGAGGCAAGGAACCACGGCCAAGATAGATGAAACAACCCTGCCTGAAAGGGTCAGTCTTTGAGCACTTGATCAACACTCTAAAGCTTTGGGGATTTGTGGAGGAGTCTACTTGAAGATCTGCTGCTGTCAGGTGCACAGTTGGATCAAAGGTACCATTTGTTGTAAATTCTCCAGCTCTAAGAAACCCAAAGAAGCCGAGACAGCAGGCTGCCCATAGCATGACATTGTCAGGGTTAGTAAACTCTAAAGACTTGTGCAAAACAGACATAAGGTCAGCTGTCACTGGCTGGCGCTGAGGGAGATTTGAGCCCTTGTGTCGTTTGATCCCCCGAAGGAGACGCTGAAGTTGAAGACGATTGACCATTGGGTCCGAGAAGCCATAGTCAATATGTAAAGAACGGACTGCAGACAAATATACTTTAATGGAAGAATGGTGAAGACGATCTGCTAAATGAGTACAGAAGCGCATCAGAGTTTGTTCACTGGCTGGTAAAATGGGCTGACTTGGCTCGATGGGAGTATCCTGACTACAAAATTCTAAGAATTGACGTTGAGCAGAAGCATAAACTTGGCGAGTAGAAGGTGCGAGGCCATTGGTCAAGTAGAACTGGCATTTGTCTGTCAAAGTACGGGCAGCTGAGCTAGCAGCGTTGAAGGAATTGGAGTTGCCCCAGGAGCTGCGTGAGGAGCAAGATGATGGAAACGCTGAAAGTCAAAACGAGATAAGGCATCAGCAATGGAGTTGTCTTTACCCGGTGTATGAGAGGCAGTAAAGGCAAAGGAATGTCGGGCTGCCACAAGTGATAGGTGACGGAGAAGAACCATCATGTTCGGATCCTTCGTGGTGCCTGAACGCAAGACACTAACGACCGCCATGTTGTCGGAGCAGAACTCAACTCGTTTTGAAGCCCATCGGTGGCCCCATAAGGAAGCTGCAATAACCACAGGAAACAGCTCTTTGTACGCAATTGCCAAGGGATGCTGAGCAGCTGACCATTCACCCACGAACCATTCATGATCAAAGATTGCACCATAACCCTTGGCACCAGCAGCATCTGAGGAAACGGAAAAATCAGGTAAGGTCGCCCACTGTGGGGAGAGCAGGAAACTGAGACCATCCCAAGAATGGAAAAATTCTCGCCACCAACGAAGGTCTAAGCGAAAGTCTTGGTTGAGCCTAATCGGGTGGTCATCACGTCGGAAGGCTGACAATAAATTAATCATGCGCCGCAAGAAGGTACGCCCCTGAGGAACTACTTTGCATGCGTGTTGAAGATTGCCAATGAGAGATTCCAGCTCCTTCCTAGTGCAATGTTGTTTGAGGGACCAGGATTCAAGAAGAGCAGCAATACGATCAAACTTATCACGTGGCAGACGGGCCTGAAGTGCAAGAGAATCAAGCTCAATACCGAGCACCGTTAAACAAGTGGATGGCCCCTCCAGTTTGTTCGGGTGAAGAGGGATTCCCCACTTTTTAAATAGCTTAACACAAGTATCAATATTGTTCTGGCAGACAGGTGAATTAGGAGGGCCCAACGTATGGAAGTCATCCAGGTAGTGTAATAGAAAATTCACATTGTAATTGTGTTTCAGGATCCACTCGAGCATATCTGCAATGGAGGAGAAGATGAATGGAGCGGAGCGTAGTCCAAATGGAAGCGCCATATCAATAAAATATTTTTCGCGCCACTTCATACCAAGCAGGTAACGATCATCAGAATGGACAGGGACATTGCGATAAGCACTTTCCACATCGAACTTTGCCATCAGTGTTCCTCTACCGTGAAGCATGATCCCGCTGATGACATCATCAACCTTCATGTACTGCACTGAAAAGGGTTCTTTGGGAATGCCGTCATTGACACTATGGCCTAAAGGACTAGACAAATCCAAGATAAGCCGCCATTTTCCAGGCTGGTACTTCTTTGGGATAATTCCAAAGCGACTCACGTGGAGGTTTGGGATAGGGGCTATAGCGAAGGGGCCAGCTACACGGCCTTTGTCGAGTTCCGTGAGGAGATACTGGTCGATGACGGACGGCTGAAGGGATGCTGAAGGCATATTTTTATTTTCCGATTTTAAAGATATAGCCAGAGGATCAAAACCAAGATGAAAACCATTTGTGAGGCCTGCAATTACATAATCCACTTGCGATTGGTCGGGGTAAGAACACAGTTCATGTCGAAGTTTTTCCGCGTCTATGGGTGTTACTCTAGATGGGGGGACGAGGTCTTGCTGCGAGGTGCCCAACGTGGAAAAGGAACGAGAGGGGAAAGTATGGGGTGCCATTGCGGAGGGCATGCCACTACCAAAAGCATCTTGTGGTGCATGAACAACAACATTAACAGGAATAGGAATCAAACAATTTGAAGAGGAAACTGAACGAAAAGAATGTACACTATTTACAGATGGTTTGGGTCCCACTTCAACGCCGCTGACGTTTGCTTTGGGATGGGGGAGTTGACTGGGAGCGCCGGTAAAGAGAGGTTGAGGCCCGAAAGGGACAATTGACGCGTGGATGATCACCTTCACATTTCTCGCAGCGATGTCGGTACCGGCATTGACCAAAGGTCCAGCGACAGGTGCCATCATTCCAAGATCGGCAAAAGGTGGACGAACTGGCTATCGACGTTGAAGCTGGAGATGAAGTGGTTGGCTGCTGGCTAGACTGAGGAAGAGGTGACGCAAGAGTATGGAAGTTGTATAAATCCAGATTCATACGAGACCAATCCACCAAACCTGCTGCAGCTGCGTCCTTGCGGAATGCAATATCGTAGTGGAGCCAGGCCTTCCCAGGGAACTGGCGCGATGTCTTAAGAATTAGTAGCTTGTATTGTGTCATGTCCTGCCACCTGGAAGGATGAGCGCAACATAAAATCCACGAATACATGGTGAATGCCTCAACCCATGTCATGATATCAGTGATCTCTTGCACCCTTTTCTTAGAAGAACTCACGAGAAGTTTGCCATCAAAGTACATTGGGGGCTCTGTGTCCTGGGCTTTTAAGTTTTCAGCCAGCAAGTCGGCAAGATCAACAAATTGGCCAGACCTAATTTTCGTCACCAGCTTCTCAGGGATAGGAAAATAACCGGGGCCAACAACAAATGGGCTATTCAGGGATGTTGAGGTAGACGCAATTGAGGAATTAGAACCAAAGGAGGACAATGGCGTAAAAAACTGGCTCGAAGATGGCGGTCCATTCGCGGCACCACGAGAACCAAACAAGGATGGCGAAGACAAAGAAGAGTTGCCTAGTGTGCAATATGTTGAAATAAATGGAGGAACGACCAAATTACCTGAGGACTGGGCTGCAGAAGAAGGCAGTGGTTGGTTAATGACAGCAGAACCAGATGACATTGTGACGGGCGATGTTGTGCCCGATGTCGCGTTTCCCGCCGCCGAAGAACTCGATGTGTGGCTTTGCAACGCCGCCAAAATGCGCGGTAACGAATCCCCCAGGGCTTGTGAAAAAGCTTGACTGAGGTCCTGTTGAGAGAGAACGAAGGAGGGTGGAGCGCTCACCGGAGTTGAATTAATGGGAGGACTTGCGACGGAAGAGGGAGGATCGGCTGAGGAAGAAGGCTGACTTGAATCCAACATGGCGGCTGCACTGTTGTTTGTTGTACGCTTTGAACGAAGTGCCATACAAACGAAAGAAACAACCGCAAGATTCGAAACGACGGACGAAAAACAAATAATGCACACGCTACTCAAGATAAGGACAAGGGGGGAAGCCTTGAAGATGAGGTCCCATGAACTGCCACGCTAATAAACACGCTTACGTCCGCAAACGCTCAAAGCACACTTCAGTCGAAGAGCACATGGGATCTGGCGCATGCCCATGTATGAAACACCGCTGACTCCAAACAACACTGGCGCTCTTTGTTGTTAACTCTGTTAAATTGCATTTAACTGCATTATATTTTTAAATTTATCAAATTTTATTGAATTTTTGGCTGATCGGTAATTACCAATCACCTGCTGTTATTTCCAACCCTGAAACCTCTTTGGTATGCTTTGCCAGCATATCTGATGGGTTTGACCAAGCCATGGTTCATTTTTTGGTGAGACCCAGTCAAGCCAAATACTCACATGGTGAGACCAAATGTGCCTGATATCCACCAAAGCATACCAAAAAAGGTACCATCAGGTATTTACCGTACCCAAAATCAACCAAAGACCAGGTCAGTGACTTGATATTTCAGGAAATCCGTACGGCGGACAAGGCTTCTGGTTGGCTAATTGCAAATTTAGATAGAGTAAAGCAACAATAATTCTCCAAAGAATGTGTGGTAATAAGCAAAAAGAATAAGGAGTGAGCTTAGAACTCCAGGGCCGGGTTGTTCAAAGCATGATGAAGCTTATCCAGGATTAGCGTGAATATTTTTCTTTCAGTTTTTAACTTTTCAGTGAGGTTTTTTGTTAATACTTTCTGTCCACCAGTTTCGATGTCCACTAATCTCAAATCCCACAAAGCATAAGCAAAAGAAACACTTTTATGCAAGAGAAATTAAACCCTCAATCACTTTCAATCCTGGGTTAGTGTTAATCGACTTTTGAACAACCTGGCCCTGGCTTTAAAGATATTACAATATGGAACTCATTATTGGTATATATTAAGCTGAAGTCGCAACATGATAAATTGAGGGTCCTGAAGGGGGGTCCTAAATCCCAGTTCCCAACCAAATTTTGGTCCAAATCCCAGTTCATAAACAAGAAATCCCATTTCCATAAGTACAGGTTCAAATCCTGTACAATTATAATGACTATGAATTTGGCATCATCGGTTCTGTGGGTAAAGGCACCCCCTCCTTCGATTCCATGCGACATGGGACCTCTTATCATATTGACTGTATCCTAACCACCAAGCTATTTCAGAGTTTTTTTAAAAAAAACTCTATGAATTCAGGATCCCACGAATATTCTCACTGATGGGGATACATACACTTGAAGGAATGCTTGAAGGCACTTATAGAAAATCCCATTTGTTTGGTATTTTCCCTTGTTTGACAAGTTTGTCTAATGTACAAGCAACTTCATCCGCTTGCTCAACACATACAGGAAGCATATTGTAATCTGCGTAATTTACTTCAAGTACCAGTATCTTGTGAAGTTTCTTCATCGAGTATTACAGATTCTGCATCAGTAATCATCTCTGTAGATTCAAAATCAAGACAAAATTCTTCTGTGTCATATTCACTGTCCACGCCACTAAGACTTTCATCAACTTCATAAAGATCAGTCAGAACATCACATGGATTACGATATCGCCAATCACGTGCTGACAAGTTTTCCATGGTTCAAAGGTATATGAGCCAATGTATATCAATATTAATTTGAAACATCTTCAGACCTTCCTAGGGAATCTTCAGTTATCTTCGGCAATCTTAGGAAATTTTCAGAAAAATTCGGAAAATGTTCGGAAACATTCGTATGACCTTTAGAAAACAGTTTGTAAAACTTCGGAAAATCTTCGGAAAATGGTCGGAAATCTTCGGAAATCGTCAAAAACTAGTAGGTTTATATAATAAACAGAATAATACATGGTTGCTTGGAGATATGAAATTTATCTTCTCGTGTTAAAATCGATATCCCACTTGTTCGCTGCGCTCATTTGAAGATAAATTTCATATCTCCGCGCACCCATGTATTATCCTTTATTTAAACAAACCGCTGATCATGGACATGTTATGACGGCAACGTAAAGCGTGGAAAAATACTGACTTCTAAGTTTTTTGTGTCATCAAAGTGGGATAATTCGAGTATCCCACTTTGAAATTATAGAGTCAGAGACTAGCAAGTCTCACAAAGAAGAGAAATCCCATTCCCATTTTCCAAAGTGTTTGCCCCATTCCCAGTGGTAAAATCCCAGTCCCAGCGCACGAATCCCATTTTCCCAGCCCAAAATTAGGCAAATCCCAGCTCCCATTTTACCCCTTCAGGACCCTCTAAATTACTTCAGTCAATCTATAAAATACCACACTAGATAGGTTACTTATCAAATGTGTTTGATCGGCCTCGGCTGTTGTAGCTCGATTCCTCTTCTAGCTTAGTCGCCCAACGTTCGCTGCTACTGCCTTAGCTACAAATGGATTGAAGCTTTCCTGTTACTGAATTAAGGCTGAGTCCCCAGCTTATTCATTCTGACGGGCTATTATCAAAATATCTCTGTAGAAAGGTTTGTATCGATGCAGGCATATCAACCTCTCCAACTAAAAGCTCCAACCGCCACTGGCCCATATTGCCTACAGGTTCGTCAAGCCAGACAATTCATCCCACCTCAGCAAGGTAGCAGTCTTAAAATTCATGAGTTTAGCAAGAAATTCCTAGATCAGATCTTGAAATCCACTTCTCAATCCACTTCTCATGAATTCTCCTTCGGCCGCCATGTTGGATTTATGTTAAACCGCAGACGAATGCGGGCTCAACCTAGTCTCGTACTAGTACCCAGACCTCTCATATGATAAATCGAATAATTTCTTCGTTTTACCTTCATAAAGTTATAATAAAGTTTCTTGAAACGTTACCTCACTTCTACTTTACTATTTCTAGCGCCTTGTAAGCTATTTGAATACGTGCTAAGAGCTTGGATATCTGTGATTTTCATGTACACACACAGTCAGAATTATTTGCTCGCCTGTTTACACATATCGTATACAATTTAATTAATTACTCGTACCTTACCGCAATATGTTTCTCAAATCGCTATTAAGAAAATTCGACCAATCACTGAAGAGCATAACTAAAATAACTGTCTCTGTTTATATATGATTGGCGAATCAGAGCTTTAGAATGAGTTGACGTGTACATTGTTACAGTAGGGGGTCGTGAGAATTGACCTTTGATCAGGTTCTGTTTTCGTTTGCTTGGTAAACTATAGTGGCTCGGAGCAAACAAAGCACTTTAAAAAACACGCATGATTCGTCCAAATTTACCCACACGCATAGGCACATACACGTTTAATTTGACAGTGTCAATAATGAACTGGTGCGAGAAAACTCTGAAACTGGTACAAAAACGTGAAACTTTATCAACAGAATCCCTGATATCTTAAAACCTAGCAACGGAGCAAGGAGAAAAGAAATACGACACAGGTACAAAGTAAGTAATTTTTCCCCTAAGAACTTTCTTCTTTCTGTTAGCTAAAAATGTATTCGCTACATTCCCGTGCGTTCAAACTCTTTCATTCTTGCCGCGCCCACAGAACAAGCTTGGGTTGCCTGTGCCTTTACCAAAGGTTTTTTTTAAAGAAATTGTTCGATACCATAGCCCGTTGAAACAACAACCAGAATACCAACTTATTTACTGCGATTCAGTCGGGGAAGCATTGCCGAACCCAACGTAATGAAAATTAATTTTCATCAAATATTCACTGTCTTAAGGTGACTCGGTAAATTAAACAGTGAACAAAGTTGAGTTGAAAAGATCAAGTGCACCGTGGTGCTGGGGGGAGGGGAGGGTAATGCTTGTCAGAATTTTTAGCGGGGGCATACTTATCCTCTCCGCTAATTCATTTTCACTACCTTTTTTAGACCAAAATGCTCTATAAACCTTGTTACAAATTTAAAAATTTCCTTCCAAACCTTGTACATAGTTTGCTGTCGTTTAGTCGGAAGTTTACTGGCAAAAGAAATTTACGTAACAATTAAAATAAGGAAAAACTGCTAGAAAGCTGATGGAAAATGCTAGCTATGATACGGAAAGAACTCTTTCATGATACCTTTAATATAGAAGATAATTAGTCAATTGAACTTGCTAAATATTATCAAAATGACTGTTTCTGGGACTATATTCATAGCAACAGTATAGAGCAGCAATGATAAAGTCAGCAAACCGTGGTCTTCCGAAAACAAAAAAAATAATTTCGTGAAAGCCATAGGTTAAGTTTAGTACCCATTATTTGGTCTTTACGGTTAAATTGCCCAGTATTGAAGCAGCACTCGTAAGCTTGTAATTCTACTAGTCTTTTTAGTGTAGCAGTTGCTACTGTGTTTTGGGGGCTAGGGGCATTGTTTGTTCTATTTAATATTCTCTCGAAGGGTAGCGAGCCACTCATGTGAGTGAGACCTGGCGAGAGCTCGGCTACACGACCCAAATTGCCATTTTCCGAGCATCGCAGTATAGGTAGATCTCAGTACAGATGACTACTCAGAAATTTAATCTGACGGACCTCTTGGACCGATTCAAAATTTAAGTTCTTTGCCGGGGGGGGTACTCCCATAAATTTCGGGTAGGGGTGTGCCGCCAAGGTTCTTAAACCCTTACCCTATTTAAGGATAAAGAAAGCGAAAATTGATACCCTTTTTAAGGCCCAAAACCGAAAAATGACACCCTATTCAAGGGAAGGAGAAGCGTTCCGTGACGACCCAATTAACGGCTAACCGCGCACGGCAAGACACAAATCTTTATAAAATCGCTTTACTAATACCTGAACAGAAAATTCAGTTTTAAGATTTATTTTTTTCTCAGCGCGTGAGCGGGCAAGATGAACCAAATCCTGCAATCTGATTGGTTCCGGGAGCGGGCGGAATTTTCCGATCTTGACCGCGGTCAACGGTACGCGGGCCGCAGGGAATCAACGGAACGGGATTCAGTTCCGCGCGAAATCAGTGTGCAGCGAGACGAACGAACACATGAAAGTTTTGCTCTCCAAAATTGAAATAGCTGTTTACTCGAGTTTACCAACCGTTGTAAATTTGAAAGGACTAAAAAGCAGTGGAATTAAAGGCCTCAAAGTTCTTCAAAAGGCGAGTATTTATTTCTTTCTCAACAAAATCGAGTTGTAGTTTACCGTTCGTAGTTTGCCGTCGCGTTGTTTGTGCATTTTGCAATGATTTTCACGCCATTGCGGTAACCTTCACCGCGGTTTTTAGGCTCTATCTATGAGTTTAACTGCCTTGTTTATCTGTCAAGTTTGCTAAAGCAGAACACTATTTGCCATCATTCAAGGAAATGAGATTCTTTGATTAAAAACGGACAAATTAATTATCACAATATTGTGCCGTACGTAGACACTACGCATTTCATTCAGTATGACACTGTTTATCAGAATAAAATTCTGCTGGGAAAAGTACAGAGATTATTAATTTGTTAAATACAAGTGTGAATAGATTAAAATACTGCTTTCCAGTCAAAGAGTATTTTTGAGTCAGAGAAATAGCCTTAACACCCTGTGAGCAAAAATTCTTTCAAGAGAATTTATCGAGAATTGTTTGGGAAGCCGACTGAAATCGATTTAAATGTGTTAAGTTTTGCGGCATATTTGTGCTTTATTTATGACTTCATTTGCTTTTCTTGATTCTCTGCAATGTAAATTAAATATGCTGAACCTTTTTTGAGTACGGTTCATTTTAAGTAAAGCTATTTCATTCGGAATTAAATAGCAAACAGCATTCTTCATTCTTGCTCGTCGATCAAGTCGCTCTCAAATAAAATCAAATCAAATCCGCGCGTAAAAACAAATATTTTGCGACACATTTTTCCTTGGTTTCTTTTCCAAACAAATTAAAGTAGAAAAAAATAAAAACGTTATTTGCCGGCCTAGGTCGGTCCGTATTGGGAAAAACTGTACCCTCGGTCTTGAGCACGGCCCTCGGCCTGCGGCCTCGGGCCGTACTCAAGACCTCGGGTACAGTTTTTCCCAATACGGACCTCCCGGCCGGCAAATAACATATATACCTTTTTTTTCGTTTGGCTGGGCGTTTATTTTAGCTGATAGAATTTAGGTACCCTACCTAAGGATCACACCGGGAACAAATTGCCAAAAGGAGCAAAAATGATACCCTATTTAAGGACCGAGAACCTCAAAAACCATACCCTATCGGGCGGCACATACCTATATAGGCCACATATGGGAGTACCCCCCCCCTCCCCGGGGTTCTTTGTAGAATTATGTTTCAAAAAAATATTCACATCCTATTGTTTTTCCCAAAAAATGTCAAAATAATTTATTATTCATTTTCAAAAACCTGCTTGAGACATTTGACATCTTCGCATATAATTGTCGTGGGAAAGCGGAAGTTGGAGGCGCGGTAGCCTGGGGGTTTATAGCGCGCTGGGCTTCAGATCGAGCAATCCAGGTTCGAGTCCTGGGGCCCGTTTCCCGAAAACATTCCGGGCCCGCTTAACCATTTTTAGTTTTATGTGTCTTGAAAACTCAGTCAAAACTGTATGAAAATGATTCTTAATTACGTGAACATAGACTTGCTCACAAGTCGAGCTCACAAAGCCGAAGTGCGAAACTTGAGGTCTTCCCAGGAGGTCTACTACCTAACCGGGAAAGAGAAGCGAGCGACTTTGAGAAAACCTAAAGTAAACAGAGTGTCAATTAGGAACTGGTAAATGTGATTAGCACTTCATTGTGCCGCAACTACATTGACTATTAAAGCTGATCTTCTTGGCACAATATGTACAAGTTAAAACATGAGTAATCACAGTGTTCTAGCACCAATCAAAATTTCTTTCCAACTGAAAATTTATAACCAGTTGCGTAAATAACACCACGCATTTAACAATCGGGCATTACTTTATTAATTGTTTTTAAACCTTGATTTTTGTACCACTTGCGGCCCAGTTGCATGTACTGTGCTCGATCTCACAGAAAGGAATTGCTCATTTTCAGAGGGACAACTTGGTCATCGATTAAAAGATATACAACTAAACAATTATATCAAGTAAATGGAAGCCCACACTTGTATGCTTCGCGAGCGCCTCAATGTTTTGCGCTGTTGTCACAATTGGTCGTGTAGTAGTCGCCATCTTGGACAATAGTCCGGTTGAAAAACTGGAACATTTATGAGCGAAATCCGGAGAAAGGACAAAAGTACTCCACCTCCCCTCCCTCCACCACCACCACCACCACCACCACCAAAGTAGACTGTCCACAGCCTCTCGATTTTTCAACACAAAAAAGCAAACGAAGCGAGCGCAAAAGGGCAAACGAAGCGAGCGCGAGCGCCCCCCACCCCCTTGCTTCTTCCATTTTGCGCTGGCGTCCAGTTCTCTCGCCGTTCTCACCGCGCGCTCATGGATCGAAAAAACACGAAAAAATAGAGGGCTGTGGTCAGTCTACCACCAAAGTAGTTTTGCTGTTCTCTCCCCAAATTTCACTCCACCAAATTATTCAAGATGGCGACTGACTCTACGAATCTACGATCGAACGACAGTCACGGCCCGATGATTTCACCGTCAAAAATAAAGGGATTGTTACGGCCAAGTTGCAAAACGTTGTTAGTGTTTTTCTGACTGACTGTGTTCAACACAATATAACGCTACAAATCAAACATTACAACCAGGAGCGAGAATTTTTTTATAAAATGAAAAACGGCGGCGCAGCAGGAGCTATTTTCTTTTGCACTCATGCGCGGCTTTCCGCAAATCATATGCACAACAGAAAAATTGATTGGTAACCATTTCGCTTCGATTGCTGTCTCATATGAACCGCACACACAAAAGGAAGCTACTACTGCTGAAAAACGTCATCATCGATGTCTTTCTGTTTTGTAATAGTTTATAATTATGGAAGGATTAAGAACATATGCGCGATTTACAGTTAATCTCGCTCATTCGAAACGAATTCCTGCCGCGAACAATCGTCTGACCCGTAGCATCTAGGGCCCAACTTATTTTCATGTATATTAAGGGTTGACTTTTCAATCCTAGCACCTGGAGGGGGGAATATTTGCGACATTCTTGCAAGCCCGACTGACAGAGTTTCTTTGAAATCTTTTAATAATTTCGTTACAACCTCATTGCAAGCGGCTGCGACCTTTACGAACTGCACTGAACTAAATATTCGCGCGCTGTCGACTGGAAAAACAAAATGAAAGAAAGGCAATATGAAAGCAGTCCACTGTTCAATAAAAATCAGTTCGCTTTGGTCTGTACCTCAAACTTGAATCAAACCAAGACTTGCTTACTGCATGCCAATAGTTTAGTTATGTTGCCTTCCAAAAGAATAAAAGAATTTGTGAATTATTCTCGTGTCACAGAGCTGGGTCGGCTTGATTAATGATATTGCACAATGTCTGTAGAGTCACTTTTGAAATGCACACAAAAGACTTGGAGTTCCTTTGTTAGCAAGATGAAACGGAACCGGAAAAGCTATCAAATGAGATCATTTCAAGTAAAAAATAAACTTCAGTAGTTTCTTCTCGCATTTTTTTTTTACCTGCTTGCTTGGAATTCATTTTCACACTGCCTTCGTAAACAAGGTTACGCTAGCTATTGTAACGAAATGAGTATTAAATTGGTGTTCTCTTTGCAATTGCATCAGTCGGCTTTTAGTGCTTGACTTAACAATTAAATGCTTTGCTTTACGAACATTAACACTGAGCAAGAACAAACAAATTAAGCATCGATCATGCAAGTGGTTTACTTTCAGATTTGCATATCAGCAGGACAAAAGTTTTAAATAGTCTAAAGACAAACAACGAACATTTTTAACCTAAAAAATATATATATGTTTGCTTGGGTGAAGTCAGCAGGGCCTTATAAGCTTAATTTCGCGTTGTGTTAATGTTCCTATTTATGTCGATGAAATTAATTTACAAGGACGAATAATGGTAAAAATCCCTTTATGATGTTAAGCATTGTCCGTAAATGACGGTATATGAAAGATCAAAAACGTCTATTCATCTTTTTGATTCAAAAAGCCTTAGGGAGGAAAAATTCCTGAGATGTTTCATCTCCTTTGAGGCATATTCAAAGTTGAAGACATTGATTGGGCTTTAAAAGCAATCTTTCTAGAACTCTTTTGTGAACAGGGCCTTTGCTTTGTCCTTAGGTAGCGACGCGGAACAACCTTACATATTCAAATCGAGCTCTTCGCTAAGAGTTCAAGTTGGAGCTTGTCTTCGATCGCGCTTGCAGGTCTGCAAAGCAGCTCGAGTTTGCTCAACTTTCCGACGGCCAGATTTCATCCAAGCCTATTTCACCGACAGTTACTTCAGTTTGGCAAGGATCGCGTGGCTTTTGGGTGAGTCTTGAATTCTAAATTTCTGTTTGGGATTTTGAGATCGAACCTTTGCTGATACCTAGTGGAATGGGGCGGTGGTTTGCGCAATTAGTCAATTTGAGTCACAGATTTCTTATACATGATCTTTCTGCAATGTAGTGGAATTTTCCTTACATTTCGTGATTTGATAGGCAGGAAGCTAGCGAGTGGTGTTATTCAGGAATGATTGTGATCTAACTGAGCGTGCTGCAAAAAAATTAAGTGCACTTTCTAAGTCAAAATATAATTTCAATTTGTTTCAATGCGCGGTGTAATTTTCGACGCGTTTTACCTGCAAAAATGAGCGTTAAGTGTTAATTCACTTTCTAATCGCAAATTGAGATGGATAATTTAATGTTTCACCGCTACAATTAGATTTCGAGCGAAAATAAATTAAAGGCCGCTACATTTGTCGGTTTTTGGTTTCGCTTTGTTCAAGTAAATATCAGTAATATTTCTCAAGAATGTTACTTGTCTGGACTTAACAGCAGCGTTTCGACTTGACACTCCTTAAGTTTGTTTGCAAGATAATTTGTTTTATTTGATCCTTGGCTCTTTAAAAAGAGTATATGTAAATTCCAAGGTGCAATATTTGCAAATGATGTCAACAGTTATTTTACGTCGCGTGTTTACTTAACAAATTTCACGTTTTCATTATCAAATATTTATCTAAGGTGTTCGTTCTTTCAACAAGGAGACCCTCTTATTTAAAGAACTCATTGCAAACAGCAATCTTAGGTATTTAGGGACAATCAAATTCCATGTCACACCAGAAAGTTCTCAATGTAAATTACGCAAGCCATTCATTTTCCATGCGCAACTAGTCTGTCGCAACATTATCACATGAAGCGTTCTCAAAGTAACTCCTTTTGTAGTTATTAAATATTAACGAGTTTTCAAGAAGTCAAAGAGTTGTAAACAAACAAAGAATTTACCTACTTTAGGTATATCGTATTGCCAAAACATTTTTTGCTTCGAAGCGGAGTAACTATTATTAAAGGGCTTTCTAGTGGGCGGATGTTTGTAACAAAACTTCATTGCATTCCAATAGATTATGCAAGTTTTCCTTTTGAATAGTGGATTCCTCATTCCTATTTTGAGCACACGCCTCGAAATTTCGCCATTCACACATTTCAATGACAGGAATCTTGCTACTCGATTAGCCAAAGTTTGATAAGTCAAAGTTACACAATAGTTTCTGTGCTCAAGTTTAATTTCTCGATTTGTTCAATGATGCTGAAAAGACGCTTAGTGACTGTTTTGTGCCCATAACAATGCAGAAAAATCGCTCTAGAATCCCACATTTTATTTTATACGCAAATCTCGTCCAATTTTGAGAAAGATTCTCTGGTCACGTTCATTGTCTTAGAATGGATTTTTTTCTTTGTATATGCAAATGCAACACGGCAATTATTGAAGTTGTTATTCAACTCGCAAACAAGTCCCATGAGGCGTTTTGCCTTTTCAGTAAAGAACTCCAAAATTGAAATTAAGCAGTGTCATTCATGGTCGATGAAATCTATAAACACTTTTCTTGTGCAATGCATGAAAACGTATGTTGATGTGTTTAATTCTCCTACTTCAGGGTTCGAACCTTAGTTTTACTCTACCACTCCCAAAGTGTGAAAACTTAACTTAAGGAATGTTTTGATAACATATCTTTCAAACAACATGGCTCGGGCGATACATTATGCCAAATTACGCATTTAGTTCTGAATTGCGAAACTATTAAACTATATGTAATTTTCAGCTAAATTTCTATTTTCACCGCACATACTTTTTAAAGCATGAATATATCTTTTACAAATCAAGACCTCGCCAGTTATGCTGATTGTTTGGTAGTGTTAAAATAAAGATATTCATTCACACATAATGAAAAATTACGCTATAAGTTCTGAAACTGTTTAAGGAATAGACCACATATTTTGTATGAATTACAAGCTTTTGGAGCTTTTTTCAAGTTTTTAAATTTCCCAAGCTGGTTATTGAACCGAATAACCACAGAAATGCGTGGTTTCCTGTTCATATAATTATCATGTGGTTTGTTAAAATACCCAATATCTACTGATCAAAAATTAATCCCGGCACACCGCGCGTATCATCTTAAGTTATAACATTAAATGTTAACAAAATTATCAGCTGAATTATCTAACCAAATTACTGAGAACTTATCACTGTTGAATAAACCGCAGAACCAAATACTAAGAGCCCCTAGAACAAAAGGTAACAAAACTCTTTGTTTGCATTCTCGCGTTGATAACAATTCTCATAAATTACATCGTTTCAAATCAAGTCTTTTCAGCATGCGATCTAACGGCCTGCATGCAAATTTTTCTTATTTCCTTTCTGCGAAATGTGAGTACAAAGTCAACGCTGCAAGCAATTTTATCACGAAAAAAAGTTGTCTGGTATCTAATTAAATTCTCTCGGCTATAATAGATAGAAATATAAGGAGTCGAGTAAAGAGAATTTGTGTGTTGATAATCAAAACAATGACAGCCCTCACAATAGCCAAGATCACGCGTCACGCTTTACTTAATTTTGCGTCACGCATCATTGCGACTCACACCCTTATTTTGACCGACTCACGAACAATATTTGCTTTATTAGCATAAGGGCTTCAGTTTCTGATCGAGGTACAAAAATATCAGTAATGAAAATTGAAAGAGCATGACACGATTACTTTTGGAAAAAATTTGAGCCCGATGTGTTAAATACTTTTTCTTTGACGCGGGATTGAAAACTCAAAATTTTACAAAAAATGTATGGGCTCATTAGCGCTTTTGCCACCCAGAAATGTTGCAGTTTTTGTAAGGTAATATCTCCTTCAATATTGCATGTAAGGAGCTGAAAATCTCGCCGATTATTAAGTTTCTCAAGGTCTTTAAACTTTCTGGGGTTATTTTGAATATAGCAGGATGCCCTTTTTACACAAAGTCGTATGATAATGAAGCAAAGTGTAAACAATGACGTCAGCAAAGATCGCCCTATTCAGTAGGCGAGCGAGCCGTGCCAACAAGTGTTTTATAAGCCATACTGGATTATGAGAAAAGTGGAGGACTGGGGCAAAACGACCTAGGAAATAGGGACCATCAGTCGTCACATATTTATTTAAGACGGACGGTTTACCTATGCAGTTTTTCTTCGTATCGGAGCTATTGTCTGTTTTCTTTGTTTTACGCTATTGGCGCAAACAGATTTTAGCAAAAATAACATTGTTTGCCGCACTGGGAAATTGTCTGCTCAATTTTTGTGCAATAATAAAAAAATAGGCGAGTCTTTTTTGAGGAGTTAGAGACTTTTAAAAACGACAGAATGATTTTCCTACAAAAGGCCCGCGAGCTGATAACATTTTCTTCTCATAGCAGAGTTATGCTTTCAAAGGGCTTTCACGAGAGCGGAGGTAAAAACAAACCCACAACTTTGGTGCATTCTAATGCTGGCAAGGGAAAACACAGCCCTTTCGAGCTTTGTCCCACCATAGTGTCGGTGTGCAAACATTTTGCGAAATACGTTGTTTTAGTGGGGCAAAAGCAAAAGAAATGACGGAATCGCGAAGTAAAATAATCTCCATGAATTCCAATTCTTCTAATGCAGCGTTAATGACTTTTAAACTTGAGATACCAGCTAAAATGTTACTGTTCAAATTTGAGGAATGTAACAATCAAGCTGCGAGTTTAAGTTTTTGATACAGGTGTTTGTAAATTTTTCTGCAGACTTAGAGAGGGCTTTCCAACCAAACATGTGAAAACTTACGAATGTTACTGCGCCCGCTTTCTAGCCGACCTAAATTTTCAAATGTCACCAGCAAGGTCATTTGCCTGCTATCTTAATTTCGCTCTTCATGAGTATTGCGAAGTTAAATTATTTTGAAAGTCACTTCACAACGGATCTTTTTTAAGCGATGACGTATCGCTTAATGTTATCGTGCGAGTGGACGGGATCGGTAATTCTGTCGCGCGCAATCGACTGACGAGTAGGAACATTACGAGACCAGAAATCAAATTAAACTCAACAAGAAATTTCCGCATAGAAAACAAAGCAAAATACGACAGGGCAGTTAGATAGGTCTAAAACAAAGTATAAACGAAAGAGACAAATTATATTAAACGAGTTCTTTTAGATTTAGTAAACAGAAATCTTTATTTCTTTTGAAACAAAAGGCCGGTGTTTGACCTTGTATCGTATATCGGATGTCACGCTACAAGGTAATACAACTTTTGATTAACAAACAATCAACAGAGAAGTTGTCAGCTATTATCATTTACTTTAGTTTTTTGAGAAATTTCCTGAAAATTATTGAAGACCCCTTGTGAAACGTCAACGCTTCTGCATGCATTGCGTGCCATTTATTTTTCTTCCATGACAATCATTGCACAAAAATACTTGTTTTTCGCTGGCGAAAGTTTTTGATTAGGTCACGTTTGCAACTTTTCCTTCTCGTTTAAATGTAGCATGAACTTACATGTAATTAAATTGGGATTCCACTCGGCAGAGACTTCGACAATCTGCGTAATAAATGCAAAGACGGTGTTGGGAATAAATCGTTTTACGTGCGGAATGGGTTCTATATGATAGCAAGTCCATATATGTTTAAATCTGAGGCCGACTTAGGTCCATTTTGTTTAAATCAACGAAATACCGTAAAATTCCGGTTATAAGCACCGGGCTTATACAACTTAGTAAGGGGTTTTGGGTGGGGTTATAAAAGTGAGGAGCTTATATCTGGGGTGGGGGGGGGGGCTTAAGCGGAATAAAAAAAATCGTTTCGAAACAAGCCACGGCAATGTTGATCAAAATAAGTTTTTAAGTTTAAAAGTCAAAACAAAGCAACATTTAGCCCTGTTCTGTACTGTCATCCAGCAGAGGGGGGCTTAAATCCGGGGAGGGGGGTTGGGGGGTTATAACGGATATATTTTTTGTTTCCAGGTAGATGGGCCTATAACCAAGGGGGGGGGGGGGTTACAAGCGGGGGGCTTATAATCGGAATTTTACGGTATTACCAAGCATTGAGTGAAACCCAAAAGACAATTGAACATTCTTACATTCTTTCACATTGCAGCTTATCTGACGATATCGTTTAATTTCGAGTCAAGGAAGCTATATCAACTCAACAGCGACAGATCGAGAAAGTGGACTTAGCATCATGTCTTCTCGGCGTCGAAGTGGTGGTAGGAGCTTGCCATCAGAACCAAAGAGCACAACGGTCTCAGACCCGCGTACCCAGACGGTCATTAAAGATGAGAAGGCGGGAATCGCGTTGATCGAGGAGACCAATCATGAATGGGCGGAGGAATACGATAGGTTGTTAGTCGAATATAAAGACGTAAAAGTCGTGTACCACGACCTGGAATGACAAGTACCAAGAAACCCAGAAAGAGAATGTAAAGGTCAAGAGGCATATGGAGCTAGAATATGAGAAGCACACTCGGGAAAAAGGGGGCCTGGTGAAGCAAAAAGATGACCTTAACGCTGAGAATGAGAAGTTGCGAAAAGAGCTTCGCGAAAAAAGTGGCAAGATTGGCGACTTGCAAAAGCTACTGGTAGAAAGTCAGAAGAAGGCCGACTCGCGCAAGGAGGAGCTTCTTACCAAAGCCAAGCAACTCGAGAAGTTGGAGATTGTCATCAACGATCTTCAGAACAAGACCATTCCAGAACTTAAACAGAAGCTCAACAAGACCGAAGCTAACCTGGAGGTGCTTCAAAAGAGAAGCAGCCAGCTTTCCGTGGAACTTGATCAGGCTGAGGAACAACACGATGAAGATGAACGGACAATTGAGAGACTGCGTCAGGAAAAGAAAGACCTTTTGGAGAAACTAGCCCGAGCCGAACGCGAGGTCAGAGAAGCCGAGGAAGCCCGTATCAAGGCCGAAGACAGTGTATCCAACTTGCAGAACATAGAAAGGTCGCTTCGAGACAAAAACAGCCAGACGGAAGCGGAGAATCTCTCTTTGCAATCAAAGATAAGAGACCTGGAAAACGAGCTTAATAGGCGTCTAGCTGAACCCGAGGAGAAGAGTTACAACATCACTGTGGTGGAAAGTGCTCCTGCGTTAGAAAGTGCCCCGCCCGGCTTTTCGTTTGGAGATGATTTTAACAAACAAACTTCAAGAAGAGAACGAGATGCTGAAGAGGAAACTGGAAGATACAAGAGATAAAGCTAAGCGGCTGGAGGAAGAAAACACCGATTTGAAGGTCAAACTCGATAAAGCCTCTAAGGATATCAACAGCTGGGTGAACAAGTATGAAGACGAGAACAAGGAAAAGAGCAAGGTTGCTGCCCAGCTTGAAAACGAAAAAGGGAACTATGGGAGGCTCAAGAACGAGTATAATGACCTGAAGAGCAAGCTGGCCAAGGCAGAGAGGACAATTGAGCATAACAAGAAGGAAGTGGCTAAGAAGGACAGAGTCATCGAAGATCTGAAGATGAAAATTGAGCAGCTGGAGCGAGACATCGACGATCGAGAAGATACTATTGCCAAGCTTGAAGCGAAGCTAGAGCAGCTTGACTAAGGAAATGGAGAAGCTGCACGAGGACACGTTGGAATATCAGAGGAAATATGGCGATCTTGACAGCGATTACAAAGTCAGTGAAAAGGAGAAAGAGTCCGCACAAAGAGATCTCGACCAAGTGTCCATTAAAATTTCTGAGCTGGAGAGTAAGTTAAGAGAATCCGAGGAAGAAAAGAAGTACCTTCAAAAGGAGAACGCCGATCTCCGACAGAAGTTGTTACGATTGGAAGATGACCTGGACGTTACTCACAAAGACAAAACAGTGTTTGAGAATCAAGTCCAAGACTGGTCTGACAAAAGCAGTAAAGACCGCAAAGTTGCTGACAATCTGAAGAAAAAGCTTGCTCAAGCTCAGGAAGAAGCGGAGCAATACAAGAATGAAAACAACAAGAAGGACAACAAGATTGACGAGTTGAACAAAAGATTGGCTGATCTTTACTCGGAGTACGATACAAGCAAGACAGACCTTGCAAGTGCCAGGGCCGATAGCGACTACAAAGACGACGAAATAAAGCATTTGAGTAAGAAGGTTGACAACAAAGACAATGATATCAACAGGCTTGAAGCGCTGTTAGAAAAGGCTACGAAAGAAAGGGAAAATGTGGAGGTTGAACTTGCTGGTGTTCTTGAGAAGCTTCAGCACATGGAACCAAAACGGGCAGGAAACGATGAAGTCTTGAAACCAGTTGAGGTGTCTTATTCGTACAGCGCGCCACAAGATTTTGAAAGTGACCTCGCGCCTCTCCGTCAAAGGATCTACGAACTTGAAAACGAAAACAACAGGTTGTTAAAGATCGAGGAACACCTTAACAGCGACATCAAAGATAGGGAAGACGAGATTGCTTCATTGAAGAGGGATCTGAACAGGGCCAATGCCGAAAATAAGGATTGGGAGAGAAAGGCATATGATATGAAGAATAAAATCAACGCCTTGGAAAAAGAGGAAGATGAACTGATGGATGCCAATCAAGACCTGCGTGAGCAAGTGAATGACCTGTCCCCGCAAGTCGAAAAGCTGCAGAAAAAGGTGGAGACACTAACTCTTGAGCGCGACAAGCTTAAGGACTATCTCAGTGATACCAACTCGAGACTCACCCAGAGCAAAGAAGACTACAACAACAAACATCTTGATTTCTCGGAACAGGTCAAAGTCAACAGCACGCTTGGAAAGGCAGTGAAGAAACACGAAGCTACCGTAGAATCATTGTCTCTAAAATGCAAAGAACTGGAAGAAGAATTAGAAGATTTGAGACCACAATTGAGAGCAGCATTGGCCAAGAATGAAACGTTGGAATCCGAAAACAAAGAATTGGACACCCGTAACAAGGTGCAAAAACGCAAGATCGACGACCTGCAAAAAGAACTCCGAGAGGAGATTGATGCTAAGGAGTTGCTTCAACAAGATGTCGACGCATTGTCTTACAAGTTTAACGTCGCAGATGCAAAGAACAAGGAACTGACCAAGCAAATAAAGGATTTGCAAAGTCACGTCGACGAATTGGAGAGCAAACTAAGGAAAATCAAGCCCGAGCTTGAACAATGTCGTAACAAGCTCAAAGAGAAAGATCGCATCATAAGCCGGTTGGAATCAGACGTGAAAGACAAGGATTCAAAGCTTGAAGCAGCCAAACGTAAGATCAGCACCTTGGAGGCGACGGTCATTTCCTTAAGGAAGGAGTCAGAGGCCAACAAGAGTGCAAACGAAATCAACCGTAATCGCGTAAAGGAGCTTCAAATTCAGCTTCAAGAAATGGGCAATAGTATGCAGTCAGCTGTGGCGAACGTGTCTGTCGTTCAGTCGGCACCACCACAAAGCTTCAGAGAAGAAAGGATCCGCAGTACACCCGACGAAAGGGTTCACGACTTGGAAGCACTGCTTATGAAGAGTAAAGGTCGTGAGGATCAGTTGAGGGAACAGCTGGAATCCGTCGAGAAAGCGCCTTCCCGAGGCAGAAGCTGACGCTAAAAAAGCCCAGGATAAATTGATTGAGGTTCAGCACAACGTCAACACACTGCAGAGGAAGCTGGACGACGCCAAGAAAATGTTGGACAGAAGCAACCGTGAAAAAGAAGATGCCAAAAAAGAGCTGATGGAGGCTCGAACACAGCTGACTGTTTTGGAAACCAAGAGCGTGGCGGACGCGAATGAAATTGTATCCCTACAAAGTCAGTTAGACCAAGCCCACCGACGTCTGGAGGACACTCACGAAAAGCTGCTAGCCATTGATGAGGACCACGTACATCTTCGTTTGGCCTTGGATGTTCATGATAAAGAAAAGGAAGAGCGCAATGCGACAGTTAGTAGATTGCACGGAAAAAAGAACGATCTTGAGGAGAGGGTCGAATTCTTGGAATCCAGTTTGAAATCAAGCCAACAAACATGTGATGCATTTAGAGAGGAGAAGACAAAGGCACAACAAGAACTCAACGAGCTCCGACGATCAACTCTGGCTGACTTGAAGAGAAACCTTACTCGCATGCAGGGAGAGAGAGATCGTGCTTTAGAAGACTGCAGAATGGCTATGTCGAAAATAGAAGATCTTGAGAGTCAGTTGGCTGAGGCCTTGGCGAAAAAAAAGGAGGTAGAAAAAGATAACGATGACCTCGAAGCTGAGATACGGCAACTGAAGAACGAAACCGAAACTAATCGTAAAAAGATCGAGGATCTGGAGGACAAAATCGACGTGTTAAACCTAGAACTCGAGCGAGATGAAAAGGACATTGATGAGTTGAAGGAGACCAAAAACAGGCTCGAGGATGAGATTGCAGACCTCCAAGTTAAATTGGCACAGAAACAGGATGTCATCAACATTGCCCCAATGCAAGTCGCCAATGTGGAAACAACATACGCCGCCGCCCCAGGGTTTGATTTCGGCTCAGATCCAGACGCTTTGAGGGACCTTGAAGATAAAAATGCAGATCTCGAAGAGAAGCTAAAACGAGGAGAAATGGAATACGACGTTTTGCGAGGGCAACTAAATGACTACAAGAACAAGCTTGGAGACTCGGAAGGCAAAAATCACCGCCTTGAGTCAAACCTTAAAGACAAAGAAAATCGCCTGAAGGAGCTTGAAAAGAAGTTGCCTGAAGCTGTGGACGAGCTAAATCTAATAAATGATAAATACCAATCAGCGGAACGCGAACTCGAGCTCTTAAAAGACGAGTTACAAGATGCACAGACCAAGTTAAGTACTGCGGAAGCACAACAAGCTGCCGGAATTGCCAAACTCCGATCACTGCAGCAACAACTAGAAGCTGCCCAAAAGGACCTCCTTGACAAGAATGACGATATTATCGAAAAACAGCGCAAAATTAACGAGCTCTACGCTATTTCTGAGAGCGGCGACAAAGACTCTGATCGCTTAAAGCAAATTATTGAGGAGTTGCGAGAAGACGTTGACATGAAAGACAGAGAGAACACTAAGCTACAGAAGGATCTTCGTCTCACTCAAGACAGCCTTGCCAAACTTCAAGCAGCCCTGGAAGACATGGAAACGAAGTTAATTGACACAGAGCATGAGCGAGAAGAATACAAAATGAAAGCCGATGGACTAGATGTAGAGATCGAAATGAGAGATCGAGCACTGGAAGAGGCACAACGTGAAGTAGATGACTCCAGGGACAAGCTTAAAGCAGCTAAAAGAGAAATTGACACTCTCCGTAGTCAGCTGAAGGAGGCCAATGTCGGGCTTAAAGGCTGCTAACGACGAAAAGAAGATCCTTGAAGGAAGAATTGCTGAACTACAGGCAATTATTGAGCAGTTGAGGAAAGAATTGTCAGCCAGGAGTACTGCAATTGTTCCTAAATCTGGATCAAGTGATGCCTACCTAGAAGATCTTAGGAACAAGCTCTCAGAGTACCGGCAAAAATACCAAGATGTTAGTAACGAAAAGATGAGACTAGAGCTCGAGCTCCGAGAGAAAGATGTCAAGATTTCTCAAGTATCTGGTCCGTCGGATACACTACGTGAAGAGAGAGACCGTCTTAAAGACGAAGTTATCAAATTACAAGGCACTCTTAAAGAAACGAAGAAAAATTACCAGAAAGCTCAAAGGGATGCAGAAGAACTACAACGTCGCTTGGTGTCAAAAGACAGCGAAATTAAGCGCTTGGAGGACAAAATTGCGAAACTTGAGGAAGAAAAAGAAAAAATGAAGAAAGACTACGCCAACTTGGAGAAAAAGAATTCCGACCTGAAGGTGGAATATGAGAAGCTGAAATACGAGAAGAACAAAGCAGAAAATGAACTTTCTCTGCTAAAGAAGAAACTACAGGCCCTACAAAACCAGATGAATGCAGTGGATGTTCCCAAACAAAACCAAGATGTTGTCAGCAGAAAGAAGTACCAAGAATTGGAAGCAAGGTGCCAGGATGCACTCCGCGAGAAGGAGAGGGCAAAGAGTGATGCGGCTGCTTACCGTACCAAGATGGCAAGATTAGAAGCTGAACTGAATGAACAGAAGAGAGAAAAGGATGTGTTGGAAGATGAGCTGCATCGTCTAAGGAATAGCGAAGCTGAGCTAAAAAACAAGCTCCAAACATCGAGAGACAGACACAAAGAAGACAAAGACAAGATGCTTGAATGGCGTAAAAATAATTTCTCGCCCTTGGAACAAGAACTCCAAAGAGCCAAGGGACTTATCAAGAAGCTCGAAAAGACGAATGCAAGCCAAGACCAAGAAATTGGAGATTTGAAGGACGATCTTGCTGACCGAGACAAAAGAATTGCTGAGTTGGAGGACGAACTTGAAAATCAGGATATCACCGACGCTGGACCACTAGACTCGGTTAACATCGACATCAGAGGAGACTCAGAAGCACTTCAAAGGGCTCTAGATGAAAAAGCGGATGCAGTGAAAGAAGCTCAGAAGTTGAAAAGCAAATTGTGGACTGTGGAGCACGACATGGACATCATGAAGACGAAAGAAGCTCAACAAGAAAAAATGGTAGCCGAAGTGAACAACATGAACGACAAATTGAAAGACGAGCTACGTCAGCTGAAGAAAGGAACCTGGGACCAGCAAGGATCCTACAACAAGCTCGTTAAAGAGAATAGCGAGCTCGCCTACCAGGTTAATGCGTTGAAAGAAGACAAGGAAGAGCTAGAGAAAGACATTCAAGAACTCCGTGACGAGCTGAATGACGTCAGAAGCGAAAATCGAAGACTGCTGATGGAGAACAAAGAACTCAAGCTTGACCTGCAGCAGTTAGAAATCAAACTGCGCGAGCTGGAAATTGGACACAAGCTGGCAAAGGATGACAACGAAAAAATGCGAAATGATTTGTTGCTGACCCAGAGCGAAAATGCAGATCTGAAGGACAGTCTGAACAGACAGGATGACATGATCCAAGTACAAGCCGTAGCTACAGTGGAGAGCGCCCCACCCATGATGTTCGACGATGACGTGGATGGAATTAAACGGGACAAAGACAAACTGCAAATTGAGTTAGAGGCGGCAGAAGATCAGGTTAAAATGCTGCAGAAAGAACTCGAAGACAACCAGCAGATGAACAACCAGGCTCGAGAAGAACTGACCGAGGCCAGAAGACGGCTTAAGGAAGACGAAGCAGACATTAGGAAACTGGACGCTGAACTGGAGAATCTACGCCACGAGCTGGATCTGGCGAACCAAAATTATGACGATCAACGAAATGAGAATCGAGACCTGTTGGATGCAAAGGACAACCTTCAGGGAGAGGTGAACGATTTGCGCGGAGATGTGAAGGATTTGGAGACACAGCTACAAAAACTAGCCAAGGAGAAAGCTGATTTGGAACGAGAAGTAAAAAGAAACGGCAGAGCCCCAATAGAAAGAAAGCCTTCGCGAGATCTTCACAACGAAAAAGAAAAGAAGATCAGAGAGCTCGGAGAAAAAGTAGCACAACTAGAGCGTGACATACAGAAGGGTGGATACGAACTGTCATCGCTGAGAGAAGAAAATGATGACCTACAAGAGAAGATCAATAACCTAAAGGACGAGAATAACTTCCTCCATTCCAAGTTATCCCAGCTTGAACATGATGCCAAGAGGGATAGTAACAAGATCGATGAACTCGAAAAAGAGAATCAAGAGCTGCAAGATTTACTAGGAAGAAACCATGGCGGAAGCGATTCTGGACAAGACAACAAAGACCTGTTGCTAGAGATCGATACACTCAAGGACAGAAACAACAAGCTGCAAAAAAATCTAGAACAAGCCAAGCAAGACAAAGCTGAGATGAAGAAACAACTGGATGAGTACAGCAACAGATTTGATGATGACTCGAAGCAGCTAGCTGTTCAGATTACGAAATTTGTTGGCGATCAGAGCGAGTCATTCAGAAAAGAAGTCCAGGCGAAGGACAACGAGATTGAAAAACTGCAGCAAGAGAAGCTAGATGTGGAAAAGAAGTTAGAAAGTCTGAAAGAGGAATTGGATGCAGCAAAATCAAATTACAACGACATTCAGAACCAGAATAACATTCTACAGGAGGACAACAAGGCCTTGAAAGAGGACAAAGCCAAGCTGGATAACAAGCTTATCGAAGAAATGAACTTTAACAAGGTCAAAACCGCTGAGTTGGAGGCCGAGCAAGATATTCTGAAGAACAAGATTAAGGACAAAGACGACCTCGTCAAGAAGTATGAAAAACAAGTTCAGCAGCTCCGAGAACAGTTGTCCATGTCGGTTCCAAGCGACCAAGCTTCCACCACTCTGATCTTAGATGTAGATAAGCGTCGAAAGACACGGCAGCATAGTCTGATGCTGTCTTACCAGGAAGGTTTGATGAATAGGCCTGGAGGACTGTACCGCTCTACAAGTGAAAGCAGTCTTCCCAATGGCGATGTCTCTAGGTCAAGCGACACCAGCAGAAGTGACTCCGAACACTCTCAGTTTGGTGCGCTCCTCGGTAAGGAGCTCTCGCATGGTGGCAGACGAAGCAGGCCGAGCGCACCCAAAGACCACGTCGGCGAGACAGTGGAGGCTCATACAAAGGACACTACAGAGTCCGAGCCTGACTATGCTGCCCAATTTCAACAACGCAGTAGCACGCCAATCTCCGATGACGATGATAAGAAGAGTGGACGCAAATCATCTGATAGAGATTCAGGAAGCCAGCGCTATGGAGACCGAGACCGGTACAGCAGAGAGACAGTACCCGCAGAGACAGCACCCGTGACAGAGACAGTAGCAGTAGAGACAAAGACAGAGATGCTGACAGCAGCAGAAGGCGTTCTGATCGTGGAAAGGAGCGTAACAGAGCCGAATGCCAGCAGAATTAGGCAGGAGAAATGAAGAACTGTTTTATCTATAAACTCTATCAGCAGTATTGACTGAAACTTTAGTTAAGGACGTGCTACTTGTTGCTACGTAAGCCGTCCTAAAAAATTAGCGCCAGTAGAAGTAGGTTCAACAACAACAACAAAACTATAATACTATCTTATACTTTAGTTTAATCTTATACAGTAGTTTTGACTTGAACTAAAATGTTATACGCACTCGTTTTTGAGCTAGGTAAGAATCGTTTTTTACTGCTATGGTTGGCGTCATAATTTAAGAGTGCAAACAAAATTTTTAAGCTTGCAAAAATCTGTTTAAAATTACTAGTTTCCTTTCTAAGGCCCTCGAAAGTTAATCAATAATGTCTAAGTTACTTATAGACAAGGCCATTGCTACGTATTTTTTTAATTCATGATTTTAAATGATAAATGATTTAATCAGGTCCTCTTTTCTGATAAATAGACAGCGTGAGATAAGTAAAATGCAAGGAGCTCAACCCGAGGGTTAAAAATGTGATGCTGTAAAGCTAAATTTAACCTTAGGATTTCTTGATATAGCTTATTTAGGAGGAACAGAAACTAAGGCCGAAAAGGCAATTTCGGGATACTAATTTTTTTTACTAGCTACCTTTAGTTGGAACTTGTTAAAAATAAGTTAAAGATGCCCTAAAAATACAAGATCACAGATTAAGTTTTCGACTCGTTCAAGGAAAGTCGAGCAAACACAACTTGACAAAAAGTTCAACTTGTTTTAACTGTTGGAATTTGGAAGTATATACGCCAATGTAATTTCGTGTAAGGGCAATTTTTATACTTTTTTATTGATTTTTTCAGACTTAGAGTATAAGAACAAGAACGAACTAAGAACTTCATTGGAACCTCTTAAGTAATGCTGTTTCCATCAACAGTCTGCAAAAGATAATTGCTACACAAAAAGATAATTGCTACCCGCAGTGAAAACAGTGCTTTTTTACTCTTTCTGCTGTTAAAAACCGCGAATGCATGGATTCCGGTCATTGCAATTTGGGGCACACAAAGCACGCTGTTGAGGGGAGGAACCCAGGGGACAGAATTTCAGGTGTTACTTTGAACGCCATTATTTTTGAACATTTTAGCTAAATTAGCTTTTAGACTACTTCGTCAGTATAGAGGACGAAGACTATGCTAGATAGAAATACAGTATTTTTGCTTTTGTAAAACTAATAAAAGTCTTTTGTTTTTTATAATAATGCGTCATCGTTGGTTTCGTAAAACCTAATCACGACAGCGGGAAACGGGCAACAAACCAATGTAAACTCGAAGCAAAATATTCCTGCATGCCTGAATTTGTACCAATTCTGCAGATAAAAATTTCGGGACCGGAGAGTCACATTCTTCAGAAATTCCTCGGTCTGCAGTACTGGTTTCTTAAGTCGCTGAAGAACGAGAAAAATTGTAGCAACTCGAAGAAAAATATAGGAAGTGGATGAGGACAGGAGGCCGTAACCAGACCGGTCTAACCAGACCTTTGCCATAGATGAGGCAAGATCTTTATAGGGGGTTATGGGGGCAAACCCTTCGGAAAATTTTGAAATCTAGAAGCTCTGAAACTCTTTCAGGGACATCTTTCTTGAGGCATTTCTCGAGAAAAATCAATCTTGTTCAACTGGGGATTATTTTCCCAACAAAACATATTTCATATTGAGTTTTGGGTAAAAATCTAGACAAGGCAATTGCCTCGTCTTGCCTCTTGCTAGTTAGGGCCCTGCCTGGGGCGGGAAGCGGAATTCCCAAAGGAACCCAGGGTCAGTGGAACATTTTTCCAATGGGGGGAGCTGACTAGCAACTTGTAGTGAGGGGGGGGGGGGGGGCTTAAGAGACTCTTCTTGTGAGGGGGGGGCTTAAGAGACTCTTCTTGTGAGGGGGGGGGCTTAAGAGACTCTTCTTGTGAGGGGGGAGCGAGGGAGGCTTAACTAGCCCCCCTCACTCCCCGGCTCCGCAATATTTTGTTATATTTTGCAAAAGAAATGGGAGAAAGAGGAGGGAACCAATACGGAAAGGGGTAGGAAGCGGGAGAAAAAGGTATGGGAAGCGGGAGGTTCAGCCCCGAAAGACAGAGTTCAATACTGTATAGCCGTGCAGTTGCGTTTTAAGAATTCCATGCATTTTATCTCCAAGTAAATAAATCTAAGTACACAGCGGATAGTCTCATATTTCAGAAAGGCAATTTTCGCAAATAATAGGTATTTACTTGAATTGAACACCCTGCGATTTTCTTGCCAATTTATCCAGAAAAGCCACTGTAAACTGATCGGACGTGAATCAAATTTGTTTCAGTAAACAAGGGAACATGGCCATGAAATAATTGGGAACAGGGAACAATAGGAAAATAAAACTGGGAACACGGGAACAAAAGCCGTGGTGCCGATATTTTAGGGAACAGGGATCCAAAAAAAAGATAAAAAAATTTAGGGAACACGGGAAAATAAAGGAAAATTTTTGGGGGAACAAGGGAATATGGACCCCCCCTAGGTGGCCCTCATTCGCAGGTTTCCCTATACGCTCTAACTCTCAAGTAACTATGCGAAAATATTCGCTTCTCGCCTCGCCCCGCCTCCTCCCCCCGCCCGTTCTTTTTTTTTTTCGCATCAAGCTTGACGGACTCTTCGAAAAAAAATTTCGCCTCAAGCTCGATGGACTCTGCGAAAAAAAAAGGGACTGCTCGTAGTCTACAAGTAATCCTGCTTGGGATCCCAGATAATCCCGGGGTTCCCAGATGCAATAACCATGGTTGGGTCAACTATCTAAATTGAGGGATTTTTAATACTCATGGGATCCCAACCCAGGGTCCCATTTCAAAATCCCACTCGGGATCCCACCTGGGATGCAGGGTGGGATCCCGACTAATATTTTACATGGGCTGAACATCTAAAAAGTGGCACTTCGATTTGAATATTTTATGATTTATTAGGCCAGCTGATAGGACAAGCAATAACATTCCAACTGTCTACAAGGTAATATTCGTCTTCGCTTGTAGGACACACTCACCAGTAGCGGATCCAGGGGGAGGGTCTGTGGGCCCCGGATCCCCCTATCAGACCTAACACTTGCTTGACACTGAAATTCGTGCATCGACAGTGATAGAAACAAGTAGTCAGATTGATAGGCCTGCACAACTCTCGCCCACTTCTATTAGTCATTTTCATAGCCTGATCTCACAAGTGTATTCTTGAAAGAAGTAATTTGGCGCAAAAATTTCAACAGTGTTTTCTGAATCAAATGTTAGACCCTTCTGATCAAAAATTCCTGGATCCGCCCAGCTGGGTTGGATCCGATCTATGTATGCAGTATTTAGTGGAGGAATTTAGGGGGTCATCAATGAAATACTGTATTAAGACGGGGGGGGTGCACTTGCCATTTTCAGGCGTGAGGAGGGGTCCCTTGAACATCCGAAATAAAATGTCCCAAATTTTAACATCCAAAATGTTTTGCAAGACTAATGTAACCTGTCTCAATAAAATTTATTTCAAAATGTCAAATGCATGAAAGTTTGTCTCCAGAAATTTAATAACATAATGTTAGAGTGTAAGTATACTCCTTGAAATTATAGCATGCATGTACAGTGGGGTAATTAGCTAGGGACTTTCACAGATCATCACATTGACTTCTATGGCCAGGTAGCATTTTAGCTCACCCTAGCCTGTATGTAGATATTAACATTCAAAATGTATACTTCAAATCGCACTGAATTTGTTTAATTATATCACCATCCCACGTACCCCACTGATGCAAATATATCCTATATACCGGTAAAACAATCTCCAAGTCGACATGTGTTGGGCTGAATGGGTTGATGTGAGCCTCCCCCCCCCCGAGGGGGGTACTTTTTTATATGATATGAGTTAATAGGTGTGTGCCCCTGTGAAGGGTATGGTTTTTATGCAAGCAGTTTAGTCTTGATCTGGTATAGGGTATAGAAATTGGTCTAGAATAGGGAATCGTTTTTTTCAGGAAACTGATCAGTAGTATGAAGGATTAAGTCCAGAATAAGGGATAGAAACTCGGAAAAGAAACTGGCTTTCCTAAATGTAAATAAAATCATCCCACACTAATAGTTGTTTCTGGAATCCTTGCATTCCTTCCTCGACAAAAACACTATAAACGAAAGAGTGCCCTTCCCAAGGGTTTACACATCGCTAGTTGCTCCCCAGAGGGACAACGAACAATAACGTCGATGTTGCTTATTAGAATTCTGCGAACCTTGCAAAAATCCATCATTCTCTGAAGAAGACTGCAGAAGGCGATCGAAAATTTAGAGTATCGTTTTATATTTTTAGATCTGTTTTAAACATTTTTATATTTTAAGCTATGACTACAGATCGCTCCAGCAGTTTTTATAGTGATACAGTTCTAAAAAAAAGCAAGTCTGGGATAGGGTAGGGGTTTTCGGTATCTAGTCTAGTTTACATAATTTTCATATAATGTGTGATTTATAACATTCACCAAAATGTTTTGACAACTTTCCAGCTACCGGTAAATAAAGGTGGAAAGATAAAATACTTATTTTTTGAGCTAGGCTGGGCCAGGAAGGAAGTATTTGGTTTTATCAGTTATTTCGCATGGACCTGCGCCTGGTCCATACACCACGACCTTGAGATATTTTATCATCCAGCCCTCCAACTCAGCCACTATATACTACTTATTAACCGAGAGTGAGGTCAATAATATCAACAATACCAATCACACCAAAAGACATTCACAGCATTCAGAATTATTTTTAACGGGGGGGCCCCCAAAGGGGTTGGAGGCCCGCTATTTTTTTATAGAGGAAAAAAAAAAAAAAAAAAAGAGAGAGAGAGAGAAGAAAATAAACTTCAGCCAGTGTCAAGTCCAGAATAATCGAACAAGACTAGTGCCAAAAATCTATTTCCTTTACCTCTTCTAGAGGGTCTTGAAGGGAGGGGGGAGGGGGGTATAAATCCCATTTCACAGCCCAAATTTGCTCAAATCACATTTCCCAGCCTATTATTTTTGTCCAAATCCCAGTCCCATTCCTATTCGTCTGTTTGTGATTCCCAGAATTCCAGTCCCAGTGACCAAAAATTATCCCAATTTCCCACTGAAAAAATCGGCAAATCACAGTTCCAATTTTATTCCTTCAGGCCCCTCCTTCTAGAAATACAAAAATAGAACAGTTGAAACGTTAAACACACTTCATATTTATCAGTCTGCTCGCCTAAAAACACTTTATACATGTACATGTAGTAGTCAAGTTACCTCTTGAAGTCTTCAGTCTCTTCAAGTCCTTCAGGGGCTTCAGTCAGGACCAGTCAGGGGTCAGTGCTGTGAGTCTTCAGGGCCTGTTGGTGACCAAAACTCTTCGTTGGCCTGTAGAGCAAAAATGGATTGGTGTCAGTGGATTTTACCAAACCAAAGCACAGAACAGACTTTTTGGGGAAGGAGACTCGTGTGGGACAAAAGTTGAAGAACTCAGCTTTTCCCAGTACCAGTCCTCTCCGACCTCTCCAAAAAACGCGCGCGATTCGTGGCCGTTTAAAAGTAGGTCTGCAATGCATATTTATGGCTTGTTGAAGAAACTCTGCACTTTGCAACATGTGATGCAAACAAAGCTAGCAGGAAGAGATAAAGAATTTTTCAGGTAGTCTGGAAAGCAGACACGCTGCAATGTATGATTGGACAAGAGAAACGAAGCTAATTTACATAGTTCCATTCAAATTCGTTCTGGAGACTGTGATATAGTTCAAAATGGTAGTATTCTCGCCTGATCGAATGGTAACATCACAATGCGAGCCAAACGTAAGGTATATTTCTAAAAGGTCATGCAGTTTTAAAATCAAGAACTAGCTAGAAAATGGCGCTCGTGTTTAGGTAACCTGACGCACGCATGAAAGAACGTTTGGAAGAATCCGAAAGTTTATGTCTATCCGCCTGGAGGCAAGTGCTTACATAAGTACTTTCGAATTCTACCTATTTTTTGGGTGCTTGTAGCAGGCCACACAATTAAGAAGTGGCCACAACAAAATTACCCTGGGTGTGTTTTTCACGTCTCCATTGGTGTCACGCTTTCCCTGCTTCACCGCTCTTCTCGCCAACGAAAAATAGAACGTCTGTCACCCAGGGTACAAAAAGCAGTGCTACGCCAAAACCGTGTTTACATAGCCTCACGCAAAGCAACTACTCAAAAAAATAAGAGATATCAAACAGAATTAACTTTATTAGCTCACAAACTTTCAGAGCCATCACGGCGCCCTTCTTAAGTAAAAATATTTCTCCGTTTCTGATTGACTTTCAATCCCCGGTTAATTCCAGCTAACCGGCTGGCGCTGACCAAATTTGGAAGAAGCTCCAATTATTATATCAAGAATTAACCGATCGCAACCTCGTTCCCACGTTCCACGACAACTGCTCTGATGCGGAACGACTGGGAAAATGGCGAGATTTGTGCAGTTCGACAAGCAGAAAATCACCAAATTATTAGAAGACAAGGGGTAAAAAGCTACGAAGTCGAGTCAAACGATTTTCAAAGCGTATCTTCAAGAAAAACAATTTCTGAACCAGCCACAGCGGAGGACAGTTTTACGAAAATTCTACGTCGAAGTCAGCAAGAACGATGGAAACCTCTACTCGAAAAAGTTGCTTTGTGTCATCAGATTTGGCTTCACTAGACACTTCAAGCAACTGCTGAATATCGACATTATAAAGGACAGGGAATTTTAATCTAGGTAACCGAGTTTTGAAGTTTAAATCAAGTTTTAAAGCGAATGTTGTTGTGTATATTAAATTCCATCATTAAATTCATTTTCTGCATTTAAAGCTCTGGAAATATTTTAAATGAATAAAAAAACAATTATTGAATTCGGCTTTCGTATGATTTGAAGAATTATGCAGATCTCGGAGGGTGTTATCCGCCGTTCGGCTTCGGCGGATAACACCCTCCTCGATCTACATAATTCTTCATATCATACTCATCCTCATCCAATAATTGCTAAATAATTATTCGGAACGTCTTCTTGAAACTTAAGTTTTATTAAAAAATAATAATCCACTTCGCCCATCTTTGTCTCTTGACTAAAACGGTGACATTTTAATTTAAAACTTGAGTATAGAAATTTATGAATAGGTGTCATTCTTCCTCTCTTTCTCACTAGTCTTAGTCATAGCTATAACAGGGGCGGATCTAGGGGGAGGGTGCAGGGGTGCGCACCCCCCCCCCCCTCGCCGAGATGACCTGCAGCTTTCTAATACAACTGGTATTCTGCAAAAAAATGTCAGTTTCGCCATTCTTTAGTGTTGCACCCCCTCCTAAGAAAAATCCTAGATCCGCACCTGTATAAGACGAGCGGCGATTTGTTGACGGGTATTTACAATAGCGAGCCGAAGGTGAGTCACTATAAATACCCATACTGATCGGACGAGAATGCTGTATCGGACTTGTGAAATGAATGTGTAATTTTTGTTGTTTTTAGACTTCAAAACAGTAAATGGACATCATCTATCGATCTCACTCTGTATCAAAACTACAGAATGCCCATTCTGTATTAAAATTACAGAATGCCTATGCTGCTGTATTGGGATTTAAAGCTTGGCTAAACTAGGAAACATTGTTGCGGACGCAAATGTTTCCCAGTTTAGCCAGGCGGGAAATTTTGCTTAACGGAAACAAATTTTGCTTAACGGAAACAAAAAAGTTTCCGTCTCACGTCAAAAACATTTTTGCTTCCCGGACACAAATTTTGCTTCCGAAACATGTTGCCCAGTTTAGCCACCCTAGAAGCAGTGTTGACTAGTTTATGCGCATGCGTGACAGTTTGTTTTCTACTTTAGCCACCCGGGCAGCAAAACATTTTCCTTGCTTCCCGCTAATTTAGCCACATAGGAAACATTACAAGGAACAATTTTTCCCCAACAATGTTTCCTAGTTTAGCCAGGCTTTTACAGTGCATTCACGTGACCTGAATAAAGCCATTTCATTGGTTCCATTCCTTTTAAATTATAAATGAATTTTACAACGTTTGTAACAGTTTTAGTTATGGGTAAAAAATTCTAGTTTTTTTAGCTAGACAAAAATTTTTCTCTTAAGAATATCCAACAAGATTAGTGCAACTAGTCGTTTGCAGGTTGATGTTCTACTGAGCTGTTATAACCCGATCTTAAATTAAATTCGTCCAAATTTTCAGCTGTCAATTTCCTATTTTATTGATATACATAGCCGGAACTTCTTGAAAGACAGCACGCCACGCCTCACATACGGAGATGTAAGCATGTTTTTTTTTTTACCTAATGCTGATGTTTGTATCATCATCGTCATCATCACAGTTCTCCACAAAAGGCTAACCTGTAACGAAGATAAGTTTTCTTGTCGCGGACGGATGACTTAAAAATTGAAAAAATTGGACAGGAAAGCTCGTCAGCACCATTGCAGTAAGTTGTGTTTGTTACAAGATTAAATTTTACAATTTTTACAACAAGGTAATATAACTGCTCGCGCGTCTCCGTGCACGTACGCCAAGCAAGTGAACGAGAATAATTTCTTGTTTCCTTTGGATCCGCAAAACGCAACAATACACAGAACGACCCGCAAATGAATGATCGATCTGTAAAAAAACAAATATCTATTAACTTATACCTTATTACATGAAATTTTCGCGACACGTTAATTTCGCGATTCCAAAAAAATCGCGAAATTAAAGTGACGCGAACAATAAGTGTCGCGAACATAACATGACGCGAAAATTAAGTGACTCACATTGTGTCAATAATCAAGAAAGAATAAGTTTAGTACCAATGAAGGAAGGGATTTTTAATGCAAATGGATGTCGTCGTCAATTGACTGACAATAACTCATGCACGTACAAGCATGACCTACTAAAATAACTTGTAGACATTGTGAGAACTGATCTGTTGTTGCTATTGCCGAGATTTAGTCCCTAGCTTTCTTTGACGTTATTGTTCCTTGGATGAAGTCGTTTTATTTAATTCAAGGGCATGTTAAATGATGCCAAGAAATGTAAATTGTGTGTCTTCCCCAAAAACGCGAAATTAAAGTGATTCAAAATACAAAATTTTCGCAAAATCGCGAAATTTAAGTGTCGCGAAATATGCGCACCTCGAAATCGCGAAATTAACGTGTCGCGAAAATTTTATGTAATAAGGTATTAGAAAGTTATAAGTTATATTCTTAAATTTCTGTTTGTGAAATTTATATGATTTTCTCCTCTTCTTGGTTTCTTTCGCTAGACGCGAACAGCTTTCCTATTTTTTTTCGCCCGGCATTTTATTCCTTCAAGTCTCCACTGAATCTTTCACTAAACTCCAGCCTGAAACATGTATTCCAAGATATATTACAGAAAAGTTAAATTTATTGATATTTTCACAAATGATATGCGTGGATATCCCAGACTTGACTGCAAAATTTGGCACCGTTTCGCAAGCAATTCGTCGTATGAAAGTGTGGCGCGCAGAGAGGTGAGGCAAGAATTCCTATCTTGCCAACGAAACATGCACTTTGTCTACCAGATTGTATTATTTGTTAGGGAATGTCCTCGATAGGAATAACCTCAGACGTTTTCATTGATGACATACACCTAATTGCAATAACGTTGTCATAGAAAAAAAGAAAAAGGTAAGTAGGATTTAATTAGCGTAGTTTCATAACTAATAGCATTTACAGAAAACTCGCGAGTTTATATCTGCACACTTTTAGTCCACTTTTTTTGCTGTAACAAAATAAATCGATTTATTCGTATTTTGAGGCATTTTGAGGCCATTTGTACGAATAAATTTCATGCATGCGCTTAATTAATTCCTAATTGACTTTTTCCTTTTTTCTATAACAACCTTATTGCAATTAGGTGTATATATATTTTTCTCTTTTGTCATAATAAACATATTAGCTTGTCTTGCCTTGTCTTGTCTAGAAATTGATTGAAAAATAGACAAAAAACGAAAATTAGAGGAATATTGTTTTTTGTATTTACTACAACGTCCCGGCCCAGTTCCATGGCGGTACTTTTCATCCCATTGCTAGCTTTTCATATGCACAATTGTATCTTTTATCTCTAATTTATTTTATTTTATTTCCTGTGGTACACTCTTTTTAATTTTCCGACTTACCTTTTTGCACCGTTCTCTTTCTAACGAGTACTATAATTACAGGAATTATTTTCTCCAAATGAGCCTTATTGAATTCCTTTCTGGATATGCTAAGTGTGGTTATTTCAGTAAAATTAACGTCGCCAGTCTCTAAGAAGTAGTTACATGTATTTCCAAAATCAACTTTAAGCATTTGTTTCCGAAAATCAGTCATTTCAAATAACACGTTTATTACCAAAGTTGGAAAGTTGTAATTTCAGTTAACCAATAGTGAACCTTTACTCCTCAGTGGCCTTCTCAAACTCATTAATAATTCATCAAGTTAAAACAAAGAAAATCATAACCGTAAAGGAGGATACCCGGTCTCAATAAACATATTTTTACGATTTTATTTCTCTGTTTACTCCTTAGTTTTGTTTCGATTAGGAAGATATATCAAACACTCGAGACAGTGTTTCATCGGCGCATCCAAACACCTTCTTCTCGGTGTTTGGATATCCCGATGAAACACTGTCTCTCATTTTTGATATATAACATGACAGACTTGTCAGTCCTGTCATATAATCAATTTATCGACAGCTTTGCATAATAAACACCTGTTACTTTGATTCCTAATCATTTTTTATTCTCTGGCTGACACATTTTCTCCCTGATGATACTTTCATTAAATGTTCCTTTAATTTAATTTTTACTTCAATCTTGCAATTCCACTGTTTTAGTTCTCTTTTAAAAAGCGGCTGACAAGTCGGAATAGTGAAAATAGGTGCTCCGCCACTAGAGGCGGATCCAGAAGCGCTTAAAAGGAGAGGGGATCAGTAAAATGGGCCGTCATAGAGAGGGGTTGGGGTGGGATGGTGGGCTCTCCATTGCTCTTGTTCATATAAGGAGAGCCTCTGGGCCGCATAGGCGTACGAGGCGGGAGGGCGAGGGGGGCTGCAGCCCCCCCAGCGCCGAAATTTTTCGGGCAAAATGCTTGGAATTCGGGCAACAAGCCTAGAGAAAAAATACAAAATAAGCCGACAAATCTCAACATGACATTCAAAACGAATTACATAAACAGAAAAAAGTATTGGGAATTTAACTTTGTGGTTCAAAAGTCTAACCGATTTCTCATGTATGTTTTCGTTTCCTCTCGCAAATTGCTATAATCCCTTTCGATTTTCTTGCAAATTTTGTGTTAAACCTACAGTTTGATTCAGTTACAATTATTTGAAGTAAGAAGGAAATTGGCGAGGGTGACCAGAAGTTAGGATTCTCCATAGCTCGACCGTTTGCGGGCGGTGAATCCAGCCTAAGACCTTGAAACAAAACTGTTACAGATGTGATGAAGCTAGTGCTTTAACTCAAATGTTAAGTCGTAAGGGCTAGCTCAAAACTTTCAACTAAATGTTTCAACCCATTTACCCCTGACACACTTTTACATCTCTTTTAAGTGAGGGAATGTAAATTGGCTGCCCGAAAATACGTTAATTTTTGCTGAACTCAGGAGTGGATAAATAATATATTTCCGAAGAAAAAAGATACAGTGCATTGACATCTTCGGGCAACACCACGAAATTAATAAAAAAAAACTTTCGTTTCCTTAAAGCAAGCAGGCAAGTTGAGGTTTGTACACAACTATTTTAATGCACGTTTCGTTGTCCACTTTAAATGCCTTTTTATTCGGCTTTCAATGCATGTCATTTTTTTTTTCGGGCAATTAGGTCTCCTCCCTCCCAGGTCCAAAGGTGCCCGTACGCCTATGCTGGGCCCCACTGCAAGATACAAGCATTTGTTTTAGAGAAGATTGGACTAAGACACACCTAAACGTTGTGTTTGCGGAACTTTAAGGCTTTGCAACTTAGTGGGAAAATCGTCACGTACTCCAAACGGCAATGTTCTGACGAGCGAGATGTTTATGAAGTCATTGCGTTGCGCATTGCCAAAATGGTTTCATTATAGCGAGTGACTGCAGAGGTTAACGGATCGAATACACACAGAGATCATATCTAGAATCATCTCTTTCCAAAGGTTTCTTAAGGCGCAGTAAAGCTACAATTTTTGTTCCCTGTTTGTTGTGAATTTTGCTTTTGCAAGTTTTTACATATTCAATCGCACGGGAATTATGAAAAGCCCTATGAATTTACTATTTATCAGAGCTGGCACATATAAAGCGATGAAAAGGCCGTTTCTCTGGAACTTCTTGACCATTTTGATCAAGAGACGTCTCTTGCGTAGCATTTACAAAGTGCTGAACAGAAAAATTGCATCAGAAAGCGGCAGCTCTCCAAAATTTAACTTCTTGGTCCTTCGCGAATAGCACATCGCAATCGCAAACGTAACTTCGACATTTTACATGTAATCGATACGAAGAAATATCGATTGCAACTTCGCAACCTCATTCCTAGGCTCAAGCGTAAACAAATACATCGGACTTGTCAATGAAGCATCGACTGTTGCGTCCACTTCCTGTCGGCATTACGTCGGCTTCCTAAATTACGTGCTTTAAAGGAGCTCTGTCATGGATTTTAACAGATTTTTGAACAGCCAAAATTTATATTTGTGTTGTAGGAAACCTAAAAATAATGGACCCTTTTTATTAAAAATAGCTATATTAAAGCAATGAAACTGTTAACAAGCATTTTTGGCTGTGGATGGCTAGGATGGAAATGGATTACATTTCTAGCTTTCTGATTGGTTCACTGAATCCCGGTTATCAGCTCGTATACCTATGTTTGACTTTATATGGGAAATGAGTGCGGAAAGTGCCGCTCAGCGTAAAAAATTTCTGCGGGAAGCGGCAGTTCCATCAGAAAAATGGTTGAAAACAGCAAATTTGGCGAGCTTTATGAATAAGAAATAATCAGCGGTGCCTACAAAAACCATAGAAATGCCATAGTAAAATTAACTACGCAAGACAAAAGGATTGATGCGAGAAGTTTAATTAATAATACTTGTAAACGCACAACAAGAGCAAGTGAATAAAGTAGAAAAGCAGCAAATAATTTACGAAAGAACGGCAAACTGACACAGTTTCATTCATTGTACGTCATAAAATTAGGCTCAGCAACTTCTGTAAAGTTTGTTACCTTTTAATCTTGGTCTTGTCCTTTTATACTTCAATAAACCTGTTCCACTTTGAGCTCAATTTCGCTTCAAATAATATAGCAGTCTTGATGACAGCCGTGGAGCCGTAAATTACAAGTACAATGTAAACACTTGCTTCGTTCTACTTGCACAAGACGTGTAGTTTCTAGAAAAGCTTTTGCTTCGGATCATCCCGTAAATCTTAACTGTTGTCACAATTTCCAGGATATATAGACGACTTTAGAGGAGATTATTGGATGAAAATTTTGGGAAGAAAACTCTCTCGCTCGCTTTCCTCGTGTGTCTCATTCAACTTAAGAAGTGAACACCACGCCACAAATTTTCCCGCCTCCTCATACTATCACTTCGCTTACATCGAACTGAAATGTCCAGTCGATTTAAACTTAAAGAAGAATTTAAAAAAACAATTATTCTATTCGCCCTTGTTGGATACGAGTCGTTATAGCCAACGAGGCGCGAAGCGCCTCGTTGGCTATTTACCACCTCGTATCCAACGCGGGCTCATAGAATAATTGTTATGTACACGCTTCTCTTCTATGTCTTAATCAAGACAAAACAAACCGAATTTCTTTTTGTCTGACAATAAATTATAACATTTTGTGAAGAACTGATTCAGTCAATACGGCTAGAAATCATGTTTCAACTTTTCAACGTTCGCCTTGATTGCTGTTTTTCTTTCCCGTGCACATGATATAATAAAAAACACCTGCCTCCTTGTTTGTGCGGAATTTTAAATTGGCGTGAAATATCGACACGAACAAAAACACTCACCGCAGTCGCCAAAACTTCCCCTTAAATTCGGAATTAATATTTTTCTTAGTTTTGTGTTTATTTGCGTTTGTTATTTTCATACAAGTACTATATGATTCTTTCAAAATCGGAATAGCTTTCTAGTTCTTAATAAGAAATGTTATTTTCATTGACAACCCTTTTCATCCTTGTATAGACATGCACAAACCAATTATAATCCACCTACAGATGAATTTGTTGAGTTGTTCCAAAACACATTCAACTGTTAAGTTTTATATTTTTATCAAGGTCTTTGTTTAACGGATTTAATTGTAAAACCTAACGGAGTACTCCTTATAAACATTATTTTTCAAATTCACTCAGGATTTTTTCTGGAAAGAGCAACGGACAGCCAAAACTATTATCGCTATTACAATTTTCTTCAAGTTCATTTTGCCCTCTGGCCTTGACATAATCAACAGTCGGCCAAATGCAGGTGAGATATTGAAAACATTTTTTCGGTTAGCCATTTACACCATGACGTTTTTGTTAGAACAAACGTGGCAATCAACTCCAGAGCTTGGCATTTTGCACGGATGTAAAGGAAACGAATACGAAATCTTGCTGTAAATACCCATGCACGATTGGTGCACCAAGGAAACCGTTATGCTCTTAAGTTATTGAGTACAAAATTATCAAAATGCAATTAGTCAGACGTTTTGTTATTTATTTACACAAAATATGCAAGGTCAAGATTAAATAGCAACTGAACACTCAAGTAAAACGTTCTGTCGCACGCCAAGAGCTACTGAACTAAGGTAAGTGAACAAGACTCTCGATATGTTGTTTTTCACACTGTAGTACGATTTAATACAATCTTTGCGTTTGTCTGTCTTTTATTTGTTGTAGAGTTACAAATTGTTCTTCGAGTTAATTTGGATTCAAGGCGGAAAGGTAGGAATTCCTCCGTTATTTTCAATTTACGCCTAAACACGCAATGCTAACAGTTCCCAAAGAATACATTTCTTGCAAAAAACTTCGGACGTTGAATTTTTCGGACACTTTTTACCCTATGTCGGACAAATTTCGGACACTTTGCTGAAACATAGCTAAATGAAATTTACGCCAACAAAACACGAATCAGGCTCTGTGAAAATAATAGTTTTACGGCACCCTCAAGGTTCTACAGCTACACCGACGGGAAAATAGCACAGATACTATCAAGCCGTTACGTATCTCAAGCAGAGCCTTAACTGAAAGCTTTGAAAGGATCATCCTGGTTCTAGTGACAGCCTCCTTTATTTCTGCCATCTCAAAACCCTTTCTTGCCACATCGAGCTTGATTGTGTGCTTACAAGAATTAAACTATACTGTAAATATTTCAGACGGTATTATTTTCGGACACTTTTTTGGTCAGAAATTAAAATCGTCCGAAATTTTGTGCAAGTTATGTGACGACCGATTGCTTTGGTAGCTTTTTGGTAGCGAATTTCTGGCAGCATTGTTTGCAGAAATCAGTTAGTTTCTTGAACACTATCTTAAACTTCAGAAATAGCTACCTATCTTGTTTATCGTAGTTTCTCATTAGAAAGGTTTTCTTTCGTCTTATTAATTTATTTTGCAGCAAGTAAAATGTGCACGCACAAATGATCAAATTATTTCTGAATTCGATCTTCTCACGGTAGATCGAACCTCAGTCTCAACACAAGCATACACAGCCACGGCTAAGACCAAGAGGCGGTCTTAGGCGTTCACCTATGCCGAGTTAATTTTATTTGTCAGCTGTGGATATCCACCCACTCGAATTCTACACGCTGTTCCCAGTTTTGAGCAATTTGTGTCAGCATTCTATTCCGAATAATTCTCTTGAGGTTTTTGTTTATCCTTTGATGTATTTATTTTGCAGTTAGGCCATCCCAACAGAATGTTTCGTTTCCCATTATCCGTCTCTTGTGTTGGTGGGTCGTCTGTCGGGCAAAAAAAGAATGAACACGTTAAGGGGTCTGGTAAGAAGCGGAGGAGAGATTTGTTCAGTCGATCGCGAGAATGTTGGAAGAATCGAAGCCCTCGGCGCGAAACGCCAACTAGTATCGATGTTTAAGACAAGGACTCACTCACCATTGTTAAAACAAGATCGTGTGCTTGTAATTAAAGTACTGCCCTTGATTAGTGAATATGGTTTGTTTCCTTTCGAAAAAAATGGGTCGGGCGGTGGGAAACGAAACATTTTATTGGGATGGCCTTACCAAAATTGCATGTGCACAACTTATAAAATTAGTTAACAAGTCGAACCTGCTCTGAGCTGAATTTGAAATTGGTTCAAAATCCCTGCTTTGAACTTAGGTTATTTGTTTACAGCAGACACTATTAGGGTCCAGAACGGATTCATTCTGGGTAATTTTTCAAATATTTCACATTGTTACGAGTATCTTAAAGATAATGAGTTAGTTTTGGCAGCTTTCCGATATCGTAGGAATAAACACGAAATATCATTTCTTGTCCTTAAGTGTTCCATAACGTAATTAGCAAGATGCTTAATTGTCCTTGAGGTGACTCCTTCGTTGGTGGCTTACGTTATGTCAAAAGAAACTTACTGAGTTCCACAGTTTGTGCTGCGCTTTTTCCAACAAGTGAAAATGTTTGTTCCAATTCGAAATGGTTCAAAAAGAACGCTATCAAAACCTATTTATTCGTGGAGGCTTTTTAATTCTACATTTGATGTTTTTATTTAGTTTATGTTTCTACATTTTTTAGTCAGTCAATTGTTATTTTTTAATTTTTAGCTTTAATATTTAGGTACAATTTTAATCTTTAACATTGTAATGCGCAATTGAAAATTTTATATTGATATTTGCGCAATATAAATTTATAAATTGTTGTTAACAATTATTCACCGAAGTGGAGGTGAATAGTTTTTTACTAACTACCTCAGAGTTAACCATCAGCGCGCGCGAATTTTTTTTTGGTTTTTTTTGGCTCTCCCTCTTTTGTATTATAAATTTTTTGTGTTTCGTGATTTTTTTTTTTTTTTTTTTAATTTTTTTTTTTTTTTTTTTTTTTTTTTTTTACCAAAAAAAAAAAAAAAAAAAAAGGGGTGATTGTATTTATCCACTTTTCGACTTGATAGCTTTTTGCTTGTTAAATCTGCGGGCCCTAAAAACAAACACTGCATGCTGATGATGCAGGAGATTTGTGACTACATCAGTTCGCCGTCGAACATTTAAGAAACAGAGAGATTCGCCATAGTTGTCTTATTTAATTCTTTCCTTCGCTGTCTCTATTTCAACAAAAGTCTTGTCGTTCTTCGCCATCTTATTTGTTCTATGTCGCTGTTTAAACGTCGTGTCGCTTGTCGGAATTTACCCTAACAGGGCCTCACTGCTCTTCACTTATAGCCAGCTTGATAATAAGACTGTCAACAGGTCTAAGTACGTGTTTTGCCTCCATTCCGTTTTAAGTTACTAAATACTTCCAGGTATAGAGTGATCCAGCAGAAATTTACCAATTATACGCTCCTTGCATTACAGCTTTTCTGACGATATCGTTGCATTTCGGAGTCAAGGAAACCTTCGGTCGTCCTCAGCTACAGATCGTACAAGATAGATTAACAACATGTCAAGAACTGATGAACTCGAGAGCTTACTGACAGAAGCTCGAACCACGACGATCGTTAAAGATGAGGAATCGCGCATCGCGTTAATAACGAAGACAAATAATGAATGGGTAGAGGAATACCAAAGGCTGTTAATTGAATATCAACAGCTGAAGACCAGCTACGACGGCATCGAGGTGAAGTACCAAGAATGCCAGAAAGAGAATGTGAAGATCAAAAGGCATATGGAACTATCAACTGAGAAGTACAAACGGGAACAAGACGGCTGGACGCGGCAGAAAGATGACCTTAACATTCAAATTGAGAACTTGCGGACGGAACTTCGAGAAAAGAGCAGCAAGATAGGTGACTTGCAAAAGACTTTGGTGGACAGTCAGAGGAAGGCGGACTCGCGCAAGGAGGAGCTTCTTGCCAAAGCCAAGCAGGTCGAGAAGTTGGAACTTGTCATTAACGATCTTCAGAACAAAACTATCTTGGAGCTAAAACAGAAGCTCAACAAGTCCGAAGCTAATCTGGAAGTCCTTCAGAACAGAAGTAGCCAACTTTCAGAGGAACTTGGTCGAGCTGAAGACAGCCACGACGAATATGAGCAGATAATTGAGAAATTGCGCCAGGAGAAGAACGAACTTATGGAAAAGTTAGTACGAGCCGACTATGAAATAAGAATGGCTGTAGACGCTCGAAACAAAGCAGAGGACAATGTCTCCTCTTTGCAGGACATCGAAAGATCGCTTCGAGACAAAATTAGCCAGTTGGAGGCGGATCTTCTTGCTGAGCAGGCAAAAATGCGGGACCTGGAAAATGAACACAGTAGGCGGCTTGCCGCAACTGAGGAATCAAGCTACAACATCACTGTAGTGCAAAGTGATTTAAACCTCCAGTCGGCGCCACCAGAATTTTCGCTTGGAGATGATATGGGTAAAGAGGAAAAGGAACTGCTTAAGATGAACCTGGAAGAGCTAGGAGTTAAAGTCAAGCGACTTGAAGGCGAGAACTACGATTTGAAAATAAAACTTGATGTGGCCTCTAAAGATATCAACAAGTGGGAGAACAAGTATGAAGACGAGAGTAGGGAGAGGAACAAAATTACTCTTCAGCTTGAAAATGAAAAGGGGATATATGGGCGGCTTAGAAACGAGTATAATGACCTGAAAAGCAAGCTGGCCAAGGCAGAGAGGATAACTGAGCACAACAAGAAGGATATTATCAAGAGAGACAAAATCATAGAAGATCTGAAGGCAAAAATCATGCAACTGCATCAAGATATCGATGCTCGAGAAGATACCATTGCCAAGCTAGAAATTAAACTAGAGCAGTTGAATAGGGAAATGGAAAGGCTGCGCGAGGACACCTTGGTACATCAGAAGAATTATGAAGACCTTGATAGTGATTACAAAGTGTGTGTAAATGAGAAAGAGTCCGTACAAAGAGATTTCGACCATGTGTCCATAAAAATCGTGGAGCTGGAGAATAAGTCAAGAGAATCCGAGGAAGAAAAAAACTGCCTGCAAAAAGAAAACGCCGAGCTCCGACAGAAGCTGTTACGAATGGAAGGTGAATTGAACGTTACTTTCAGGGATAAAACAGTGTTTGAGAATCAAGTCCAAGACTGGTCTGACAAAAGCACCAAGGAGCGCAAAGTTGCCGACAACTTGAGGAAGAGGCTTGCTGAAGCTCAGGACGAAGTGGAACAAAACAGGACTGAGCTGACGCAGAAGAACACCAAGATTGACGAGTTGAACAACAAATTGTCTGAGCTTAAATCGCAGTACGATACGTGCCAGACAGATCTTTCAGGTGCCCGGGCCGATTGTGGGTATAAAGATGAAGAAATAAAGCAATTGAATAAGGAAGTTTACGACAAAGAAATCAATATCAGCAAGCTTGAAGGCCAGCTAGAAAAGGCAACAAGGGAAAGAAACAATATGGAAATTGAACTTACTGGTGTTCTTGAAAAGCTTCATCACAAGGAACCAAAACGGACAGGAAACGAGGAAGAGTTCAAATCAGTTGACATGACATATTCATATGGGCAGACACATGAACTTGAAAGCGACCTGGTGTCTCTCCGTCAGAGGATGTACGAGCTTGAATGCGAAAACAACAGGTTGAACAAGGTTGAGGAACACCTTCAAAGCGACATCAAAGACAATGAAGACAAGATTGCTTCATTGCAGAGGGATCTCAACAGGGCTAATACAGAAAATGAAGATTGGGAAAGAAAGGTATTCGAATTGGAGAACAAAATCAACGCCCTGGAGAAAGAGGAAGATGATCTGAATGGGGTCTGTACTGATCTGCGAGAAAGTCAAGATGAACTGACCCAAGAAGTCGAAAAGCTGCAGAAAAAGGTGGAGACTCTAACTCTTGAGCGCAACCAACTAAAAGGATATCTCAGCGATGCCAATTCCAAACTCACTCAAAGCAAAGAAGATCACAACAACAAAAGTTTAGAATTCTCGAAACAAGTCAAAATCAGCACGACGCTTAGAATGACTGCGCAGAAGCACGAAGCCACCGTGGAATCACTGACTCAAAAATGCAAAGAGCTGGAAGAAGAACTGGAAAATTTGAGACCGGAATTAAGAACAGCGTTGGCCAAAAATGACACGCTGGAAGCAGGATATAAAGATCTGGACTCTCGTTCCAAAATACAAAAACGCAAGATCGACGACCTGCAAAAAGAAGTACGAGAAGAGATTGATGCAAAAGAGTTGCTTCAACAAAATATCGACTCGCTCTCTTACAAGGTAAACGTCACTGACATAAGCAACAAGGCCCTTACTCAGGAAAGAAATGATTTGCAGAGTCAGGTCGACGACTTGGAGACCAAAATAAGAAAAATCAAGCCAGAACTAGAACAATGTCGTAACAAGCTTAACGAAAAAGATCGTATCATAAGTCGTTTGGATGTAGATGTGAAAGACAAGGATTCACAGCTCAACGCCGCCAAACGAAAGATCAGCACTTTGGAGACCACTGTCACCTCCACAAGAAAAGAGTTAGAAGCTCTTAAGAATGCCAATGAAATCAACCGAAATCACGTAAAGAAACTTCAAATTCAGCTTCAGGAGATGGGTAATTATGCACAGACAGCAGTGGCGAACGTGTCTGTCGTCCAGTCAGCACCAGCACAAAGCTTTGCAGAAAAAGGTTTACGCAGTACGCCTGACGAAAGAAATTACGACTTGGAGATATTGTTAAAGAAGAGCGAAGGACGCGAGGGTCAGTTAAGGGAACAGCTTCAATTCCTTCAGGACCGCCTTTTAAAAGCAGAGGCTGACGCCAAGACAGCTCAAGAGAAAGTTATCGAGTTTCAGCACAATGTCACTACAGTTCAAAAGAAGCTAGAAGAAGCCAGAAAAATGTTGGGCAAAAGCAACCAAGAAAGAGATGATGCAAAAAAAGAGCTGATGGAGTCTCGAAAAGCGCTGACAATTTTGGAAACCAAGGGCGTAACGGACGCGAATGAAATTTCTTCCTTACAACGTCAGTTAGAACAAGCCCACCGACGTCTCGAGGAAACACACGAAAAGCTTCTCTCTATTGACGAGGACCATGTAAACCTTCGCTTGGCGTTAGATGTCCATGATAAAGAAAGGGAAGACTACAATGCAGTGGTTGGAAGGTTAAAAGGAAAAAAGAACGACCTGGAGCAGAGGATCGAATTCTTGGAGACAAGTTTGGAATCAAGCCAAAAAACATGCGACGCATTAAGAGAAGAGAAGTCAAAGACACAGCAGGAGCTCAACGAACTCCGACGGACAACTCTAGCCGACTTAAAGAAAAATCTTACCCGCATGCAAGGGGAGAGAGATCGTGCTTTGGAAGACTGCAGAATGGCGATGTCGAAGCTAGAAGATCTTGAGAATAAGTTGGCTGAGGCCATGACGAAAAGAAAAGAGCTAGAAAGTGATAACGACGGTCTCGAATCTGAGATACGACAGCTGAAGAACGAAATCGAAACAAATCGTAAAACGTTTGAGGAACTGGAGAATAAAATCGACGTATTAAACCTGCAACTCCAAGAATACGAGAAGGATAAGGATGAGTTGGAAGGGACCAAAAGCAGGCTCGAAGATGAGATTGCTGATCTTCATGTTAAATTGGCAGAGAAAGAAGACGTCATAAACATTTCTTCTCTACAAGTTTCCACCGTAGAATCAACATATACAGCAGCCCCAGGTTTTGTTTTCGGTGCGGATCAAGTCGCTTTAAGAGACCTTCAAGATGGAAACATGGATCTTAAAGAGAAGCTCAAACAGGTAGAAATGGAACACAACGTTTCACTTGAGCAGCTAAATAATTACAAAATCAAGCTGGAAGACGCTGAAGACAAAAATTACCATCTAGAGTCAAACCTTAAAGACAAAGAAAATCACCTAAAGGAGCTTGAAAGGAAGTTGCAAGAAACCGCAGACGAGTTAAGTATGATGAGTGATCGATACCAATCAGCTGAACGCGAACTCGAGCTCTTAAAAGACGAGTTACAAGATGCACAGACCAAGTTAAGTACTGTCGAGGTACAACACTTTACCGGAATTGTCAAACTGAGAACAGTACAGAAACAGCTGGAAGCTGCCCAAAAGGACCTGCTTGACAAGAATAGCGTTGTTGTCGAAAAACAACGCAAAATCAACGAGTTCTACGCTATTCTGGAAAGCGGCGACAAAGACTCTGATCGCTTGAAGCAAGTTATTGACGAGTTAAGAGAAGATATTGACGTAAAAGATAGAGAGAACGTAAGGATACAGAAAAATCTTCGTCTTGTCGAAGACAACTTCACCAAACTCCAAGAAAGCGTGGAAGAAATGGAATCAAAGTTGCATGATACAGAAAATCAGCGAGAAGAGAATAAAATGAAGGTCGATGGGCTAGAGTTAGAAATCGAAATGCGAGATCGAGCACTGGAAGAAGCCCAGTGTGAAGTAGATGACTCAAGAAACAAGCTTAAAGTCGCTAAAAAAGAAATTGAAACCTTCCGTAGTCAACTAAAGGAGGCCAATGTCAGCTTAAAGGCTGCTAACGACGAAAAGAAGATCCTTGAAGGGAGAATTGCCGAGCTTCAGGTGATTATCGACAAGTTAAGGAAGGAATTGTCGACCGGGATTACTTCTCAATCTGGAACTAGTGATGTACATCTAGATGACCTGAGGAGCAAACTTGCGGAGTACAGAGCAAAATTCCAAGATTTGAGCAGTCAAAAAATGAAGCTTGAGCTGGAACTGCGAGAAAAAGATGTGAAGATTTCACAAGGTTCTGACGAAGAGCAAGACCGCCTCAAAGACGAAATTATGAATTTACAAGCCACACTGAAAGAAACCAAGAAAACCTTCCAGAAAGCTCAAAGGGATGCAGAAGAATTGCAACGTCGCTTGGTCTCAAAAGAAAGTGAAATTAAGCGCTTGAAGGATAAAATCGCGAAACTCGAGGAAGAAAGAGAAAATCTGAAGAAAGACTATGTCAACGTGGAGAAGAAGAATTCAGACTTGAAGGTGGAATACGAGAAGCTGAAATACGAGAAAAACAAGGAAGAAAATGAACTTTCTCTTCTAAAGAAGAAATTCCAGGCCCTGCAATATCAGATGAACGCAGCGGATGTTCCGAAACAAGACCAAGATGTTGTCAGCAAAATGAAGTATCAAGAATTAGAAGCAAGTTGCCAGGATGCACTGCGCGAGAAGGAGAGGGCAAAGAGTGATGCTGCTGCTTACCGTACCAAGATGGCAAGATTAGAAGCCGAACTGAATGAACAGAAGAGCGAAATGGACGTACTGGAAGACGAGGTTCATCGTTTAAGAGACAGCGAAGTTGAGCTTAAAAACAAACTCCAATCATCGAGAGACAGACACAAAGAAGATAAAGACAAGATGCTCGAGTGGCGTAAAAATAATATTTCGTCCTTGGAACAAGAACTTCAGAGAGCCAAAGGACTTATCAAAAAACTAGAAAAAACGAATGCAACCAAAGATCAAGACATTGGAGATTTGAAAGAAGATCTTGCTGATCGTGACAAGAGAATTGCCGAATTGGAAGATGAACTTGAAAATCAGAATATCGTCACCACTAGGTCACTGGACGCAGCTAACATTGACAACACTGGGGACTCTCATGCTCTTAAAAGGGTTCTAGATGAAAAAGCAGTTGCCGTTAAAGAAGCTCAGAAGTTGAAAAACAAATTGTGGACTTTGGATCACGACATGGACATTCTTAAGACAAAAGAAGCTCAACAAGAAAAAATGGTGGCTGAAATGAACAACATAAATGACAAATTGAAAGATGAGCTACGAGAGCTAAAGAAAGGAACCTTAGATCAGCAAGGATCAGTCAAGCATATTAAAGAAAAAAGCGAGCTAGTCTACCAGGTCAACGTGTTGAAAGAGGACAAGGAGGAGCTGGAGAAAGACTTTGAAGAACTTCGCGTCGAGCTGCACGAAGTCAGAGGCGAAAACCTAAAATTAACGATGGAGAACAATGAACTCAAGCATGACTTGCAGCAGTTAGAAATCAAGTTACACGAGCTGGAAATAGGGCACAAGCTAGTAAAGGAGGACAACGAGAAATTTCGAAGTGACTTGTTACTGTTTCAGAGTGAAAATACAGATCTGAAGGAGAGTCTTAACAGACGGAATGATGATGTAATCCAGGTACAAGCAGTCGCTACAGTAGAGACCGTGGATAGCGCCCCGCCTGTGACGTTTGACGATGACCTAGATGGAATAAAACGAGACAAAGACAAACTGCAAATTGAGTTAGAGGTGGCAGAAGAACAGGTCAAAATGCTGCAGAATGAACTTGAAGACAAGCAGAACAAATATGACCGGATTCAAGTCGAACTGAGTGAAGTGAGAAGAAGAGTTACAGAAGAGGAAGCAAACAATAAGAAGCTGAAAGCTGAGCTAGAAAACCTACAACACGAGCTGGATTTGGCAAACCAAAACAACGAAGCTCAACAAAACGAGAATCGAGTCTTACTGCATGCAAAAGAACATCTCCAGGAAGAGACTAACAATTTACACACCGAAGTGAAGGATTTGGAGATTCAGCTTCAAAGCTTTTCCAAGAAGAAAGCAGAGTTGGAAAGACAGATAAAGAAAGCCAGCCAGACACCTACAGAAAGACGATCCTCACGAGATCTTCACAATGAGAATGAAAAAAAGATCAGGGAACTTCTGGAAAAAGTGGCACAACTGGAGCATGACATAGAAAAGAGTGGATACGAAATGTCAACTTTGGGAGAGGAGAATGATGACTTGCAAGTGAAGATCAATACCCTAAAAGATGAGAACAACGACCTCCGTACCAAGTTATCTCAGTTTGAACTCGATGTCCGGAGAGACAGCAGCAGGATCATGGAACTCGAAAAGCAGAACCAAGAACTTCAAGAAATGTTACAAAGGAACAATGCAGGCGGAGCTGATTCGGAGAATGACAACAAGGAACTGGTGCTACAGATCAATGCATTGAGCGAAAGAAACAACAAGCTGCAAAAAAGTCTAGAACAAGCCAAACAAGACAAAGCTGAGATGAAGAAACAACTGGATGAGTACACTACCAGGTTCGACGATACCTCTAGGCAGCTAGCTGTGCAGATTACAAGATTTGCTGGAGATCAGAGCGAGACAGAAAAAGATGAAAAAATTGAAAAGCTGCAGCAAGAAAAGTTGGAAGTAGAAAAGGAGTTGGGAAGTTTGAAGGAGGAATTGGATGCAACAAAAACTAATCTTGTCTACATTCAGGATCAAAACGAAACTCTGCAGCTCGACATCAAGACTTTGACAGAGGACAAGATGAAACTGGATAACAAGCTTGTAGAAGAAACGAACCTCAACAAGGTCAAAGTTGCTGAGATGGAGGCCGAACAGGACATTCTGAGGAACAAGATTACGGACAAAGATAATCTGGTCATAAAGTACGAAATCCAAGTTCAGCAGCTCCGAGAACAGTTGGCAACATCTGTGCCCAGCGACCAGGCGACAACAACTTTGGTCATTGACAAATGGCGAAAGCAGCGACAGCACGGTCGGTCGACGTCTTATAAAGAGGGCTTGATGAACAGGTTTATTTTAATTTTTTTTATTTATTTGCCCAAGATCATTCACTATCACAATATTTCATTAATCACTGTACTGACAGCATTGAGCAGGAAGTCTCAAAAGCTTTTCTAGGCTTATCTAGGAGATCCCCTCTGCCTTATTTACGATAATGTACATTAATTTGCAGATTCATATAATAGGGCTAGGAAAGAGCACAAATTAAAAAAAAAGAAAATAGAAATCTTGAATATCAACATTTGATTTGTAAAGATAATGTTTTTTTAGTTTTCGCTTAAAAGTTGATTGACAGTGGACTTTTTAAAATTACTTGGTAAGGTTTGGAGGACTGTTCCGTTCGACAGGAGAAAGCAAGGTCGCCTCAGAGCAGTCTCAGCTTGGCGGAACGCTCAGTAAGGAACTATCGCATGGCGAACTCAGCAAGTTCAACTCAGCCGAGGACTACGTCACCGAGACAGTAATGACTACTTCAATGGAGACTACAGAGTCCGAGTTTGACTACGCCACCAAGCAGGATTAGATGCTGCGATGGGCTCCTAAGTACCGCAATAAAGGTAAACTCTGCGTCCGAGCCCAGTGGCCCTAGCCTACCACCTATCTAGCCCTGGCCCGAGCCTACCGCCGGAGCTTATCCCGGTTTCTGTAGCATGAAGCGCCTAAGAATATTTCTACTCCCCCTTAGATGGGATGCTAGACCGTCGTAGGGTACCCCCAAGCATTATTTATCCGGTACCCATTTAAACAACTAGGTGGAGAGAGGCACTGTCTTGCCCAAGAGTACAACACAATGACCCCGGACCGCTCGATTCGGAGTCCAGCGCGCCAACCATTAGGCCACGGCGCCTCCCAAGTTCCGCAATAACACATCTTACACGAGTTTTAACTTTTTCTTTTGTTTGACTCTAGTTTTTGTGAAGTAAACCATCCAGAGGAGCCACAACAGAGCCGAATGCCGCCGTACAAAGTTAGGCGAAGCCATTACAGAAGAGTTTTAAGTATTATTCATAATTAATCTAATAGCATTTTTAAGTTATACTTTGATTTATGCTTTATAGAAGTCTATAAGGAGTTTCCATCTCTGAAATTGCATCTTGTGCCATTGAATACCCAAGTAGACTTTTTAAAGACGTTTTCCTCCGCGGAGGAATCCGAAGGTTGAAGAAAAGGTTTGCAGACGAGCTAAGGATACTATGAATTTAGTGTAAGTGATTCTCTTAATTTGGTTTAGTGAAAACTAAATCTTTTGAAAAAGATTTAGGACTTTTTGCCTTTGCAGATTGAGCCTAACCGGTAGCTAAAATTGGACAGTAGGTCTACTTTCGTATTTTTAAGTCAGATGGTACGAGATGGTAGCGAACTCAGGAGAAACTGATTTGGACTTTAAATGTGACTCTGAAGATTAAAAAAAAGCAAAAAAAAAAATCGAAGAAAATCAACACAAGTTATGTGAAGTCTGCCTTCCCAAAAGCGGTTAAAATCGAGGGCAGAAACTTTGTAAAGGAGGTTGCTAGAGGCTGGATACACGCTGAAGACTTTTCACTCTGTTTAGTACGTACAAGAACGGCGATACAAGAAAAGAAAACTTGTCTGTCTTATGTACGTTTTTGGTCGCAAGCAACATGCATTGTTGCCACTTTAACACGAGGATATGCTGTACAAAACAGAAACCTACTTTTCTAATGCAAGGTTAAGCTACTTTTGTGAGTTCGTGTCATCGGGCTTGCGGGTCGCCTTTTCGCTTGCCTGTAACAAAGATTGAAAACACCCTTTTTAAACCTACAAGACCTGTCAAAATGTTTGTGTCAACTGGCGATGTTTCAATAGCAAGATTTGTTCATCATTTCTTTGTCTTTTTTACGAGATTGGCTTAATTCGACTGCGCAGAGTTAACGTTAAAATTAATGGCGCGTGTCGCAATACAAGATGGAGACTTACGGACTTCAGTTTTAGGTTACGCTTAATAATAAAGTGGGGTGGAGGTGAAAGTGACCTCATTAATCATAAGAGTTATGTAACTAAAAAAAATTTCAAGGAGTAATGGAAAAAAACATGGCGGCTTTTCTAAAATGTGTTGGGAAACATTATATTAGTTTGTCAGTTTTTATATATACACTGAGTACATCTGGATAATTGCGAGATTCTCGAGTGAAATACAAATTCATTTTGTATAAGGCGTTGTCCTGGGCGTCGCCGTCGTCATTGCTTTAGCTCCCAATAAAGTGTATTCATCCCTTAGCCCTTCCGAGTTACCCTGCCTCTGGAATCACAACCATTCAAAGAAAATGAGTTTGATTGCATGAAAATAGACCTGAAGGGAAAACTCATTTTGATGAATGCGCCTTTGAAACGAAGGCAAATGGTAATCGGAAATGCCTTAGTAATGCCAATCCAGTGTGCTTTGCGAGCGCACACTTTATCCACGCTGCCATTTTTGTGTTTTATGCTGTAAATGCTTATTCAGGTTCAAATTTGAAGCTATTCTGAAGCTTGCACTTTGTTGCCGAACTAGGTCTAAGGTTGTTTCGCCAGCCAGAGAGGGTGTGTTATTTTAGCTGATTACGATTAATAAACGCCTTTTTCGCTTAATAATGCATCGTATTTTATTCTTTGAAAGTTATCCCAAACAATGGTCGCCGGGGGGACTCCCACTAGCGGATGCAGTCGAAAGATAAACCCCCAGGGGGGACCATCTCGGGGGGCCAAGCTATACTATTTTTAAAATAGACATTGAAGATAAAACATAGCGATAAAAAACGACGTTTCGACCTATTTAGGTCATTTCCAAGTTTAAAAGTAGAGCGACGACATAACATATTAGGTGCTAACGGGAACGAGACTATAATTAACCAAGCGTTCCTGTAGTGAGCACAAAATACAAAAGACCTAATAGCACAATAAGAATAATCATAGCACAACAAAATCATGATAATAAAAGAGACCACCAATATAGTGACTTTGAAGACGATTAAGACATTGTAAGCGAATGTTCATTTTAAATTTAAATTAGATAAATTATCATCAAAACGGACACTTAAGTCACGAAAGAGATAGGTAATGACGGCGTTCACTTTTTCGCATACACAGTAAAAGATTGATATAAACACCGGTACACTGTCCTGAACACCCTGAACACGTCCTCCCCTACCCCCGGGGGCACGGTCGCCAGTGACACTGGCAGAAAAACTGGTAAGAGATCAAGAAAAACTTTGCATGTCCAATTCCGAGGGATTTCTTGGGTCAAAAACCATGTCCGTGAATGACAGTAAACTTACAAGGCTGAGTGTATAAAGAAGAGCGAGAAACATTGTAACAAGTAACAAAGTAATAGGGAGAAGGAGAGAGGGCGGGAGGGGAGGGGAGGGGAGGGGAGGGGGAGGGGAGGGGAGGGGAGGGGAGGGGAGGGGAGGGGAGGGGAGGGGAGGGGAGGGGAGGGGAGGGGAGGGGAGGGGAGAATTTGTAATAAGAAGAATTCGTTCCTACAGTCGACGTTGAAGTATAAAGCCCTTGTCCGTGGCCACACATTTCTTTTTATGGTTAGCCTTGAGAATTAAGTTTACTCGAATCCATCTTTTCGGTTGAATCAAAAATGGAGTGTTTTACGTCGAAAAGTGTTTATAAGCCTGAACATAACTTAACTAAAACAAAAGATAGCACAGAAACGCGCAGGAAACTTCAGTCCGAATACTAATGTCTTGAAGAGTACGCCTTTAATTGTAACACTGTAGTGGATCCTTTGCAGCTTACGGTCACACGGTACAATTTCCACTATAATGGATAACAATTTACAAGCTGGTACACCCTAAACAAAGCGTCTTTAACCAGTAAAGTTTGTCTTTTCTTTGATTTGGATGTCCGAGTGCGTTGTTTGCTCTCCAACAAGGTGGATTTTGTGCAATGTGTCCGTTAGCTGCAAATGCCATTCTGAGTACAACTGAAGATAGTGTTGTATTAATAAATTATTAAGCCAGTCAAGTAAAATCAGACTTTATACATGAGTCGCCTTACTGTTTCAGCCCGAAGACCAAAATAGTAATTCTCTCTACTGATTGCGATATCTTCCTTATCATGTCTGTTTTGAGAATTTGGTGATATCAAGATACTATCGTCTAACTGGCATTTATTTTCGTCACATGCACGTTTGCTTAACTAAATATTCAGGAGAAACATAAAATGGTGTCGTTAACGCATCCTACTTTTTATGTTACGACAAACTATTTTGAAATTTTATGTTACGACAAACTGGTTTGAAAAAGGTGTGTATCAAAATATATCCACATATCGTATAAACAAGTTTTTTATCTCTTTTTGTTACTTTAGTTCACCGTGGGCAAAATTACTCCAAAGATAACAAGAAAGATGAATTCCGCTAACATGTTTACACCTTTGTTGCCACGCAATTCAGATCATGTGATGATTCATTTGGGAGGCTACAATTTTTCGTTGCGTACATACTCTCTCCCATGCACTCAGTTGCATGTGAAAAATTGCACAATCTCAAACTCCCAAATAAGTCATTCTATGGTCTGAATTGGATGGCGACAAGGATGTAGACACTTCAGCGCAGCCGAATCCGTCTATTACCCGAGGACTTCTGAAGATTGCAAAGTTGCTGGGGCCCGAAGACTTCCGATAGGAACCGAAATTAACCCAAAGCCTTGGGAAGTTACTAAACGTGACCCGAAGATTCTCGGGAATCACACGAGGGCATCCGAAGTTTTTCTAACGCAACGTTAATGTTTGCAAGTATTTTCAAAAGACTCACGAAGACCACCCGAAATCTTCACAGTAATTTTACCCTTCCTTTATAAGTTTCTAAAAACACGCGCGATATTAGAAGTTCATTGATCCAAGAATGGCGATATTAAATCATCATTCAGCCATATGCTATTATTTTAACTAATTGTGACAAATACTGGGATGAATACTACTCAAGCTTAAGCTACGGTCCTCGGTCAGTTTTCTACCAGTTACGCTGTGTTCGGCTATAGATACACTGCGCATGCTTAAGGCCGGCGAGGCGCTGACAAGACTGCGAAGATCTTGAATCGTCAACAGCTCGTGTTCACAGTTAAAGATTTCTCTCAGCCGTCGTTCAGATTTCTCGTAAGCTTCCTTGGACACAAACAGTTCCTTTTCTAGTTTCTCGATTTCCTTCTTAGAGGACAATACTTGCAAGCGCAGCTTGCCCAAGTTGGTGAATTTTTTTTCCTCCATAACTCGCTCGTGATAGTCATTTTCTGCTTTTAGTTTTCTGGTCTCTTTTTCCAGCTCGTAGATACACTCTTGCTTACTCCAGAGTTCTGTTTTGACTTGAAGTTCCATTTCTAATTTCATCGTCTCATTTTGCTGCTTGACCTCATTATAGTCGTTTTCCATCTTGGTGAATTTTCTCTGCACAATGGAAAGCTCTTGGTCCTTGCTAGAGCTGCCCATCATTGCGAGGCTTTCGGCTTCGGACGCTTTCCTCCTTGACACTGACAGGTCGTATTCTAATGAACACTTGTTTTTAAAGAGAAAATCTCGCTCTTTGCAAATATCGTTTAGTTTCAATTTCAAAGTTCCATTTTCTTTGATGTTGTCAGCAAGCGCAGCTCTCAACGATTCGGCTTCCTTTTTGAAATGCTCTGCATTCAAGCTTTGCCTCTCGGAGAGAATTGTCTTCTCGGCGAGTTCTTTTTTGGCGGTTTCAATGCTTCCAGCTTGTAGCTGTACAGCCTCTGTGCGAAGGCTGTCAATCATGGCATTCTTTTCATTGACCTCCCGCCTGTAACCATCGATTCGGCTGTCAACTTCCAGCGATGAATGACTTCCGTTCTTCAACTTATACTCCGTAAACTGCGTTTGCAAATTATCTCGCTCTTTCAAGACGTCCATATATTTTATTTTGAGCGTCCCGTGCTCAGTTTGACTTAGGCTCTGCTCTTGTTTTAGTCTACCAACCTCAAGTTGTAGTCCGGTAGTCTCTCTTCTGAGCCCATCAATGATCCTCTCTTTTTCTGCCAAGTTTTGAGCATGGACTCTCTCCAACTGCATACACTTATCATAGTCGTCACGTGACTTGTGAAGATCGAGCATGTGTTGTAGGTAGTCTCTCTCCCTTGAGACCTTCTCCAAATCGATTCGAAGCTCGAACATCTTTGCAGTCTCTTTCTCTCTGCCAAATTCCTTCAGTTCCACAGTGCTTTTCTTGTGTGTGATGGCGAGCTGTTGTTCGAGTCGACTCTTCTCCGCGACGAGGGTGTTGTTGGTTTGTTCAAGGTTAAATACTGTCCGTTTGGATTCCTCGAGTTTGTCGCGTAATTGTACTTTTTCTGAGTGAAGTGAGTCGAGTTTTTCTTTATAAGATGAAAGCAATATGTTTAGGGACGCTACTTCGCCACTTAGCCTGCCTTTTTCTTCTTTCAGTTGTTGCATTTCGCTACTTTGTCCTGTGACATCAACTGAAGTAACATGGAGACTTTGCTGCCTTACAACATTTGAGGATTCTTGTAACTGGGAAAAACGTTTTTGTAGAGCGTCAAGTTGGAAATGCAGATCATCATTCTGCCGTTTGATGTCACCGTATCTCGTTTCCCATCCAGTGATTTCCAGTCGGCTTTTTTCAAGTTCAACGGAAAGATTTCGCTTCTCGTTGTACACTCGGTGATAATCATCTGTAAGTTTTGAAGGGTCCCTCTTGAGCCAGTCAACTTGATGGATGTTTGTAGCTTTATTTTCCTGTAACATTACATCGGATTCTTTTCTAGCTCCCTCGTTTCTTGCGAGTTCATCCCTTAAGTTACCATTACTTTTTCTGGCCTCATCTATCAATCTCTTTAATTCATTGAGCATTCCTTGGAGCACTTCATCTAGCGATCTCAAATTTGACCTTGATGACTCGTGACGAGGAAGTGTCTCTATCACAGATAGTCTTCGTTGAGTCTCGAGAAAATTGTTGTGTTCTAAATCGCATCTTTTATAGCTGAAAAAGTAAGTTGACTCCAACTGAAGGGCTTTGTGTTCAGCTAGCCGTAACATTTCTTCAGTAATTTTTATCTTGTCCTCGCAAGAGTCGCGACATTTTTCCAAACGAGCGATTGTGCTTTTGGAAGCAATTAGTTCCTGTTGAAGAGTTGCCATATTGAGCTGCAATCTATTTCCAAAAGTATATTCCTGCTGTTTAGAGTCATTTAATATCCGGCTTTCGAGATCTTCGATCCTTCTTGTTCTCCAAAGCACGTCACATTCAAGCTTTTCCTTTCTCTCTTCTTGTCGCAGCTAGCTTGGACTCTAGATCAAGTACTTTCTCTTCCAATCGAGAAAACTCGCGAGTGTGTTCTTCGTTTATCCAAATTAAGGAAGAATTGTGTCTTGAAACAGAATCTTCCATGGCTCCGTTGGACACGATTCTGTTAGTAAACAAGGTGTATGCACCGCTCTTGGATTCGTCGTGTTGGAGCAGGCTTTGCCTTGCTTTAGCCATCGATAACTCCGCCTGTAATTCTCGTGTCTGTCGCTGAAGCGATTCATATTTAGACTTGAATCCAAAATTTGTTCTCTTTAAAGCCAGCAATTCCTTTCTGCTTTCTTGAAGCTCTTCTTCTTTCGTGGAATTTTGAGCGTCCAAATACGACATCTTCTGACGCAAAGATATGATTTCTTCCTGGAGGCTGTCAGCTTTGTGCTTTGAATCGTTAAAATTCTGCTTGTGCTTCGATTCAACAGCCAGGCTGTCGGACAATTCAAGCCTCAGCTGGTTGTTTTCTTGAAGAAGCTTCTTCATGTTGCCTTCTGTTGTTAAAATGCACTTATCTTTCTCGTCGAGCTGTAATTTCAGCTTTGCTAGTTCCTGGTTCACACTGTTATAGTCATCACTCCCACAGGCGATTCTTAGCTTTGACGATCGAAGTTCCTCTTCTAAAAGCCTGATTTTTGTGCTTTGTTCTTTTTGCCAGCTATCGTTCTTGGCCAGTTCCATTTTGTAGTTTTCAACCATTGATCTGAGACTAAACAGCTCTCTTTGTGTGTCAAAGAATTCTTCTTTCCCGTAAGCCATTCTTTTGTTGGCCTCATCCAGCTGTGACCTGAGGGTAACTTGTTCAATAATAGCCTTTTGCTGCCCTTCTTCAGATGTCGTCATTTTTCTTTGGCAAACGGTGACATTCTTTTGAAGTTCCTGAATCTGTTGCTGTGATGCATTCAGTTTTCCTTGCACTTCTGTAACAGTTCTCATTAGGTTGAAGACCTCTTTACCAGCCTCATCTCTGTCCTTGGTTGCCGCTGTTAACAAATTTTGAGTGCTCATTAATTCCTGGCGTAGCGTGAAAATGTCCTTTTCCAACTTTTGGTTCTCCTTTGCCAGGTGCTCAGTTGACGAGACTTTGTCATCAGCTGATAGGCCTTTGTGTTCCAGTAGCAGGCGGGCCTCCTGTAGGGTGCGCTGTGCACTTAGCAATTCGTCATCTCTGTTCTTAAGCGTTGCTATGTACTCCTGAACTTTTTGCTCTAGTTGCATTCGCATATTTTGCGCTGTATCAATCTCCATTTCTAGCTTTAATATCTTGTTACGAGCCTCTTGCATTTCTCCATTAACAGTTTCCAGTTGAACAACAGAATGCCGATGATCGTCTTTCAAAGGAGTGAATTCTCTTTGAAGTGCTATGAGGTCTTGTTCGATTTCATTCTTTCTTGCTTGAACCGCATCATATTTCGATTGCCATTGCGAGACTTCAGCCCGAGCGGCAAAAAGATTTTCTTGCAGCTCACCTTCCTTCTCAACAAATTCTCGGCAGCTTGGCTTCCAGCTCGAAAATTTTTCTCTTTTGCATCATGGTCTCTCTTTCTAGCTTTTGAATTTTTTCTTGTAAAATAGCAGAGGCATTTTCACCAGCTTGAAGTCGTGAAAGAGATTTGCTCTGAGTTTGCGTTTCAAGGCTTCTGTACTGTTCAGTCAACTTTCTGTATTCCACTTCAAGCGTATGCAATTTTTTCTTGAAAGAATCTGCTTCTCTTTCTAAGTTTGCATTCTTTGCTTGAAGCTCTCTAACGTCTCCATCTTTCTTCATGGCTTCATTTTTAAGATGGTTGATGTTGCCTTCCAGTTCAGCAATGTGTTCATCGGCTGTCACGTGACTCTCTTGGTACATCAGTGAATTGTTCTTCCATTCTTCAACTTTTCCACACAGTGCTGATTTTTCGCGGTTTTGTTCCATTATTTGATGTTCCAGTGACGTAACTTTTACCATAGAAGACTGATACTCAGCTTTAAGTCGTTCACTTTCAAGAGCCAATTTTTGAATTCGCGTTTCATAGTCAGTATTGGACGATGCAAGGGTTAAAATCTCGTGCTGTAATTGTTCTTTCTCGATCTTCGCTCTTTCACAGTCTTCGCGAGATGCCACTAAAGTGTGTCTCAGGGTTTGGATGCTTTCCTCTAAGTAGAGTTTGCTAGCTTTTAACTGATCAATTAAAATCTCTTTCTCGTCCATTTCTTTCTTCATGACGTCTGCCCCGATTCTTTGCTCTATAAGCTGTTTATCGTTCTTCAAAAACTCTTCGCGGCAACTCGTTACTCTTTGGAGAGCACTCTCAAGTTGGCGTTTGACAGAATCCTTCTCGCGGATTTCATAATCATGTTTTACCTCGAGGTCGGCCAATTTACCGTGTAAAGTGATCATTTCTTCTTTCAGATTTTTCTTCTCTTGGTCGTTCTTCTCAATTGCCAACTCATACTCCTGTATTTTCTTTTGAAGAATGCTGTTCTCGCGGCTGTATTCCAGACTTTCTTGCTGTGCATTTTTATTATCTGACTCAAGCCTTTTAATCGTGTTCCTATGGTCATCGATTTTTTGTCTCAGCGCTCTTTCTCTCTCTTGACTTTGCTTGTACAGAGCTTCAACTTCCCAAACCTTCTCATCGGACGACTTGTCAAGTTCTCCACTTACATCACGGAAACTGCTTAGCTCGAGCCTTGAGATGCTCGCATTAGCCTCATCTAAGCTATCTTCGAGCTCTCTGGTTCTTGACTGACTTCTTTCATAGCTAAGCGTCATAGAATCTAGGTCTTGCTGCAAGGCGTTCATCTCCGTTTCCAAGGCAACCTTGTCGTTAATCGCTTTCTCCAATGCCATTTCTTTTTCTTTTAACTCCAAGCTCAAACTTTCGCAAGCTTTGTTCTTTTCATCAACTTGACTTTGACAAACCTTTAATTCCTTTTTCATCTTAACGATGCCGGTTTGAGAACCTTCCCACTGGGTTTTGTAGTCATCTTTGTCGAGTTGAAGGTTGGACAACTGTGACTCCAGGCTGATAATCTTAAAATTTGAAGTACTTATTTCTTGTTCCAGTTTCATGACCGAGTCCCTTAGTGCAAACACCTCTTCCTCGCGCTTTTCCATTTTCTCTCTGTATGAAGCAAGTCTTTCTTCGTATTTGTTTTTCTCCGCCCGCAGTCCTTCAGTTGTCACCTTGAAGGACATCAGCTCGCTTTTTCCCTTCTCTAATTCCGCCTCTGCAGATCTGATCTTCATCTGAAGCTCTTCCACGAGTTGATCTTTACGGACAATTGCTTTATTTACAGTCTCGTTAATCTTCTTCTCTTCGATAACCTTGCTTTCCAATCGCATAATGTTCTCCTTGTCACAAATTAGTTTTGTGTTGATCACATCCAGCTGGTCTTTAAGCTGCGTTCTTTGATCTTGGATGGTCTCAATTTGTGCCTCATACTTTGCAATTCGAGTGCGCATTATATGAAGCTCTTCTTCTGCTTTGTCTTTTATCTGTCTACAAGTCAAAACCTCCTGCTCAAGCTCTGAGTTCCGTTTCTCTAAAGTGTTTAATTTTTGCTCTCGTTCCTCCTTGTTTGCAACTGCTTCTTCTAGTTCCTGTCTCAAAATCGACATTTTGTTTTCTGCTTCTTCTAACTCATCAAGAACACCTTGTATGTCGTTCTTTGTAAGAGCTGATTAGACTCGAGCGAGCTGACTTTGCTTTTGTACGACGCCAATTGTTTGGCAAGTTCAGTTGACCGCGAACGTTCGTGATCCAGTTCTCTAGCCTTGTCAGCGGCTACAGACCTCTTAAGACTCGACTCCATGTTAGCCATACGTTTCTGTGCCTCATTAAGTTCTGTTTCAATCTGTTCTTTGCGTTTCAATGTTGTTTCGTACAAGCCTTGCGCCCTAGAATGTTCCTCTTGTTTGATCATAAGTTGGTTGTGCAACATTTTCTTCTCCTTCTCACTCATCTCTCGCATTCCCTTCATGTTTTTCAGCTCTTCACGGCAAGCATCAAAGTCAACGTTTAAAGCATTCAATTTTTCGTGAAGTTGTTTTGACGACGCTTCGCCCTCTGCTATCTCCTTGCGAAGATTGTCGTTGATGCGCTGTTGCTCGAGGAGTTGAGTTTTAAGCAAAGCAACTTCTTGGCTGATAGTATTATTAGTGGCAGTGAATTCCTGCACTCTAACCTCGTACACAGAACGTTGATTAATGGTTTCATCGAGCTCAGCCTCCAATTTAGTAACCTTTTGCTGCAAGGCCATGGCTTGGTGTTGGAAATCGTACTTCTCATGCTCGCATGTGTTAAAAGAGGCTTGCAGCTCCGATAACCTCTTGTAAAAGCCCTGAATTTCAAGATTCAATTTCTCGTTTTCTTCTGAACTCTGTCGATTGTCGACAGTTACATCTCGAATTCTCTTCTCCGCATCCAATGTTTCTTCTTGCAATTCTCTTTTTTCTTCTTCTGTGATCTCCATCTGAGCTTGAAGCTTGCTAACTTCACTGAACAAAGATTCAGTCTTCAGCTCGTATGCTGCCACTGATGCTCTGAGATCCTCGATGATTTTATCTTTGTTACTGGACTCTTTTTTGTTAAAGTCTACGTTTCTCTGGAACTCCTCATGCCGACTCTGTGCCTTGGCAAGCTTTTTCTTCAGTCTGGTGACCTTCGATCGTTCTTCCTCTAGTTCGGCTTTTAAGCTTGACTTCTGCTTAGAAGCGCTTTCTATTTGGCCTTCGCACTTGAACATCTGGCTTTTCATAGCTGCCATCTTTTGTTCCACTTCGTTGCTTACATCTTCAGTTTTCTGCAATAGGAATTTCGTTTCTGTTAGTCTCCGCTCGGATAGCGCAAGTTCCTCTGTAAGATCGTCTCTCTCACGGATTGCTGTTTCGTAGCTGGATTCCAGTTGACTAATTCTAATTGAAGATTCTTCGAGTTTAACAGTAAGCTGTTCGATTTCATCTCTAGCCTGGGCGTAGGTGGGTTCGAACTGTGAGAATTTCCTACCCTGGGCAAACATCTCAGATTCCAGTCCAGCAATATTATCGCGCAATCTAGAATTCTCCATGTCTAGTTCTGCAACTTTGTCCAAACTCTTCTTGTTAGCCTCTTCCATGGTCACCAGTTTGCTTGAAACAGCAAATAGCTCTCTTTGAAGATCATCTCTCTCATTTTTGGCTGATTGTAGACTGGTGTCTAGCTCAGTGATTTTTACTTGCGACAAGTTCATTTCAGTTTCAACGACTTTACTTTGGGTTGCGTGCAATTCTATAGACATTCTCTGCTTAGACAACTGCTCTTTCAGATCTTCAATCTTGGACAAGAGATCTTTGTTGGCTGTTTCTAACTTTTCAACTTGGCGCGTTTTAGTTGCGAGTTCTCCTTTTGAGTCCTCAGCTTCTTTTTGTACCTCAAAAATGTCCTTCTGCAGCAGAGAATGAGTTTCTTTGTTTTTGCGAAGTTCCTCGCGTGATTCCACAAGTTGTGTCTTAAAATTTTCTCTTTGTTTTGTTGTGTTTTGTAGTTGCATTTCCAGTTTAGAAACCTATGTTGATAAAAAGGTTAAATGATATATGAGAATTCATAACATAATAGAAAGGTTAAGCTGGTTGGCAAGAGAAATTTTTTTTTTTTTTGTTTTTTTTTTTTTTTTTTTTTTGGAAAAAAAAAATTTTTTTTTATTAGGTGTATTCCAACGAATATAATTTGCCAGTATAAGCATGGTATACCAACTAGTAATACAACTGGCTTTTGAGTGGTTTTTGACAAAAACTATCTAACGAGTGACTTGATTCTCAGCATACGCAACAAAGGAATGTGTATACAAAGAAGTCAAGTCGCGAGTGGGATATCTACGGTATGTGAAGACGGATCGGCCGAAGATTTTCGACTTCATTTAGAAATCCTCCATAACTGTCCAAAGGTCATTTGTTTTCAATGATTTTCTAACATTTCTGAAGATACTATAGTTTTTTTCTAAGATTTTCGAATAATTCGGAGAGAGATGGGACGTTGTTTTGACCATATCCTACATAAGGTACATTTCATTTCAAACTCAGCTTACGCCCCAAGAAGACGGCAAAGATTCACTCCTTCCAATCTAGACTACATGTAGCATGAGAAGTTTTGCTCTCTCTGCAAACTTAGCTCACGGCAAGATGATAAACTTCACTCACCTTAATGCTATAATTTTTGTTGCAATTCATTAGCTCCCTCTGTGACTTCTCGTACTCTGCTTGTATCCCAGCCAGTTTATCTTGTAACTCCAAAAACTCGTTCTGAAATACTTCCTTTTCCTGAAGTAAACAATTATAGCTTTCTTCCCATTGGGCCGCTTCTTGCTTCGCTGCAAGCAGTTGCTCATTCTCCTCTGCATTGCTGTGGACAAGCACTGTGGAACTAGAAGACAGTTCTCGCTGAAGATGAGCAAACTCTTTTTCCAGCTCTTCCTTTTCCTTTTGTACGACATTGGTGACGTTCTTACATGACGCCACTTCCCGCTCAAGGTTCTCTTTCTCCCAGTCTCTCTCTGCTAGGGTGCGTTTAATTGTCACCAGTTCTTCCTGGTATTTTTTGCATTCGGCTTTTGACTCGCTCAGTTGATCGTCTAATGCTCCCTTCGCCTTTTGAAGATTCTCTATTCTGGTTTGAAGTTGGTTGACCTAAATACAATTATGGAAAAAAAATCGTTTTAATACTGGAAACAACTCTGTAGTTATGTCCGTACTATCGTTTGCTACAGCTGGTAGAAAAAAGTTTGTCAAGCTACAGGCTTGCGAAGTAATGAAGAATTATGCGCTGTTGATAAAGAGCGTAAAATATGATATTCAAAGTTTTCATGCCCCCCCCCCCCCTATATTCAATAAATGACATACTTTCACGACGGTTTGTTAAGTGAAAATTGCTCAATACGTACTCGGTCGAAGATTGTTCGTGATATTGCACTGTTCGACACGACATACAACTTTCTGACACGCTTTCAATAAATGTAACCAAGAGACTGTCTGTGCCGAAACGTTTATTACGGTTTTATATCCGTAACATTTGACAGTATATCCAATCTATCCACGACTCGACAAGGAATCCAAAACTATAATAAGCGAAAATAAGCTGTTTTCGTGCGACCTTTAATACAACCTCTATTATTCTCAGAAGGGCTATAGTTCCCCGGAGACCCAGATTCTTTTATGATTACTACAGCATTGTATAATTCCTGTTTTCATTTGCGTTTACGCCTCTTTATTTAGTTTTGCACGGTTAACAGTTAAACCAAACTTTTAGAATAAAAAACGCTAGGAGTATGGTGATCGCGTCCTTAAAACTGCGTGCAAAAAATCAAAACAAGTTTCACTTCTTAATTGAAAATGAAATGAATGAACACAGTTCTTATAGGCCTAATGGAGAAAAAGACAATGGCGCAGCTGTAATGAAAGATTGCATGCAGGCATTGTATTTTAAACTTGAGTGTGTTTATTAGAATTAATGTCATCAATGAAAATTGCACTTTCCACCAGCGCTCAGAGAAGGAAAATTCGAAAAAGGAAAGTCTAGTCCGAGTTGCATGATACTTCAAAGCATGGAATGCCAGACAATGCACAATATCAATTTGTACCGTTCAATTCACTTATTGATTGGTACTTCTTAATTAGGCACGGTGCACTTAGCTTTAGAAGTTTTCGTCCAGATAATTAGACTTCACTTTGTCCATAGCAAAACATTTGTGAAAACTTGCAGGCGTACCACGCCAAGGCAATACTCAGCAAACATTTCAGAAGGAACGAAATGATAGTATGGGTAAAATAGAGTGTTAACAATAAGCGTTAACCATCTAAATTCCTTGGATGTGAATTAATCACAGTAAAGGGAATGAGGCCACGCGAGGCAAAAAAACTCTATGACTTCGGCAGAATTTGAACACACGACCCCATAATTGACTGAGCGTTAAGACCTGGCCAAACGGTAACGCAAGTGGACGAGTAGTCGCAAGTTGAACTTGCGTACAGATTATAAATATTAAGTTCGCTGGCCAAACGGACCGCAAGACACGCAACTGAGTTGTCAAAACCATTTCATGCTACTGTGCGCGCTGCAATCAGTACTTGAAGCAAACAGAAGACTTTGGGTGGCGAATTGATGAAAAACTTGCGTTGACTTGCGTGCAAATTTGATCTTGACCAAAGTTAACCAAGTCATCGCAAGTCAGCACAAGTGCATGTAAGTCCTGGCAAATGGAGACGCAGGGACGCAAGTTAAAAACCTGGGTTTCTTGCGTCTCCGTTTGGTCTGGCCTTTACGTTGCTATTCTAACATAAGCTACGAGACCAGAGGGTAGCAAGAAGCCGCGACCCATATTGGCCAAGAAACTAACAACCTATCCGTTAGGGATTGTGCAATACTGGCAAAAGGCACGGTTTTTTGACCTCTCAGTAGTCAATTACAGAATGCAAGCTTTTCCTTACCTGTGTGGCATGTTCGGTTTTTACAATTTCCAGCTCGTGTTTAAAAGTTCGATAAGCTGCTTCCAGATCACCAAACGTTTCCTTTGCTGAAGCAAGATGCTGCAAAGTCGCATCTGCCGCTCCGACTGACCGCTCGATTGAGTTCGTGAAGCTTGTTTCTTCCAGAGATTCCACTCGGGAGAAACGAGACATCTTTCTGTCTGACAGCGCCAAGGCGGGCTTCGTTCTTCAAAGGGTATCCATCAAACGGAAAGTTCTTAAAAGTTCTTAGCAGTCTTAACCAAGCTAAACGCGTTTTGTATGCTAGCTACATTCTAAACGTACAGCTGATTAGAAGCGAAGAAGGCAGACTGTTTTATTTTTTTTTTGTTAAAGGACGCTAATTTGGCTTAACTTATAAAACCAACTTTTCAATAGTCACTCTTAGCAACAATTGTTCGCGAGTACATTGAAGTTAGAGAGAACAAAAGGTATGGTCCCATAAGATTTGGCGCGTCTAGTGTTGTCTACCTCCGGTCGCTTGACGCTTTGAGCTTAATTTGTTTGTAATAAACATTTGATTAGCAAAGATCGTTTCTGATTGGTTACTAGTGATGAATGTAAACACAAACATAGATCAACATAAACACATCAAATTAAAGAGCTTCTAAACATGCATCGCGACTCTTTTTGATTTTCAAAGGACAGCCAATTACACAATAATGCATTTTACGTTCATGGCTACTCACTGTATAGTTTAGAAGGCCATTTGTTTCTCGATGAGTAGTTACTGGTGCATCAATTTTGGCAAAATGAACAAACAAAATATACGTTAGGGAAAGGCTATCTTTTGCCACACAACTATAGCTCAACGGCACGATTTGCCACCTCTAAAACAAAGAGACAAAACTTTTCACACAGCATTGTAATGTTATAGTTCCCCAAGCGCTTTAACACGGAGCGCAAACACATTACTTTTTTTAAAGGAACGCCACACGAGTGGAGGCTTGTTTTGAGAGTTTTACTTTAAGTGAGGGAGATCTGTGTGCAAGAATAATTTTGCAATTCAAGGGCAAACCGTATTGCGAATACAACCAATGTTTTGTAGCTATTGTATCGAAGTAGAAGGAAATATAGTTAACTTGGCCTACGACTAGCTTGGGTAAAGTTTTACTCGAGCCAAACTGTTCACTAAGAAAGAACGTTTCAGCATTCAGTCATCTGCTTCCTTATGTCTCCTCTGGGAGAATAGGGCCTTTTATCCGTTCCCTCCACTCTACCCTCTCTTCCCCAACATTAACCACCTCCCCCCCGGTGGCAAACCCCCTCCTCCCCCCCCCCCCCTCCACCCCTCCCCCCCACCTTTTCCTCCGATCCCCCCTCTTTTTCCTCCCTCCCCTCTTGGCCCCCCCCTCTTTTTTTTTTCCTTTTTTTTTTTTCCCCCTCCCCCCTCAGCATTCAGTACTCTTTTTAAAAGTTCTTATTTCTTTATTAGTTGATAGATGAAAAGGCCCCCCCCCAAAAAAACAGAGAGCGAATAATCTTATTGTTTTTGTATAACTCTAGCTAAATTTCTTTTAAACAACGAAATCCAATTATTTATCTACATTTTTTTTTTCATTTCACGCTTTAGAAAATCGCGCAGACTGAATATCATTTGAAACTCCGGCAGCTGTGCTCACGCGCTTAATTAATTATCAGAGTCTTCATGCTGATCTTGATAATTCAACCTACACATTCTCCAAACCAACCTCTACTCATTTCTTACAATGCAGCTGAAAGAATTGGATTGTTGGTCAACGGTTTTTTAGTTCATAATGAGAATTCCAGCCAAAGGCAACACCAAAAAACTTATTTAAAAGAATTGTATCGCCCCTTGCTATCGCTATCGTTTGGAAGAAATTACAAGTCGAGGTCAGGAATGAGAGGGTTCTATTAGTGGCGTCTATTAGACACGTGGGTTGTTTTATATGACAACAATAAAGGAAGATGTGGATGGAGATGTTGCTACAATGTCAGGTGAGTCTTCATTAGTTTCTCAACCCGTTTACTAAGCAGAGAAGACTCTCTCTTACGAGGATTTGAGTTGAGGGACCTGCAGGAGCGACTGACATTTTAGGCTAATAGAGACGATTCCGCATAAAAGATGCGCACTAACAATAGTGACGTGTTAAAGCCCATTCCGGCCACTCTTATTACAACATCACTTTCTATTGTGTTATAGTACATGATTTTATTATAGGTACCGAGATAGCTTGAGACGTTTCAAGCTATATCAAAAGCTGACGTCTTTTTCTACCTCAGACGCAGTTCTTAGAGAACGAAAGATACTCTCCAAGTATGTTCACGACTGTGTCAGAATATTTAGAAACAAATAACAAAAATAAGTTTTGAAAATGTTATATTTCGGTATGAAATATACCATGATCAGACGGAAATTTGTTTTCAGTCTGATGATGGTACAGTTCATATCGAAATATAGCTTTTTCAAAACTTAGTTTTGTCATTTGTTGTCAGAATACTCTGACACAATAAACATACTCGGAGTCATTTTCATTCTCTTTGTATTGTAACTATCACGCAATTCTTCACAGAACACATTGTGAATTGTGATTCTTTAAGGATTTTGTGTTTAACACATCTTGATAACACTCGTGAGGATGTGTTGGTTTATATTTTCAGCTAGCACCCCCCCCCCCCCCCCCCCCCGCCCCTCCCCTCCACGTTCCGGTCCCTCTCTTGGCAGCCACGTACAATTTAGACTTCCATGCTAGCTTGCATAACAGATTCATTACAGGCCTAATCAGTGAGGGAAAGAGGCGAAACCGCGGTGAAAAAGGATGGTACATTTTTCTCTTAGGGCTGTCCACAAGTTTGCTGCAACTTTTTGGCAACTCAATCCGAACAACTTTCCCGAGCAACGTGCACTGAATCAGACCGAAGATTCAGAAGACTGTCCAAGTGTTCGAAGGCCATACGGACGTCCGTACATTTTCGAACTTCCGGATAGCGAAGTTTGTCAAAGATTGTGGACAGCCCTATATTTCTCTCGCTTTTCCACCCTGTTAGGCCTACTATGCTAGCTAGCGAGAAGTATAATGTTTAGTCTTCCTCTTCTTCGATACTGCGACACCGATGAAAAGTCAGTTTGTTTCTCTTTAAATAATCATCGAGCACCATCATGGCATTCTGAGGTTTGACAAAATGATAAAATTCACCACTAGCAGTGGACAATTCTAGAAGTTGAAATCGTGGTTTACGATTCTTCAATCTGCAGTACAATTCTTTAATGTCAGCGTTTATCTCCACTTCCGCCATGCGCACCTCTTCCACTGCGCTTCCGGAATTTTTCAGCAGCGACCGCAGTAGCGCGCATGCGCCTTCTGCGGTGACGAGATTGTAACCGATTTTGACAACTTTTAGTGTTTCATTGAGTTCCAGGCTTCTCGCAATTTTTTCCATTCCCCGGTCAGTTATACGGTTGTTGTTTAAGTCAAGCTCAAGAATCTTGCCATTGTTTTCCAATGATTCTGCCACACATCTCGCGCCTTCGTGGCCAATCTCGTTCCAACACAAATCTAACTTTTCCAACGTTCTGTTCTCCTTTAAACCTGTGCAAATTTCTTTAACTCCTTCGTCTCCTAAACGGTTCCAACCCAAATTTAATTCTCGCAAGGAAGTGTTCCGTCCGATCATTTCACCGAGATATTCACCACCGGTAATACCGAAAGTGTTATGACTCAAATCCAACGCAGCAAGCGAGTCTTCAGTTTGCAAGACATTGCTAAAAAATTGAATATCATCGTCAGTTAACCCATTACGCGAAATATCAATTCTCACTAAACTGTCGTTTACAGTCAGCATGTTTCCAAGGGCCTCAGCGCCATCTTTGCCAATTTTATTCTCGGATAGGTTCAGATCATTGATAAGACTGTTTACTTCAAGTAGCTTAGCAACGGCGGCGGCGCCCTTGTCTTGGATGTTGTTGAGTGACAGGTCGAGTCGCGTGACCGACTTGTTTCGCGCCAAAGCCTCGGCGACCGCTACAGCGCCGGTTGGACCTATCCCAAGATTCCTCATGATCAGCTCCGTATCCCCGGATGCCATTCTGTCGAGGAAGTATGTCATTGCAAGGGGAGGAATGCCAAGATGCTCGCAACTTTTCAGAAACGATTCCTTGAGAGATAAATCGTGTATTTGACAAGCATCTTGAACGTCTTGATGTCTGTCTTTTCTATCGAGGCGATGTATCGTCTTGGCGGTCTTTAACGTAGCGTTTTCCACGATCACCGAGTCAGCTTTCAAATTTTCATCGTAAGCGTCCAATATCTCGGTTGAGGTTTATCAGCATGTTCGTCTCTGACACTGCCCGGCTCTGTGGAAAAACATAAATTTCTTCAGCCCAGCGTTTTGACTTCTTTCCAATTTTTATCCGTGGAAAAATGCTAAAAAACGGATGTTTGCTTTTCGCTCGCGACGAACGCATATTTTCTGTTGATGCCAAATCTTTTCCTCTTAAAAACTTCTCTACGTCGATTATTGTAGATTGTTTCTTCGCACCAAATGCTGAAATGCTATCGATAAAATCCCACCAGAATTCTTAGGATTTGAAGCCAATTTATCGGCATGTTGGCTTCCAGAAAGCCGAATGACCTGACGATATTTTTAAGTATTGTGAAACGTGAGCTTAAAAATCCTCTTTAGTCTTTGGACTGTTTCACAATCGTCGCGAAACCTGAGAAACAGGAATGTGTGGAGCAGGGCAAAGGCTGAGTGCTTCAAAATGTCAAAAAAGCACAATTGTCACGTCTTAGAACGATCAATGAAGATAATGAACGATGCTTTCTTCAAATGAAATTACAGTCACTAAGCGAAAAAACAGATGTTTTTTTTTTCTGGTTATGAATAGTGAAATATTTTTTAGTTCAAATAAGCTGGTTTCTCGAGCAAATAAAAAATAAACCTTGCTTTCTTATTGGTGTATCTCAGACCTGATAATTTTAGCTCCGATGCGATAGTTTTTCAAAAGCGTGTCTTGATGAAAACAACCTTGCCCCGCGTTTGACCTAGTAAGATCATTTAAACTCGAAAATTGCTTTAATGTTACGAACTGATGTACATAAATGTACGTTGAATAAACAGAAAAAATAATTAAAGATCGAGTAATGGAAAGCTTAAAATTTTATCTGTTTAATTAAAGAAAAGACCACTGGAGAGTGATTTTCTGACTACGTTGAAGTTTGACCAAGATTGAAAAGTAAATTAAGAAACAGCGCTCCAAAATGGCTTCCTGACTTAAAGCGAACTTTGTCAAACTCTGTTTAATTCATTAATAACTCTCAGTTTTAGCAACCAACTCATCCGCTTTGTGTCAAAGTAAATGAAACGCTTTCAACTTAGACGTGATATCAACAGACATTTATAACATTTTTCTCATACTGATTTCAATAATATTTTGTTTTCGCGCGAATCGAAGTAAATTCGCACTCAGTTGTATAAAAAGTCGAGGAGTTTAAACCAACTATCAGAACGGATCAGAACTTACCCTTCCTGTTTTAGTTCTGTAATTCCGTTGTTCAAAAATTTCAGTGATAATGCCAGACATTGCATTGTGGTGGACCAAGTTTACTAGCTGAATTGTTTTGGCCTTTGAACCTCAAGCTGTTGTGCAGGCAACAGATTGTTTACAACAGAAATCTATCCCTAGCTCTTTTGACACCCAAAAAAGTTTCAATCGTGACCAACCTTTGGTACCGCTGTCAACACTTCACAAATCCCAAGCCGGGAAAATCATGTGATGGACATTCAATTTCTCTTTGAAGTGTTGCCCATTTTTTTTAAGCAGATAAGTAACGGGATTAATAATGAAAATTGTCGATTTGGGCTACCAGTTTGGTGCAATATTAACTCTCAGAAATACGTCAAACAGCGAGGAAAAACAATGTTTTTAATAATGATAGGATAGAGGGGGTCAGCCGGCAATTCTCAACATAACTAAGGCTATTGAGGAAAACCCACCATAGATGTTACTTTTTCTTTCACTCTCGTAGTTAACAGGATGACACATTAAACCACTAATCCAAATATTGTTTGACATGGATCTCCTTGAATCAACAACCAGTTTGGTTGCTAGACAACGTCTCCAGCCGTCTCGTGCCCAGTACACTTCCGCACAACTGGGGAGGTGAGGAGAACTCTGGAAACGAGCTTAATTTCGCGCACAGTCTATCGCACGTCTTATTTTAATAGTTTCCTGGCACTGAATAATGTTTCGTGCTTCTTGTCTCGACTCATGCCGAAATGAAATGGAATCTTCGAATTTTTCTTTCGCTAACTTCGCAGAAAAGATTTTGGTGCGAGAGAAGTTGCACGTCAGAATTGACATGACAAGAAAGTCAGCCAGTGGAAAAACCAAGACATGTCTCCTAGTGGCAAAAACAACAACAAAAAAAACAAAAACAAAAACAAAAACAAAAATTAAACAAGAAGCGATGTAATGTCACTTACCTTCTTATAAGTTCTTCGCCGAGTGCAAGCCTAAAAGGAAAAGTGACATGATGACAAAATATTACTACACGGAAAATCCGGCGAAAACAGTTAAACGGATAGCAATTTTTGACCCAAAGAGCTTTGACTATAATTTTGCTTTTACATTATCTGTTGATTGTTATCAGAAACTAATGTCGTTATACATATAAGGGGTTCTTACTCATGCCGTGTTATGCATTGTATAGTATTGTCTTATAAGGAAATATGAATAAATGGTTCACTAAGGACGAACGAGACCAATATAAAGGAAATAAACAAAAAAAGAATAAAGGATGCGGTTTTAAGGGTGAATTGGGACAAAATACGTTTCATAGCGACCTCGAATAAGTTTAGCTTATTTTTTTTCGAAATATAGTTTGCTTGCAAAGCGTAAGATCTTTCCCTAACCACTGGACAAATTAAATCACTCTTTTTTTCAAAAAAGAAATGTAAACTGTAAAGCAAAGAGTCCTAAAATATGAACAAAATTGTCTCTTGTTTGTTCCTTCTTTAATTTGTTGAGAATGAATTTCAGTGTTTATATGTGGTTGACTAAATTTCCAAAACATTTTGCCGGCACTGGCACCGATATTATATTCATTGTTAGCGTAAATTCGTTATATCACGAACAAGTACTGTCAATTTTTTTTTTTATAGAAATGTCCAATTCCATAAAGTTTTGGTCGTTATATCCGTTAAAAACTGCGCAGTCAATTTTTTTATTAGCACGGTTTGATCGTTTACTCAGGTCATGGTTTTCGCCACGCCGAATTATTTGTTGCTTACTATGTATGTGGTTAGCCAAAAATTAACCTGCGGAAATAAATCTTGATTAATTGACATACATCATAAAGGAAATCATTGAACTTTAGTGCACTCATTAAATAAAATTTCAATTAGGGTTTGAACCAAGTGAGAACACTTAAGATTCATTACGTGCGATGATTGGTCACTCAATGGCTACTGTCTTCTCAACCATCTTCATAAACAAATAATTTCAACTTTTTATCATTAAAAATGTATAATTTAACGACGAGCTTTCCTGTCCCGTCAATAACATCTTATCTCAATTCAAGCCTTACTTGGAGCTTTTTGTAATCAATTTAAAACTCGAAAACAATATTTTCAGTTAAAAACTAGAAGAAATCTTCGGCTACTCCGCGAGAAATTAAATTTCCAACTATTATACATTGAAATCAAAATGTGTGATGACTACTTTAAGTATTCATCAGTTAAATTATACATAAAAATATGTTTCATTTCGACCTTGCAATTTTAACAAATAAATCATAAAATTGGACATTATTCAAGAGATCCCCAAAGACAAGACCGAAATTGTATGAGAAATCAGTTTCCACTTTGTTGTGAAGATTACAAATAGTCTTTGTTATATATCACTAAAACATTGAACTCAAAAATCCTTAAATCCCTAAGCTTAAGTCAAGGAAAACATGCGTACACAATTTTACCCAGCAGAACAGAAACGAAGAGCTTAGATTAAGAGACCAAAAAACATACAAAAACAACTGACAAAAAAATTAAAAAAAAATGACAGGAAAGAACCGCATAAAGTTCGCTCTTACCCTCAATAGCTTTAACCAACGTTCCCTTGCCTCCGCCATGCTGGTTTTCAGAACGATAAACAAATCCGGGAAATAAATCCTCTAATCTTTCATTCGCCTTAATATCGTTGAGATGAAACGTTCAACTTATCTCGTGTTCTCCAACGAGCGCGATCAATACCAAGAAATTGTTAAAAACAGCGGAAATATAGTTTTGTTTTTGTTCAAAAAAACTTCAAACCTGGTGCGGAAAAGCTTCACGAAGTCTCCACGCAACGACTTTTAACTTTTCATTTATCACCAATTGACGAAATGACACCTTCAAATCAAGCACATAAAAGAAGCACTTTGAAGCGGTTCTCTTTTTGACGCAAATTCATTGTTTTTCAATGGCCGCCTCAAACAATCGAAGATTGGCAAACGATGTTTGTCGAATCAGAAATGAGTTTTGAACAAATATTGTAACTTAGCATTTAGAAACCAGTACCTGGAAGTGTGAACAACAGGAAAATATTGCTTTGAGAATATTTTAAACTGCAAAAGTAAACTCTAACATGAAGCCTGTCAAAGTGATGTTCCCATGTGTGTAAATAAAATGAGACAAAAACTGTCTGACAGCGCCAGAATATCTCCATTTTTCCTTTGCCACTCTTCCCAGTATGATCAAAAACTTACTTCTCTTAGCAATATGAACACTTTTTTCAGGTCGACAGGTAAGGAGAATATAGAAAATCATCAACTAAGGGGATACCACTAAATTCTCATAACTGATATTAAACAAGAAAGGTGAATTAAAATTTTGATTCTGGAAGATTTTAGATCCTTCCTCTGTCTTTTGGTGGTCTTGCTTTTTCGACTGAGAACGTAGGTTACGCTTTCATCAACAACGATCCAGGCTCTAAAATTGTCATTTGCCGGGGCAAACCTCTAACAATCTCAGTCCAAAGATGAGTCCCCCCAGACGGGAATTCGTGAGAGGGTTAGAGAAATTGGTAACACTAATCAGACCCTCATATATATTAAAACCTTGGGTGCGTGCGGTGATTGATCGATTTTTTCGGGTCGTATTCTACGGCACGCTCCGCGAGATTTTTAAATGTTTTCCTTTCTCCAAAGCGAGAGATACTGCAATAAAAATCTTTTAACCTCGTTTTCTCGATTCGTACGGATCTTCGTTAACCTTTTTCCCGTCGATTTATGGCCCGCGCTTTGCTCTTGGAGTATAAATCGACGGGAAAAAACATCGGTCCGATACCTAACCGTACAGACTTTGAACGCGAGCTATTAAGAGGTTATTTACACAGTCCTTACTCGTCGGCCTTACGAACACGAGGTCTTCTTGAAATAAGTTCCTTCCTGACATTATCCGATTTATTTTTGTTCTTAGCACTTTTTTTTCAATCCAGATTATCTCATCGGCCTCGCTATTCGTCTCCGCTATTACAAGACTAATGATTATCGCCTCCGTTTCAACCAATAAAATCAAACCGCCTTGTTAACGTCAGCATTGACATCGACAGGTGCCGTGTGCACGGGCCAAATAATCTTGAATATAATCTCCACGCGTGTTATAATATTTTGTATTGGACGTTGTTTCCATGCCGTATATCTTGACAAAACATGGAAGCTTTAATAGTCGGTCAATCGCTGTTTAGTGTTGGCGCGTCAAAAAATGTAAACAATCTATTTCTTTTTTTCCGAGACGAGCAAATAAACTCGCCAATGCTAAATACACAGGTTTCATTTCGGGTTACATTCAATGTTTTATGCCTTGTACAGACTTATTGTTTTGGAAATTCGTCTTTATATATTTTTTATTTATTTTATTCTGTGCTCGCCATACGTTAAATGTCGTTAGTAAAAAAACTTTGGAAACGATTTCGAAAAATAAAAACTCAGTTGAAGCTTGTACTAAATAAATAGCAGGAAATAGAAAACGAATCTATCTCGCGTTCAGTTTTTTGCCATCATTTGTCAATATTTGATCGGATTTTCATTTAAAATATATTTTTGTTCTACTCGCGTTTCTTCATTTGGAGATTGATATATACCGAACGTCACTGAAAGCAAATATCTCTATGCGGGATGCATGTTTATGTAGAAACTATAAAACATATCACATCATTTTTGGCGATTACACTGTAATAACCACATGTACTATTTAAATTTTATCCCTTCAAATAAAAATAACTAAAATTTTAGTGATTTGTTACTAGCCCTGTGACGATTCAGATGAGCCTTCCAAATTTAAATACATTTTTTTTTTACTTAAGATCGATTTTGAGTCCTTGTTGTTATGTTACCGTGTGAAATTGACCATGGCGCGTGTGGTATTGGTTTCCAAGGACACCGTGATATAAACCGTTTTAATGTTTTAGATATGTAGAACTGGCATTTAAAGCGTGGCAGTAACATTTTAACAAAAACACGTGGACTACCAACAAACACAACTTATTTCTTGGTCACTAATGAAGAATTATACTCACTTTTGCCTGGTCTTTCATTTTCCCAGTAAAAACGTGGAGTCTATACCACAGTGAAATATCGCTGTTATTGTATACACAGGCAGCTGACACTGCGTTTTAATGGTTTGCTTTAAGCGGTGCTATTTGCATAGCATTCATACAAGGTAAATTATTTATTCCCGGCCTATGTAAGGTGACACTAATCCTGCACAATAAAAACAATTGTTTTCAATGTTATATTTTAAGTTACCGAACCAACGGCACTGATTTCTCAATTTCATTTTTCCAAACAAATGTAAATCCAAAGTGGAATAACGTAAGTTTAAAAAATTGCATGCATAAAAATGTTTCCGGTTGTTAATCAGCAAGGAAAAAAAGCGGCCAATTCAAACGAAAGTGAAAACAAAAAAGTTTAACTTTTGCGAAAAGTTACGAGAAAAACTGTTTTAGGACTCAAACTGGACGGAACAGTGTTTTGCTCGCGAACTTCACATCAACATTATGGAAGAGAAGACTAAACTGAAGAAGAAGAATTTTATCTTTCTAGGAAATAAATATCACCAAAATGCTACACGTGGAAGAGACATCTACCGGTGTAAGAAAAACATCTTGTTGTTTTATTTCTTTTTCTCTCTTTTATCAACTCCAGTGAGAAGAGACCAGGAGCTGGAGTCTTTTTAAAAAAGGGGCACTATCATGAGCATGACTTAAAGACATATTTACACATACGGAACCTAACACTAATGGTAGTTCTATTCAAATATTACTATACACGTGTACTGAAGCTACAATGAGTTGCACGAAGTTTCGATTTCAAACTAAAAAAAGTCGGGCAGACGTTTTCAAATTCTGCCCTGTTACGTCTTGAAGAAATCGCTTAAAACTTACTACAATTTGCTCGAGGGGCGGTCCGGTTTGGGGGCCCCGCCCCCCCCCCCCCCCCCTTTAATATCTAGGCGCTTTTTGCGTATAAGCCAAGGTACTTCGTTATAGTTTAAGCACCACTTTGAGACGACTTTTGACCAGGACTGCAGCAGAATCCCTGGGATGGTGCCACTTTACGTTCGTATCTGTCGTACAATCGACGCCCATCTGTAAACTTCTCGGCTTAGTTACATTGGAACAATGGTTAATAGTCAACTCTCTCTAGGGGAGGACACCTCTCTTAGGCGGACATGGTTTGCTCACAGGCCCTACTGAATTGTATTAGTTTGTCTGAAACTGAATACTCTTTCAGGCGGACACCTCTCTAAGGTGAACAGCTAGAGTTAGACCAGAGGGTGTCCGCTTTTAAGAGAGTTGCCTGTATAGTAGGAGGAGTGGTGGCCTAGTGGTTAGTCCGTCAGACTCAGGCAGGTCTAGGTTCGAGGCACTGGCCAAAAGAAATATTTACAGTCACTCCCCAAATTATCTGAGTTAAAACTAAGCTGGTCCGAGTTACGTCGTGTTCGTCAGCTTAGAAGTGATTCTTTCTCGTTTTGGAAGAAAACTCTGAGCAGCGGCTCGAAACTGTCATCACTGCGTGCAACTTGTCGCTCCAAAGCGGTACGGAAATCTTCTTTAGCTCCTTTGTTAACTCCTCGCGTCACAGCCCTACTGAAAGATGAAATGAATAAAGTATAAGTTGATAAGAAGTCGGATGGACCATCAAACCCAGGGGGGGTACTCCGGGATCAAAGTGACGGGGATGATCGAATGGAGGCAAAACTCAGGACCCCAAAAAATCCCTAAGTCTCCCGATATTACCCAAAAAAATCCCTGGACCAAAAAAAAACGCCCAAAAAAATCCCTAGTCAAATTACCCCTTATTTGCCAAGGCCGCGCCAAGGCACTTTAGTTTGATTTTAATACCCAAAAAAATACCTGCCAAATTCTCCTACCCAAAAAAATCCCGGAATCGAAAATTTCGACCCCAAAAAAATCCTTCGCACATCCCCGTCACCTGGATCCCAGAGTACCCCCCTGGGCCATCAAACGATCGATAATAATGTCAGTTATACTGTTTGCACTTAGTTACACTGGAACAATGGTACAGCCAGTTTCTGACCTTATATTGACTTTAAATTAATAAATGGTGGTCACCCAACTAGTTTAGCTTTTTAGTTATTTTGGGTGACCAGCAACTGTAGGTATTTTTAATTTATTTATTGTTTAAGTAGTAACTAGAAATTTTGCAGTTCAAATAAACCTTGTTGTTGTTGTTGTTATATATTCACACCGCGACGAAACTGTCATTTTTGCCTTAATAATGATGTTTGCAGCATCGAAACGTCGGATAACTGACTGACTTTTACAGTAACCGTTAAAATGTCAGCAAGTAATTTGCGCTTAGTTTCCTTCTCAGCTGGTACTTTGGTGTAACGTGATGTTGCGTGACTTGGTGTAAAGTGATGTTGCGTGACTATTCAATTGCAACTCGTCTTTATCACTTCTGCGAGCAGGAGACTTAAAGTTGATTTCCGGTCCGTACTGCGCAGACTCAGGGTTTGTTTTCATTTTTGTTTTGAATTCGTTAAAACGTTACACTTAGGTGATAGCTTACATGAAGTTTTTTAGTTCGCCATTAAACGTCCGCTTGAAATACCGTCGAGCTTCTTTTACTCGTTATTATTGTTTTGCAAGGATATCTGGCGTTAATAATGAAGAAAAACGTAAGTTTTGTCCCGGAATTTTTATTTTTGCTAGTAAACATTCTTCTGTTTGTGAGACTCACAAACATTGCAGGCGGAGATTGCGCAGTACGGACTGGAAATCATCTTTAAAATTACCTTGAGCCGGACGTGGAATGAGGAACTAGATCAAGGTTATACGTATCGTCACTGTAAAGATGCGCAAATTCCTCTAAAATATCGATATCTGTCAGCAGTTAATTGAACCTAACGAATAGTAAGTTGAATAGAGGGGCGGTGCTCAAACCGCAAATTAAATCACATGGCCAACCCTCGCCAATCACTGTGCCTCTAAAAACATGTAATCCAACAAACCAATTAGAATACGTGTATAATCATGCAACCGATGTCAAGCGCGGGAAACTTTTCCCGCGCTTGGCATCGATTACCTAAGTGGAGACGCGCGAGCCAGTGCCGGTAGACTTTGCTTTGGCCCCTGATTGGTCGAGACAAAAGCGTGCCTTCTCTGATTGGTTAAAACAATTAAAGCCAATTACAGTGCTGGGAAACGCAACACAGAAAACGAGAATTTTTTTGAGTAAAAAAAAAAAAAAAAGGCGTACGAAGGCAATGCAAACTGGAGATATCCGTATTTTCCCAACTTCACCTTAGTTAGCGTTCATTGGTTAGCAAAAAATAAATAATTTTCTCCTTCACTTTTTCTTTCCCCTTCATCCTAATGTTACCGCTGCTACATTTTCAGCAGCGCTCCCACAATGAAAGCGAAATAACCCCAAAATAGAAAAGGTCAGAAAAAGGATACTGTTCACGTAGTTGAAAAATACTCTGTATTTCATGCCACCCTGGTCACGGATCTTATCCAGGAGCTCGTAGAAGGTCCCCTCCTCTCTGGGCCAACCAAATTGAAGAAGGACTATCACGTGGCCGAGAATTGTGTCATTTCGTGCCCCTGTGGCTAGTCTTTGCTATGAAAAAAAAAACAAAAACAAAACAAAAATAAAACATCGGTCAAATGACCAGTCGAGAATTCCAGTAATGTTGTATCAGTTGATAAAATAAGTTTGTTAAAAATCAAAGCCTTTGACAGAACAGAATAGAAGTGGTTACCTTGAGCGACGACAGAAGTAAACGGACAGTAAAGGAGAGCACTTCTGTTTCACTGCAATGAATCAATCTCAAACATCGACCTACGAGTGGAACAGAATAAAAAATGTAAAAATGTTAACTTTAAGGGATCGAAAGAGCCTCAGAGAGGAAGCAGCGTGGTCTAGCGGTTAGGACGCTGGACTTGTCATCCAGAGGTCCCGGGTTCAAACTCTTCTCCCCACCACTGGATGGATTTGTATTCGATGGGCCAAATTCAACTCCTCCACTCTTTGTAAATAGTCAACGGGTCAGCCTCTCGTATTCGTTTGCTCATTTACAGTGTCCACAATTAGCACAGCAGTGTGAAGTACACTGAACTCTGTTTTTTGTAGCACGAAGCGACTACTAGTATTTCTACTCCTCCCGTATGGGAAGCTAGTCCATCGCAGGTTGCTCCCAGCATTCTGTCAGGTGGAGAGAGGAACTGTACAAGTAAAATGTCTTGCCCAAGAATGAGGCACAAAGACTCGCCAGGCTCGAATTGAGGATATCTCCATTCGGAGTCTAACGTACTAACTACTAGCAGCTGTAAACAAACTAAGGCCACACTAAGACATCTCACACAAATAATCTTGATTAACACTAGCAATAAAAAGTAAGGGTGGTCAAAAGATAATAGAAATAATAACAACTTTATTTAATGAGGGTAACACTTTACAGTTGAAAACTGAAAAACCTGTGGTCCTCCCCTAGAAAAAAAAGTTAATAATACTTCAAACTATATATTATCAATAAAAATGGAAAACAGATAAAATAGATAAAAACTAGATAAAAATACAACAATAAATTAATTTAGGTGTGACAGTATAAAAATTTAAAAATTGCGAAATGGGAAAACTATCTGAGTCGGCATAACCTTCCTTAATAAAATTACTATAATAATGTTTAAAGGTCTTAATGCTAGTGCTAGATCTAATATCTATAGGTAAGGAGTTTCAACAATTTATGGCTGAAACAAGAAATGTTCTTCCGCTTTCCGTTTCATGGTTATACCTATTTACACTCACAAGCCTGTTCCCTACATACTCTGTGCATTGTCCATTTAGGCATTTGAGTTTTTGTGCTTAGTTACCTGAGGGCGAAGAAGAGGCTGATATTGAAGATTCATTTGCACTCGTATCAAGCTTTCCTTGATGAATCGATGTTGTTCGTTTGAGTGCCACGTTCTCTCCAGGAGACCCTCTGGACGAAAAGAACTGAAGAGCATAAAGAGCTTCCTCGCACGCCCTCTGTTGACAACAAAAACAAGAACAAAATCAAAACTTTCACGAAAGGTTCACCGCCAAGTCCTCAGGAAGAGCTAATGCGGAGTCTTTGTCTAAGCAAATAAGGGTGACTGCAACATTAAACTATCTCAAAGTCATTTTGGCAGTAGACCCCGGCGCGAACTTGTGAGCCTGACTTGTAGGCAAGTCTATTGCAACATGAACGGTTTAATGTACAGTACAATGGTTCTGTCACTGTTACTTCAATATGACAAACTGTAAGTTGTTCTTTTGATCCTTGTGTCAAAAAGTTTGTCGATGTGATTCTTGAGTCAATCACCTTGGGAAAGGTACGATCAGTAATCTTTGATGCAGAAAGTAATTGAACAAAAACTGGAAAATCAAATCAAATTGCCGAAAGTACGAGTTATATTTACATGGCTTTTTGATCAAGACAAAATAAAATAATTCCTTAACAAAAATAGATTATTCGCTGTTATTGTTGTTGTTTGTAATTACCTTGTGATCATCAAGGCGGAAATGACAACAGGACAATTGAATGGCCCCTCTTATCAATAACTGAAACACAAAGCAATAAGTAAACATTCTGTTACTACTAGACAATAGGCCATTTCCGAATTACCCTTTGCCTCTGTTTCAGAACGAGTCTACGTGCGAAACCATTCAAATGAAAATGAGTTTGATTTGCATGAAAATGGACCTGTAGGTGAAACTCATTTTCATATGAATGGTTTCGCACGTAGACTCGTGTTGAAGCAGAGGCAAAGGGTAACTCGGAAATGGCCTATTGTGTTGTGGAGTGGCACGAGAAACCCGAGAAACCAATTTAATTTTTCGGCCGAAATTTACGAACTCGTACCAGTCTTCTGCGATCACAATAGGGCAGTGCAAAGATCAAAGGCACTCCGGATTACAGTGCTGCAAGTGTTTCTGGGAATGACTGGGTAGATATGAGAAAGTGCAAAATGGCCACACACTGCCACACAGTCAGACATACCACGCATGCGCAATTCCCGCCAAAACAAGGCAAAAACGAGCGGCAAAACCGCGATTGGAATGGGGAGGAACCGCCAGCTACGCAGGCCAAAACTGCTACTGCCAAATTTAAGTACTTGTCTCAAATCTCTCTACTTTAGACTTAAACACAAGGACATTTATTGAAACCTTAACCTTTTACCATTATAATAGTTCTCAGCAATGAGTTTGCCTCGCAGTTTGGTTTCCCGTTGTATTTTGTACAATTCAAACTCTTACAAATTTCAAGGCAGTGGAAACTTGAAGTGGCACTGACTTTCTGTGTTTGACTGCTGTGTGAGCGTGACTTTTGTCAAGGAATAGAAACAGTAATAGACGCCGAAGAAAAAAGGGGGTGGGCTTTATTAAACCTGCGATTCGCAGGCGAATTTTTCTCTCTAAAAAGTAAGCAAACCTCTTGATTTTCCGAGGAATCTTGCTCCAAGGAAAGCCGTTGTTCCTGAAGAAATTCCACAGCCTTTTTGTACTTTCCCTAAAATTAATACGACACAGAGTTACAAAGTATAAACATAAATAAGGCTTATCGCGTGCACCTAAACTCAAAATTGTATTCATCAAGCAAAAATACACAAATTTGACAGTTTTAATTTTTGAGCGTGTGTTGCAGTTGTGCTACCTTATAAATAAGTCTATCCACTTTAAAGGTTCCCATCCATGTCCACTGATCGACTTCCCACTCGTCTAACAGCCGTGTAAAATCTGAAAACACAACCAAGTTGCTCTTATATAGATCGTAGAGTTCTTTTTAGGTAAAAATGTGCGTAAAACCAGTCCTGGCAAGGACGTTTTCCGAATTCGTAAAACCAAAAACAAAGTACACAAACCAAGCCAAGCGCGGGAAAACGCGGGTAAGCCAAACCAGTGGGTTGCTTCTGATTGGTTGAAAGAGCAACATGTGCGCTGTGATTGGTTAGAACACGTTGTGTGACTTTTTCTAACCAATCACATCTTTCAGCAAGCGCATATTCTATGACTGAAGCTGTACCCATTATTTGTACCCATTAACTAAAAGGTAAAAAACTCTGCTACACAAAAATGCAAAAGCAAAGTGAAGGTGCGTCTAATACAAAGCTGTAACAAGCCATCACAGATGATAAGGAAATAAAGAGGATGTTGTTGTTTGTTAACAGAAGGGAATAAATACCATCCCACAGAGAATCCATCCTGACATATTTTAAACATCACATATTGTTCATAACCAGCCATATTTAGAGAAATTTCGTCATTGAAGCGTTGTCAAAACTTTGCTCAAGACAGATCTTTTTAAATGAGCTTCCTTTTAGATTTAATAGATATTTTGAAAATTTTTAATTTTGTAGTTTTAACTTTGATAGTTCTTTGTTAGTTATTTATGTATTTATACGTGATGCGCATTTGATCACATGCACATGTTAATTTGCACAATATAAGTATTAAATAATTCAAACGTACCGTTTTTGTAGTCGTTGTGCGTGTTTAGAAGATGCCACGCCTCCACAGAAACAGCAAAGTCATCTGAAAGATTTTGACTCACTGAGCCACAATCTACACAAGAATCCAGAAAAAAAGAAATTTAAGTTAACGATTCACTGAATTTTATTACCAAAGAGCTGGACTAAGCCAACGTTTTTGACAGCTAGACAAAGTCTGAGTGAGAACTTTTCTCGGTCGCTCGCTTCCCGAACGCTGGTCAAGGGGAACTAAGACTCTGCCTATAAGATTGCTAACATTGCAGTTGATGCGCGAGTGAAAACTAAAAATCTAACCTTCCTCCTTCAAAATTCTCACTTGGTTTAATACTTCTTCCTCAATTATATTGTTCAACTTTGGTTACTTTCAGTTGGTTCTTGAAGGCTTTGCAAAATATGATGAAGCCTTCACTCTCTCCAGTCCCCCTTCCATACTCTTGGACAGAAAGAGGCGTGAAAAGAGTACTGTGTTTTGACCAAGACCCCAACGTCAACCACGACCAGACACGAACCTGTGATTTCTAGATCTTTAGTTGGGTTAGCCCACTGCACAGAGAACTTTGATTCACAACAATTTATGTAGCCAAACTCACTTTTGTCTATTATAATGTTTGATGGTTGCTTGGCTTTACTATCCTCTTTCCCAGGGGAACCAGGCCTACCCTGCAAGCATAAAAGAAGTTAACTATTTGAACTCTGATGTTACATGTAAAAGACAAATCCTCTTTACACTTTACAAGTGTTTCTTTAACTCTGTAGCGAGATCAACAAAATGTTCACTCTGATGCCAATAGAAAATTACTTGTGCACTGTATAAAAGCATTACAAAACAAACACAGCTCTCATCCAAAGGGGTGTCGAATGGTACATGCGAGACTTTGCGAGACTGATATCTTTTCTGCGAGCCCGAGACCTTTTTAGCCTTGCAAAAGAAATCGAGACTCCGAGAAGGCGTCAAAGAAAAATTCGAGATGACGAGACCCCTAAAATTTGGCTAAAATTTTGCAACACGCATTTTGTGAAGGACCATTCACCACCCCTATCCAACAAGAGCATCTGCTGTTTTTGAACCTATTTTAGTATTTTATTGCTGTTAATGAAAAAAAGTGCATACTAAGCAATAATAATTATTTGAAAATATGCTTATCATACTTACAGATGCCAGTTTCCGTTTCTTCTTCTTTGGTGCTGGACTATAAATTGAGAAAGGTTAAACAAAACACTCTGTCTCAAAAAATGTTGACTTCATTAAAGAGTAAATAAGGAGGATTACGTTTTTAACCATTTTCAAGTTTTGTTTGAAGGGTTCAGGCTGCTCACCTGGTTCAGTGTGAGATTTTAATGATTTGAAAGAAATTTTTGGATTTGTATGCTGAATACCGTATTTATTCGATTAAGCGCCCAACCTCGAATAAGCGCCCACCCTGTAGGTAGGAAAAGTTAATAAGCGCCCACCCCCACCCCCTAAATTGAGGGCACAAGCGGAATTTTGATTATTGTTGAAGTCGAGATTAAAATTGACTAAGTACTTCTAAGAAACTATCATGAAGACCGAGTTTTTTTTAGTTTTTGTTACTGAAACGTTCAATGAACATTTAAAATTTAGCTTTGGTACACCTTCACGTTTAGTTATTATACATTGTTTTCTTGCAAAATAAAAGTACTACTTGCTATAAAAATGGTGAAAATTTAATAAGCGCTCAGCCTTGAATAATATAAGCGCCCACCTCGAATAAGCGCCCACCCTAAAGGTCCAAAAATTTAATAAGCGCCCAGGGCGCTTAATCGAATAAATACGGTAGTTAACGTTTTTCACCCTGCAACTTTTCCTATACAATCTGAATTTCATCAAAACTTTTTTAAATAACATAGAAATTTACACTTTTGGACATTTATGGTCCCAAAATTGGTGATCTCACAAATTTCATCAAACCTTTTTCATTTTCTGGCATTAGTCTCTTTCCACAACCATTTTTTATGAATGACAATGTCAAATGACAGGGTTTTGTGAAGGGCACTATAATCACAGTCATGTGATCATTCTTACCTGTTGCTACCTCCCCCTGGGGTGCTGGATGCATTGGCTGTAGTGTGAAGACTTTCATCTGTCACAGTGTCCTCCACCAGAACCAATGGAAACACCAAACCAGAGGAAGCTGTGGAACAAACAATTTGCACAATAATGAGAACGACTTCCATAGGACATAGGGTTTTGAAATCCTTGTATTTTATACAGTCAACTCTCTCTAAGACGGACACCTTCGGGACCGATCACAACTGTCCGTCGTAGAGAGGTGTCCGCTTTGTAAAGAGTTAAGGTAACGTGACACCAGTAATTCTAAGATAACCTTTGCACAATGCAACAAACCTTTACATACTGCAACAAGACTAAAATACTAAAAGGACTCTATTGGTATGTTTAAGCAAAAGTTGAGCGCTTCTACAAACTGTAATACTTTAAGTGGAAAACAACCACTTTAGTGCCCATACACGTGGGTAGAGAAGTAATCTGTTAAAGCGTCATTGTTTTGGTTAGTAATCTTGGTATTCATGTGTCCTTAAACCCTGACTAACTTTGCTTTAGGTCGATACGAAGTTTGGAAGTATTTCACTTATAAAACATGATAAAAAACACTTCTCAAGTGTCTGTTAATGATTTCAAAGTGTCCGTTGTCCGTCTTAGAGAGGTGTCCGTCTTATAAGGAGTTTGGTTACAGTAAAATGACTGAAAAATGGCAGGGACCGTCACCAGGTGTCCATCTTATGGAGGTGTCCGTCTTATAGAGGTGTCCATTAAAAGAGAGTTGACTGTATTCCATTATTTTGTTTAAATATCAAGACAAAAAGGTATAATTTACTTTATATCATCCAACCTGGTTCCCAGGGTGGAGAGACCTTGGGAACAAGGTTGTTATACCATTCTATCACAATAACTATGTCAAGCCAACCTGAATATTCAAGCATGAGTTTAAATTCAAGGTGGGCAGTCCAGGGGAACCTAACGAGACAATTTTGCTATAGGTGTCGGAACACCGTTTTTACGTTATACACTGTAGGTGTCCCTTTTGTGTGATTTAAAGCCTTATTTTTAGACGCTGAGAAAAGCGTTTCTTTTTGAATACCCTAGTAAACTTTCAAACTTCAGAAAATTTTAGGAAACGAAATACTATTAAATGAATTTACAAGCCACTGTTGCCTTCTCGAAAATCGTAGCTGCTCTTTTTTCGTACCCAAAACGACAATTTTCCATGTCACGAAAGTTTGAGCTAAAGAAATCTCCAGTTTTTCATCACACTTTAATCCGAAAATCGTAGGCGATTATAGGTCTTCCGAACAGATATTCACCAAAACAGTCTGTTGGGTGCCCCAGTGTCAGTCTTGCATTAAAAAGATGGTAAGGGCTTGTCAAAAACATTCTACAACGTTTTTGCTTTTGATCAAAGTTATCCACAGTATAATATATATAGACTTGAGAACTGAACTCTGATCTTGGTGATTGACAAATTATCCCTTTGTTTTTTTTTGTTTATTCACTCTTTCATTCTTGTAGTCAATAACTTTTTACATCTGTGTGTAAAACACCAGTGTGTGACCACTTAAATGAAAGCTTTTGAGCAGTACTTTCCTGTGGTACTGTTTATCATGCTGTACAAGGTGGTTCTAACTTTTTTAAAAGTAAAAACTCTGTGGATAAAACACCAGTGTGTGACCATTTAAATAAAAGCTATTGAGCAGTACTTTCATGGGGTATGGTTTGTTTGTTGATGTTTTGCAAAGAATAAAATCAAGATATTTTAAATAAACTTCTTAACTAGCATTTTTAGGAGCAAAAGGGAACTTAATGGCCGATTTCCTCTATGATGCATGTCTGCAGGGAATCACGGTAGTTGTATCCGTTGTTGCTAAGTCTCGCGCATGGTTTGATGAATACAACTAACATGATTCCCTGCAGGCTCGTGCCATAGAGGGAATCCGGCATTGTCTCTGTCTGATCAGTACTTACAAACTAAGTCAAGTCTGTTGACAACACGGCAGTATTCCCAGACAGTCTGTAAAAACAAGATGATTGCAGCAAACATAACTCCAGTTTTTTCCAGCGTTTCCTCCTCTGTGCCCTCTTCTGTGCTATGTTTCGACATCCTCTTTAATTTGTGATGCAGTTCTGAGATGCTAGCCCAATGGTCATTGCTGCTCCTGAAATAAGTTATTATTATCCAATTTAATTATTCATTTATGGAAATTGTATTCATAAATAATAAATATTAATGAAGTCAAACCTCAGTTAATTGACACCTCCCACAGGTGAACCGACAACTTAGGTAGTGTTCTATTGAGATCGACTGTTTTAGACTGGTTGGATTTTTTCGTGTTACTTCAATCAAAACTGGGGTCAATTCAATAAAACTTTTACACTTGTAATTTACACGTTTTTACAAGCGCACGCGAAATCAAGTTCAATAAATGTCGTTACAAGCTGGAGTTACAAGAGTCCGACTTGTAGTTACAGGTGTGGCGCTAAGCCTGTAAAAACTGAAATTAAGCCAATTCAATAAAACTTTTTACAGGAGTCCAACTTGTTTTTGTCGCACTCGCCACTTGTAAACTACAAGAGCAATTTACAAGTCATAAGTTACTTGTAAGCTTCGAAGACAAGTCGTTACCGGCTTTATTAAAGGAGAAAAACACGACGTCTTTGAGCGAAGAAGAAGTAGAAGAACTGTTACAAGACAGAATTAGACGAAAACCTTGAAATGTTTAGCAAAGACTGCTTTTTGACGTCAAAATTCACGCGACTTCAGATAGGTGTGTTTGCAGAGCATGGGAGGGCCAAAAGGACAGGCGATAGGAGCTATTGCAGTATTTTCTTTAGAGCTGTGAATATGAGTGAGTCGATGTCGCAATGATGGGAAATGGACTAAACGACACTTAAAAAAGAATACCGAGATTTCTCCATTATTTTGTCATTAAGTACAAAGATGACATTACTTTACGGTCTGATGATATGCATATGACGACCCCTAAGAGACTACAGTGTAAATGAATTGAGAAAACTTTCAGAGGTAAAAGAATGAAAGGCAATGATGGCTTCCGACCTAGTCAGTTAATGATTATAGTTTGATAAATAGCCCCCCTCTCTCCAATATTTTTTACAATGCCGGAGATTCACCAACATTTCTTGACTATTTATTTTTATTAATTAGCGGCGTGATAATTACTTTAAAAAAGTGATACAACTCCAAAATAAGAAACACGAATTTATTGACTTCCATCATCTTAATATAACTTACCCAAGACTTTTTTATCTGCATTGACTTATTCATTGTTTGGACTCTCTAGGTCCTTCTTTAGCTTTTTTAATTTAAGTTCGTGCAGTGTTGCACTTCCTTCTCCTTGTCTGTTACGTTGTTTGGCCTTTCTTGTGACAGTTTACGATAAGGGTAGAAAAACTATCATTTTATTTTCCTTCACGAGCTGTGTTATAAAACAGTAACTTTAATTTGTGTTTTTTACAACATGCCATCAAAATATCGAGTAAAATTGCTTTGCACTGAATTACTTTGCACTTGTAGCAAACAAGCAAAATTGGCGTCATTTACAACTGTATGGCTACAGTTGTAACGTACACGTGTAGTAAGACTCGCGCTACACGTGTAAATTCCGGTGTTTGAAATTTTTTTATTGATTTCTTGTATTAACAAGTCGGACTTTACATGCGGTTTTTACAAGTGTAAAAACTACAAGTGTAATTTCTTTATTGAACTGACCCCTGGTTGCAGTGGAAATGGTTGGTCTCAACAGAAGTTAATATAAGTAGTTAATAATGGCCTTGTTTTTAACAAGGTAACGACTATAGGAAGAGAAGACTGATCATAACAACATTCAAACACACCATTACTATTGTTTTGACGTGATTCTGTTGCCACTTACATGTAGCTAAGTGATGACCTTTTGATTTTCCTGGAAATAATGCAGTGTTTCTACCATGACTTATGCTAACTATTAAGTGGTTGGTGTTTGACTGTATTTAACACAAATATGACAAAACACATGCAAGATCTCAAGACCACAGACAAGGAATTGTCTTCCATCAGTCACAGGCCAACTCTCAACTGGTAAACTTGTGTTTCATCATGTTTCTAAACATCTTGGATTTTGTCAGAAACTAAGACTCTGTTCCATGTCATATTTTTCTTCTCCTCCCTGAATGGGATGCTAACCCATCGCAGGGTACCCCCCACCCCCAGCATTATGTCGCTGGTACCCATTTAATACACATGGGTAGAGAGGCACTGTGAGAGTAAAGTGTCTTGCCCAAGAACACAACACAATAACCCCGGCCAGGGCTTAAACCCGGGCCATTTGATCCCGAGTCCAGCACGCTAACCATTAGGCTATGGTGCCTCCCTCTCTTCTTGGTGTTATGAAATGTTGTGAAACACTGCCATTGTCACAGCCTTTTGTGTTCACTATCACATGTACTTAATTTAATTTACCTGTACTTTTTAGGATCAAGCCTGTCATGAATTTTACAAATCTCCATCCAGCCACATTTTTTTGCTGTTAAGTAAAACAGCTCATGTAGTGCTACCCAGGGGCCCTTGCCATCCAGCACCTCAGCTATAATGCTTGTATCTACAATGCTTTGTCGAGCATCACAAGTCTCAGACAGGAAGTTATGGGCTGTGGCACATGAGACATAGAACTGAATGGCTAACTCCAACCACTTGTAGACTTGAGGAAGAGAGATGCCAGATGAACAGTCCTAAGTGAAAAAAAGAATCTCATGGCACATCTTGAGGTTTTTTGTTTTGTTGTTTGTATTCTGTCTTATTATCACCAATCCAAATTATCCTTGTTACTTTTTAGTTAATTATTTTCTCTTTGGAGTTTTTACTTAGTGAGAAAAAGGTTTCCTACTGTCATGTTTTGTAAATTGTTGCCAAACAGGACTCTGTATATCACTGACTTATTAAAAACTAGCAATGGTATATTGCAAGTCCTGAGTTTTGATTGGTTAACAGGCAATGGTATATGAGCTCATATACCAATGACCACAAATGGTACATTGTACGTGTATGCATCAACGAAAAACAGCTGGGAACCTCAAATATTGCAATTCTGTGGGCGTTTTTAATAAAACAATTATTTCACTCGTGCTTGTTGGATATGAGATTGATATAGCCAATGAGGTGCGTACCATCTCATATCCAGCGTGCGCTCAACGTTGCTTAAACTTAGGGGGGTAGACTCATATGCAAAAGAGGTGGGAATGCTAGTCGTCTTTATAAGGGGTGGATTTTGGTCCCGAGGGGGGGGGGGACTCCCATACATGAGCTATATAGGTATGTGCCGCTGTGAAGGGTATGGTTTTCAAGCAGTTTAGTCTGGGATAGGGTATAGAAATCAGAGAGTTTTGGTCTAGAAAAGGGTAGCATTTGCCGGGAAACCGATCGACGGTATGACGAATATAGTCCAGAAACTCGGAAGAGAAAGAGGCTTTCCTAAACGTAAATAAAATCATCGCGGCATCGTTGTTCACAGATGGTTTTCCATTAAACACTGATAATGATACAGTTCTAACAAAATGCAAGTCTGGGATAGGGTAGGGATTTTCAGTGTCTAGTCTAGTATAGGGAACCTTGCAAAAATCAGCTGAACATGGTCTGGTATAGGGTAAGGGCTTCAAATTCCCAGTGGCACACCCCCACCCAAAAATATACTGGGTGCCCCCCCGGGATTTTGGTATCACTTTAGTTAGATGTTTGCTGAAGAAGGAATAAAAATGTCATACTAGCTACTGTGTTGCTGGTTTATGTTTAATAGATGACAAATGAGGGCTGTCATCAAGTTTTTAAGATGCCATTACATTAAAGTTATCACTTTTTGCTCTGTATCATGCAAGTGTTACGCAAACACCATTGATATCTTTTCCCATAACATCAAGTAGACTCAGCCATAACAGGTGTTATGGGTTATGACCCTTTATGACAGTCCTGTAAATTATGTGGTTATCATAACCTATTTTTTTAGCTGCTTAATAAGCTCTTATTTCTCTGTCTGTTTTAGAATGGCATCTTTTGAGGTAATAGATTTTGAGGTTGGTCTCCTTTAGGGACTTCAATTCAAATCTTCCAACAAGAATCCCCACCTTTTTATCATGTTAATTTGGAGGATTTTCAATTATCTTGGAGAATCTTTTGAAAGGGATTTGTTAGGTAAGGGAACCTGTACTTGGTATGTCCCAAAACACAAACCTCCTCGTCTTGACTGCTGCTACTGCTTGTGCTTGATGAATCAACAGCCATGTTTTCACTGGCCAGCAAATGAGGCAATACATCACAGACTGTAAAGCAGAAACACGTAATTTACATGACTTGTACTGATCAATACTTCTGCAACAATATTTTGCTATTATGCTGTCTTTCTGACCTTCACACAAAATCAGATCTCGCCATTTTGTGGACAATTATACTCTTTCAAGGCAAAACAAAAATGGCATTCAAATCCATGCCAAGCATACGAGTGCACACAACAAGGGAATACAGGGGGTGGTATTTAAAATAATTTCAAAAGACATCCACACTCTTTTTCTCTAAAAATACTGCAATGTGTGGTTTCAAATAGTATCCATACACACCACATAGAAGGTCACTGGAAAATTTAAGAGAGAGGAGTTCTCAAAAGCTTAAAAAAGGAAAATTCTGTAGGGTAGCGTGTGCCCAGGAGGGTTACTCCGGCTTGTAAATGACGGGGATGATCGAAGGATTTTTTTGGGTTTGAAATTTTCGATTTCGGGATTTTTTTGGGTTGGAAAATTTGGCAAGTATTTTTTTGGGTGACTTGATTTAAATAGGGGATTTTTTAGGGTATTAAAAACGAACTAAAGTGCCTTGTCGCGGCCTTCGCGTATTTATGGTATGATCAAATTTTTTTGTTTTTCTTTGTGTTATATAATTGCGCCCTGGCAATTTAGGGGTTATTTGACAAGGCATTTTTTGTGGGTTATTTTTGGTCCAGGGATTTTTTTGGGTAATGTCGGAAGACTTAGGGATTTTTTTGGGTCCTGAGTTTTGCCTCCATTCGATCATCCCCGTCATTTACAAGCCGGAGTACCCCCCCTGGGAGCGTGTGGTGGGAGCCTCAAACCAAAAAACCTTTCATGATATTTCAGGAACAGCACAATAATTATTATTTATTATATAAACTGCAGTGGTATAGCGAGTGGTAGCAAATCGATACAAAATGGTATCACACATGTGTGGATAAAAATGATATCTGTAGCACATGTGTGATACCATTTTTGACCAAACAGCTCCTAGAGTTTGCCATGTTTGATTGCTCAATGAGCCAAAGTTTATTGTTATTAAGTCGAAACATCTTCCGATCCTCCTCAGCAATCTTCGGAAATTTTCGGAAAAGTTCGGAAAATGTTCGGAATCATTCATTGGACCTTCGGACAACATTTTGATTTCGGAAATCTTCGGAAAATCGTCAAAAACATCGTAGTTAGTAGGTTTATATAATAAACAGTGAGAATAATACATGGTTGCTTGAATATTTGAAATTTATCTTCTCATGTTCAAAACCGAAATCACACTTGTTCGCTGTGCTCACTCATGAGCTATCGATTTGAACACTCAAAGAAAAAATTCATATCTCGGAGCAACCATGTATTATCCTCTATGTCTCTCACAGGTTCACATGGATGCTTGCTAATTCACACAGGATTCTTCAATTTTGCACTTACATTGTGATCTCAAAAAAATAAAAAGGCAGCAATAAACAGTTTAGTTTGGGACAGAGATGAAGCAACAGCTGCCTACCTAGTAACTTCCTGTAAGGATTCACAGGTGCATTTTGGTATTCAGAGTTTTCAGCGTCAATTAACATCTCAGTCAAGGCAACCTTGAATAAAAAAAGTATAAGTTTACATTAACAAAGATGAATTGTTCAACAATGACATGAAAATGGGAAAAAAAAAATCTGAGTCCCCGGCAAGAATCAAACCCATGGCCTCCCAGAAACCGGTTGGGTGCTCTTACCAATCTCTCCGGAGTATGGCACGCTAACCGTTAGGCCACCATGCCTCCCATTGAGTCAATTAATTATAATAAACAAAATATTTACTTACCCCATTCTTTGGAATGACATCAGGAAATCTTCTCATTAACAGTAACATCATTCTGCATTTCTCAATGCAGTCTTTACATCTCCCTGAATGATTAATAGAATCATAGTATTGAAAAATTCTTAAGTGTGAGATCAAGTCACAACTTGACATTGTGTGTGTTTCCAGAAAATATCCATTCCTGACCATCCCCCCCACAGAAAATAATTGCAAATTCTGAGGGGTATGGGACTATCTCAAAGACCAAAATTTTTCCAGTGGGTGGGAGGTGGGGTTCAAATAAAAAACCTTAGTTTGAGTATCTTCTGAAACAGCAGATTACCGGTAATTAAAAACAGCTGCTTTAACAGCTAGCGCCCACCTGCTGCCTTGAGAAGTATTTCTCGTTGAGCATGCTGTGGAAGACAGCTGAACATGTCTGAAAGAAAAACATCAAATGACCAAGTTTTGCTTTCTTCATCTTTGTACTCTTTAGAGAGGCCTTCTTATATTAATCATATTATATTTTTTAATCCAAAGTAAATTGTAATTTTTTTGAAATTAATATTTCACTTTTTAAAATTGTTAAAACTTAGAAAGGCCTTTTATATTAATCATATTTTATTTTTTAATTCAAAGTAAATTGTAAATTACTTTTACTTTTAAACATTGTCAAGCGCCTTTGAACTTATGGAAAAGGCGCTATTTAAATGATTATGATTATGATTATGATTATCATTATTATTACTATTATTATCTATTTTTAAAGCTACAACAAGGAGATGTATGCCCCTTCAATGTACCTGTCAAAAATTTTCCATGTTGGTCCATCACCTCACTCTCAAGAGCATCAGTGAAGCTTGCTACTTCCTTCCAAAGTACGCTGCTGTCTGGAAACTGCTCAAACCTGAAAGTAGGAATAAAACTTCCATATTTTATACCTTTGTACTATTAATAATGGAGGTTTTATTCCTATAACTTATAATCTTTGTACTATAATTAAAATAGCAGCATGTGCAGTGGCCTAAGGGTTAGTGAACTGGACTGCAGATTGGGCGGTCCTGGTCAGAACACTGCATTGTAATCTTGGGCAAGGCACTTTACTCTCATAGTGCCTCTCTCCTGACCCAAGTCTATAAATGGGTATCGGAAAATTTACTGCTTGGGGTAACCCTACGATGGACTAGCATCCTATCCAAGGGGAGTAGAAAATACTCCTAGTCACTTCATGGTACAGAAACTGGTATGAGGTTTTTCCCTTCATTTGCATTGCAACTAAACCAGATGTTGACAGCTAAAAGTTATTATTATTTGTGTTCAGTGCCCTGAACACCATTATGATACTAAATCTATAAATAAATTATTTACTCCCCTAAGCAAGACGACAAGTGCCTCCATCCCTTTCATATTAGATTACACTCCCCCCCCCCCCCACCTCCAAGGAACTCTCTACTAATGATAGAGACAAATTTATGAGTCTTGTTCGATTTATATCTGTCGTTTGTGTGAAAAAGAATTATAAATCTCTTTCCACCTCCACTCAAAAAACTTACATAATGTAGAAAAGCTTGGCTGATTCTTGAACTCTCTCAGCATTTCTTTCAATACTGTATGCCTCATACTAAAAACAAACAAAAATAAAAAAAAACTCTCAAACTTCAAAGTGATCAAAAGATCATTACTCCCACACAGGTGATTAAAAAAAATAAAACAGTCAAGAAAATATTTTTGTCACTTAAACTTTAATCAACTGAAAGAACAGAATGGACATTGGAAAAGCGAATAAAATTTAAAGCCTGGTGTAAGAATATGCAAGCTGAACAATGATCATTTTAATAATAAACTAGGGTAAATTTCATATATAAAACAAGCCTGCAAACTCACCTGAACTCCAAAATCTTTGGGATATAATGTCTTAGCAGTTATTAACCATGCTTTAGCTTCATAAGGATTGTTTTCTTTCAGGCTTTGCCTGGCTCTTTCAACTAACCATTGAGTTGAAGAATCTACATCTACCATGGTCACATCTTCGGTGGCCATATTGATACGAGGAACTTACACTGCATGTTACACGAAGTATAAAACTGTTTAGCGTAGACCTGATCATCGCGGGCGCATAGAACCCTTCAACTTCTTGGCGGCCGCCCCGCATTGTTCTTTCCTCTTCTCTCAAAGACACGAGGTAAAATGGCGGACGATTTTACGAAATGCATTTAGAGAACTACGAAATATAATTCTTTTTCCGTGAATGTACCCTCTATTAATTGTGTCAGAGAGATAAGATTTCGTTTCTTTTTCCAGGTCTTCGCCGACCATGCAGATCTTTGTGAAAACCCTCACGGGGAAAACCATAACCCTTGAGGTTGAACCATCAGATTCCATCGAAAATGTGAAAACTAAGATTCAGGACAAGGAAGGTAGGGTATCGTTAACGCATAAAGTTATTCTTATTCTACTGTTAAACTGTTTTCTTCTGTATCGGAGTAGAACCTTGTCTAAATGATTTAAACCTGTTTAAACTCGGACAGTACAATAGAAATCGTCAGCTTGACACAGTGGTCTGAAATTTAAAATGCATTCGTTTTGAATGCATGAAAAAGTGGCTGATTTGTACCAAAGCTTTATGAAACAGCTAATATAGCTTAAACAGCTACCTAATTTGTCTTCAGTTTAGTCAGATAATTGTGATTCAAAGTTCATAATAACTAGCTCTTATCAACACGTCTTCTCTTGCTTTTTTTGTTGTACCATTGCAAGACAAGTTGTATAAAATTTTGCTAAATATATCACCTCATGACAGTGCAAGTAAATAAAATCTGGCCACATTGCATATGTTGTGGGAGGCGCGGTGGCCTAATGGTTAGCGCGCTCGACTCCAAGTCGAACGGCCCGGGTTTAAATCCTGGCCGGGGCGCTGTGTTCTTGGGCAAGACACTTAACTCTCACAGTGCCTCTCTCCACCCAGGTGTATAAATGGGTACCGGCAAATTTACTGCTGGGGGGTAATCCATGCGATGAACTGGCATTCCATCCAGGGGAGAGTAGCAATACTCTCAGTCGCTTCATGCCACGGAAACCGGGATAAGCTCCGGCTGTATGGGCCACTTGGCTCGGACACAGACTTACATTGCATATGTACACAATAGTGCATTCCTTGTACATTTCACGTCAAAGATATGCCAAGGTTTTAAAAGTCCATGCCAAGGTTTACCCTTCTTGTAACCCACAATTAGCCACCTGAACACCAGATAAGACACGATAATTACAATCATATGCAAGATTGCCGTGCACTTTTGAAATCTTTGGCACAACCTTCACAAATTGCAGCTTTGCTAATTTACCCTTCAGATGCATTATCTGTCTTGTCACCAGTAGGAATTCTTGTTTGACTTCTGTTTGGTTGTTATCAGACACATCAAATTCAAACAAATTAGCCGTCAGAATTCTTTAGAGGAGGAGGCGGCGTGGCATAGATGTATTAACACCCGTATATATATTGACAAAAGTGAAAATGGGCGATTCCAGAAAATATCCGTACCATACCACGGACGGCTTTTTGGAAATCCGAGGGCAAGGGGGGGTTCTTTGAACTGGAATTCCGAAGGCATGGGGGGATACTTACGATTGGAATCTCGAAGGCATGGGGGAGTTCCAGATCTTGGATTTCCAGAGGAGAAAACAAGAGTGTGTTCCTTGAAAATGCTTATTTAACGGACTACCAATTTGCAAATAAAGCACAAACTGACGACCGCGTCGCGGAAGCAGGATACAAGACAAGTATCAATCGATCAGGCATGTGTTTGCGTTCATTTACAAAAAAATCGCTAAAATGTGGGTTCTACATCAAGCTTCAGAGGCCTTAACATTGATGAACTTCTTCATTCGCTCTTTGATTTCTTGTCAATGCGGATCCACAAATATTTAGTCCATTCAGTGGAGTGGGAAACTCTTTTGCTACGCTTCGAGACGCCATTTTGAAGTTCGTGGGTTGGGAGCGACTGCTGACCCTGAAGGCTCAAATTCAAGATGGCGGATATGTCAGTGCACTCGATCGTATTATCTTCCGGGTTTACACACGTGCATCACACGATATACTTATTTTTATGTTCTGCACCAGTTTGGGGCAATGTAAAGTTAATGTAGGTTGTATCTGTTGAACAAGGGTAAGGAGAAAAGTCTTATTTTTTTTACATTTTCATCCCAGAATCTCTTGCGTCATAATGACTGTCTCTATGTACAGATCGAGTCATTTGAAATAATTTGATGTAAAATACGGAATTCTGAAGAGCTTGATGAAAAAATGAAAAATCTGAACGGGAGGGGGGGTTAGCAATTATGGAATTCCGAGGGTATGGGGGGATAACGCATTTTGGAATTTCCGAAGGCAAGAGGGGCTAAAATATGGAAGCCGTCCGTGGTAGGGTACGGATATTTTCTGGAATCGCCCAATATCATAAGAATAAGCTTTTGTTTCTTTAATATTGTCAGTTTTATCTTGATAATGAAGTGACTGTTTTGTCCTTTAGGTATTCCTCCTGATCAACAGCGACTTATCTTCGCCGGCAAGCAGTTGGAAGATGGCAGAACACTTTCTGACTACAATATCCAGAAAGGCATGTTATGATTATCAGCTTTGTCAGTCTAACCCCTCTAAGAGAGTTAACTGTGGGAGGCGCAGTGGCCTAATGGTTAACGCGCTTGACTCCGAGTCGAACAGCTCGGGTTCAAGCCCTGGCCGGGGCGCTACATTGTGTTCTTGGGCAAGACACTTTATTCTCACAGTGCCTCTCTCCACCCAGGTGTATAAATGGGAACTGGCGAATTTACTGCTGGGGGGTAACCCTGGGATGGACTAGCATCCCATCCAGGGGGGAGTAGCAATACTTCTAGTCGCTTAATGCTACGGAAACCAGGATAAGCTCCGGCTGTATGGGCCACTTGGCTCGGACACAGACTTTACTTAAGAGAGTTAACTACAGTTGAATCCCGATAACTTGAACCTTCAAGGGAAATTGAAAAACGTTTGAGATATCGGGAGTGTGAGTTATCAAGGGTACAATAAGTAAGAAAGTGGCCTGAAGGGGGATTGAAAAAGGTTCGAGTTAGTGGGAGGTTTGAGATACGGAAGGTTTGAGTAATCGGGATTCAACTGTACAGTACAATCCTTGGGTCTTATAAGAATGAGTGTACATGTACATTCTGTTTTACTCTCACTGGCCAGTTTTTAACAGATTTTTGCTATGGGTTTGTGTGTCTATTCTTGTGTTGGTATAAAGGTATTGACATCAGATTTCCACAATTGACTATCAGCAATTGATTCAAGGGATGCCTAAATAAAACCCCAACTGACTTGATATAAGTGATAAATTGCTAGATTCTCCTTCCGATTTGCACTTTGTATGCTTTTTAATCAAAGGGAGAATATCATACAGTTAGATCAAGACTTACGTAGGACCATATTCCTTCAATTGGCCCCTTACAAAAGCATGCTGTTATTTATCACTTTTTCATTTTTCTCCATCAACAGAATCCACTCTTCACCTTGTACTGAGGCTGCGTGGTGGGGTTATTGAACCCAGTTTGCGTTTATTGGCACAGAAATACAACTGTGAGAAAATGATCTGCAGGAAGTATGTGATTGAAATGATTTCAACCAGTATTATGCATTTTACACTGTGTGCTTTTTATTTTCAATATTGCACACACTAAACTGTGTAAAAATATTTCTTGTGCATGTGTACAACTTGCGTGGGACAGATATGTGGGTCCATGCCTTTTTCACACTGCGCTTAGCTGCAGGCTTTTAGCCAGGTGCGAGTCCAGGAGTCCTGTGGACGGCCACTTATCACAGAAATTTAATATGAATTACTGTATACAGATGTTTTTTTCCAGCAAATTTGGAAGTTTTTAGACACCTTTGCACTCATAACTGCAGAAAAATACCTTGCATGCTCCTCAGGCCCTCCTATGGGGACAAAGTCAGGCCTTATAAAAATTTTGGACCCCCACTTTTTACATCCTGGTCAAAAGCCCGCTTAGCTGCGTGGATGTTTTACACAAGCCTCTAACCTATGTTTGTTGTTGGTTGTTTGCCTGGCCCCAGTTTCAAAAGATGGATAACGCTATCGATCGTATAAATCACTATCCAGTGGAAAGCACAGTATGTACTGTTGTTAACACTTATCCAGTGGATAGCGTTATCGTTAAGACAACTGGGCCCGGGTGTTGTTTTGGTTTTCTGGGTTTTTCTCTGCCTACAAAAGCCAATGCTAAAAAGCCCTGTTAAATTGAAATAACATGACTGTATTTTATTGGACATCAACAGGACAGGCCAGTGTACAATTATAAACTGTAGTTGTAATCATCAACAAATAGCTACATGTACAACTAGATGGCAGGTATTCAACAATGATAATAAATATTTTGTCTTCTGTTTAGATGTTATGCCCGTCTGCATCCCCGTGCTGTCAATTGTCGCAAGAAGAAGTGTGGACACAGCAACAACTTGAGGCCCAAGAAGAAGCTCAAGGGCTAACTTCTCCACTGCATTATTGTTGTGTTGAACTTTGATGTCAATGCTTTGATTAAAAATTGGCAATAAATAAGTTATAAAACCTTAGTTTCTTTGTGTCTGTCTCAATCTTCCTTTGCTAGATAACCAACAGACTGAAAAATCCTTCTGTCAGGAGACACTTCACAGCTTTTTTTATTGCAATTTTAACTCTTAAGCTAATTGGAGGGTAGGTGTTGGTAAGGTAGCAAAGGAGATGAAAGCAATCCCCTCAGTAACAAGGAGGTCTCTATGGCAGCCAGCCAGAGCCCACCTCCAGGCATTTATTTACAGATACTTATGTGGTTGGGAGGGAAAGCAAGCAAAACAGTGCAGCGCAAAAGTAAATGTACACAGCATTGCTGCTCCCAAACCTTGGCTGGTAATCCAAGCCTACAACTGGCTGTAGCATACTCTGCTTTTTGTGAAAAGATGATACTGGGACGAGGACCTGTACATGGGGGTTGGCTTGAGGGGGGGGGGGGAGGGAGGGGGGGGGAATCCCCTTCAGGATTTGCAGCCAATTGTCAAAATGTTTGAAAGAAACCCTTAGCTACAAGAATGTTGTTTTGAGCAAATGGCTCGAATTCATTTCACCCTTGTGTATTGCACTACATGGGAAGGCTCACATGGAATACTTCCTGGGTGGAAGGTGCTGAAAAGCGGGTGACCTGGGAAAGGTGAGATCGACCCTTTCTTGTTTAAAGGAGAGGCAGGGGTGGGGGGAGTAAGCAAGGTGGGACATTTATTGCCATAAAAATGGGGGTAGGGAGTGTCCATTTTTACTGGCCTCCTCCCTTATATCTGCAACTGATGCTGAAATTTTGTACATTCTATCTTTCCCAATATAAAACAGCATATTCAGGTTGATCCTTTAATGGTCTCAGTTGTCACGGTTGATTGATAGCTTTGCGAGGCAAAATGACAGACGTTGCTACGCGGAAATGACAATGTTCTGTCTGGGAAAAAGCATGTCACTTGTCCAGCGACTACTACTAGATGAGGAATTTGTGTCTTGGATCTTATTTATCTTCAATTGCCATTATAACATCCAAGACACGTAGGAATACCTCTTCTAGTAATAGTCGCTGGAGGAATGACATGCTTTTTCTTAGAATGTTGTCATTCCCACCCGGGGGGGGGGGGGGGGCACTGCCATATATGAGCTATATAGGTATGTGCCGCTGTGAAGGGTATGGTTTTCAAGCAGTTTAGTCTGGGATAGGGTATAGAAATCAGAGAGTTTTTCAATATGGTGTCATTTCCCGCGAAACTGATCGGTGTATGATGAATTATATCCAGAATAGGAATAGAAACTGGAAAGAGAAAGAGGCTTACCTAAATGTAAATAAAATCATCATGGCATCTTTGTTGGCAGATAGTTTTATATTAAAACACTGATAGTGATACAGTTCTAAAAAATGCAAGTCTGGGATAGGGTAGGGATTTTCGGTGTCTAGTCTAGTATAGGGTTGCAAAATCAGCTTAACATGGTCTGGTATAGGGTGAGGGTTTCAAATTCCTAGCGGCACACCCCCACCCAAAAATATATAGGGTGCCCCCCCGGGATTCCCACCTAGCAACGTCCGTCTCTTTGCCTCGCAAGGCAATTAATCATCCATGACAACGAATGAGACAACTGAAACTGTTAAACGCTCAACCTGAATCTGCTCTAAATAATTCTTAAAGGTTACCGTATGACTGCTGGCAACTTGACTAGGCATTGACGGTCAACATGTAAAGACTACAGAATAATAACAAGTTATTCATTTTGACCATAATTTAATGGTTTTAGTTGCTAAAGAAAACAAACTTAGCTTGATACAGACATTTCAGTAACAGTCGATCTCTAAGGCAACACAAAATTGTTCAGGTCATAAATTACAATAAATCGCTTTTGACATTTCTACTTTGTTAAATTAAATACTGCTTTTAAAATACAGCTCTGCATCATCATGTTATGTATCTATTGTTGGTAATTTCAACATTTTACATATTACTGTACACATTGCCATCTATCTACAAAAATATTCTATATTCTATGCACTAATGGCAGTGATTTGGTGGAAAAATCCCACAGAATATTAATTTTAACATGAACAGCTAAAACAATGGGGAGACCATTTCAATTTGCATGTTTTGCAAACTGCTAGTATCCCAGTGAGTAGAATACCTCCTGTCAAGTGCTTATTATTTTTGTTCTCTCAAGACATTTCCGAGAATTGACTTTCACAAAATCTATATTGACGAGGCTCTACAGAAATCTGTGTTGGATTGGTTAATACTTGGACATGAAAATTTAAACCATTTATCCACAACTAATCAAATACTTCTCAGATCTCTGTATAGCTACACCATCTGCAGAAATTCCTTAAGCCAATTTTTGGACCTCGGCCAATTGAGAACTGAGCAAGTGACGGCAGGCATACACTGTAGATCTGTTAACAAGGTACCATAGACAAATTGGGTCATCTGGGTAAATGGCATGAATTGATTACCAAGTATTTTAACACAGGCACATTGGAACCTTCTTATGTTACATAAAAAGTTCAAGTACTGCCACAATCTAAAAGTATTTTCTAAATCATATAAAACAAATTAAGATCTGCTACTAAAAATTATTGAAAGTAATTAGCTTTTGCCTCAGATAAATTCTTTGAATTTATAATTAACATAATACCATTTCAAAATAACTTCAAGATGGACTTTTACGTGTATCTAAAAAAGCTTGAATCAAAATTAATTTTTTTATTAACACAAGGAAAGATTTCTCTCAAATTGATGCTAAAAAGGATTCAGAAGAAATTTGAGGGAAAAAGAAATTACGCAACTTATTAAATAAAATTCTGTTGCCAGAACATACAAGTAGTTGGGTTGACTGGCATGCACTATAGACAGTCCTCAAATTACAGGTGATAAAATCGTTCGGGCTGGTCAGGTGTTATATTATGGGATTTTTTAATCTATATTGCTTTGTGTATGTGTCATCAATTTGGGCAAAATGTGGAATTCTTTTACCTTTCCAGCCCTGGCAAGTAATTATCAATAAATTTTTACAAATTCTGACTTTTTCATGCCTGATGAGAACCCTGCTCAATCCAGGCTGATAGTTGCTTGGGTGCAGGGCAAATAATTATTACTCTATTATATGAACTCTGTGTTAAAAAGGTATGAACTCTGGCAATTAGCTATTTTATGGCACTATTGTTCAGTTTTCTTCTTCTATTTAGCAAAAAAAAGTTACAATCAGTAACTATCAGACCATGTTTAAATTGGTCCTTTGAATCAACAACAAGTTCTTATTTCTCGGCTTTATTTATTGCAGTTTTCAGTGAAATGCAAACTCTGAAGTTCAAATCCAATGAATGCGTTTTTCGCTGCCACCAATCATAATTATGGCCACAGCTAATGAGCCTTGAAAAACAGAAACAAACAAAATGGATCAAAATCTAGCAATCATAACTGACAGACATGACCTTTTGACCCAGTTGAAGTGAACTTCTGCTTCAAAAAGCAAAAATGCGTAAACCATTCATTGAGGATTAAATGTCAGAGTTTGCAAATCACTGAAAACCTCAATACTAGTGTTAAGATTTATCTAGATTTTCAATTAGAAAAAGTTTCCAAATAGTTTGTACCCCAATGAGCCCCAAGTTGTCAATATATAAATTGTCCCTACTTTTTTGGGATATTATTCTTTTTCTCACAATAGTGATATGAGACATACAGTTGCAACACACACAGTTTTTTGTTTTTCACTGTTTTTAACATCTTCTGGACAAATTTCTGTTGGATACTGGTTGATTTAACCAATCAAAAATCATCTTAGAAACTTAAGTGGGTTATTAACATGCCAGCAGCATGTTACCATAGCAACTCTCACCCAACAACAATCTTGATTGGCCAGCTAAATAAAACTTGGCAAAATGATAAAAAAGTCCAAGATTGATAGAAATATTGGCAAGTCACAACAATATGTCACACCACTATATTGTATGACAACTTTGCTTCGATATTCTTTGCAGCCTGTATAATATCTTGGGAAATTCTATATTCAGCATTCCTTGGGGCTCAAAAGGTTAAGACTTTGTAACTTCCTTTGAACTGCATATCGATACGGTTTAAATTGTGAATCCTACCTGCATAGGTAGTTTGTCTTGACCATGTTGACATGGAAGATATTTAAAGCTGCTACAGAACACTTCAATTTGTAAATTACAGTAGAATTCGATTTTCTTGAAACACTGAGTTTCTTGATTTCTCGAGGCAATTTTCACTTCCCTCGAACAGAACTTTTTTGTAGTTTTACCCCAGATTTCTCAAAACAATTTTTGTTTCCCTGGTAGTTTTCAAGAGAATTCGGAATTCTACTGTATTTTCAACAGAACCTGACTAATTATCTAACAGCTCACTCAAGTTCAGTATCAAATTCAGAAATGTTTCAGTTTGAAAGCAAGACCATCTTTTACAGTTTATTTTTTGCAAATGCATCTCACCATTTTTCAACTTAAGTGCTTGATGAACACACTCAGAGCTTCCTTGTCCCTTGAGAAAATTCACGCAGGATTTTCCTTGCCATTGCAAAATTATTCTCTGCCACGATGAGCGCCCGCGTGATCTCCTCTCGAGTGTAACCTTGTGCTTGAAGAATTGTAAAATCTTCTTCATAAAACTGCATGTTGTCACTGTTTGGATCTTCGTCTGGGCATCTGGAACGGTGCGGCCTGTGATCATCTTGCGCCTCTAACTTACTTGGATCAAAGCCCTGTGAACCATATGTCGGATTGCTGTAGCTTTTTGCTTCTGCTCCTGCCCAGCTGTTGCGAGAAATAAGCGCTGGACGCGAAGTTCTATTGTGGTGTAAGTTTGAGGTAGAATTCCTGTTGGATTCAAAGTCATTATTTTGGGCGACAGTCCTACCACTGCTTCTCTGAACATTAGAATATGTAGCATCATCAAGCACGTCATCAGTGGATCTTGCCTTGGTGAAGGTCCTCCCAGGTGGAGGATTTTTGTCTCTATTAACATGACCCCTGCGTGGTGCCCCAGAATTATAGCTTTGTGAGCGCGCTGGCGGTGGCAGCGCCACAACCAGTGGACCCTTCGCAAAATCGTCATCAAACTGAGAAGCTTTTGATTTACCACCTGTTACAAATGGGTCATCAGCAAAAGGGTCTGCAACTGATTGCAAGTTACTCGCGTTGCCCTCTAACCCATTCTCTTTAATGGTTCTTTTATCCTGCAAACGTCCTCTGTCTGAGAGAATGGGAAGAGGAAAATCATACGAGCTTGCTTCTTCATCTGGACAAATTTCAGCGAACATGTTTTCATTTGCCCTGCTTTCTTCCCTGTTGTCGGTCTCAGGACTGTCTGGTTGAGGGTAAGCTAGTTGCGCATAGTTTGTTTTATTTGACTGGTGTGCACTGTAAGGCTCGTGCACCACATTTGCGGTATCAATGTCTGCATATCCAAGCGTGTCCCTTTTGTTGCTTTCATGCTTAGCGCCATTTTTATTCTCTTTATTTTCCAAGCTACCACCCCGGTGTTTGTATCTTCTTTCAGGTACTGCAGGGGGGCTGTCCTCATCTGAGTTTGCCGGGGGTGGAGGAGGTCGTCCTTTGCGCAACTGCGCAGGAGAGTTCTGTGGTGACCCACATGGAGAGGCATGTGGTGAAGAATGCGGCGAGACATTCGGAGATGCAAAAGGCGAACTTCTTGGTGAGTTTCTAGGAGAGTTCCATGGGGAATTTCGCGGTGACGACCTTGCGGGCCTAGGAGAGCCAAACGGTGATGCGTGTGTGACTATAAGGGTTGGCGAGGTGGGTGACTGTGGGTTAAGCAGGTGGTTTCGCCTCTGAGGCAAGGGAGGGGGAGCATCTTCTGAAGACCTGGAATGCCCATTGTTCTCCTGCTGTAAATGCGGATAGGATCCACTTTGTTGAGAAGTAAATACTCTAGAATCTGTTATGGGCACCCACTGACTTGGATCCTGGGAAGAATATGATCATTTAATAATAGTTAGTTTCACGGGAACATGGATGGATGGAAAACAACAAACAACAACAACTTTATTAATGTGTCAGTACAATTCTAGCCGAGTGAAACACTCTCTACTAATAGGGGACACAAAATAATAAAAAGACTTAAAATTGATATTTACAATAAAACAGACTAAAATTTAACTATGCTATTTACAAATAATTTCAATAACAATTTTAAAATAAGTTAATTCGTATTTAAAATAAATCATGTTCTACATAAAACGCAGTTGTCACATCCATGTTCAATTTTCAGTGAAAGGTTAGTTAAAGTGATCTAAAGTGAAAATGTTGGATGGACAGAAGAAAAACTTCTATAAACACATATAGGTACTGCAGGATATTTGATACTGCAGGATATGGTTCATAGATTGTTGAAAAGTTTTGAGTGTTAAATTACACATTTGCCATGAAGTATTTATACCTATTTTAGGGCCGATTTACACTGTACATCTTTCTCACATGCTACAAGCTTACCACAGGCCTACAACATGACTTAGGACCATGTGTGATAGGTTGATTTATACGACACAATTCGTGTTGTAGTCATGGCATAAGCGTGTTGTATGCGAAAATTGTAGGCAAAATCGTGCCATCTAATTTGCCCCTTAAACTGTCCCAGAAATTCAAAATAACAGTACTATGAAAATCGCCAAACTGTGGGGTAGGCCCAAATTTTTATGTTGCTGCCCCGCCCAGTTTCTTCTACTGAGCCGCGACTTCCCTCTGTAAATTCCAACCGTCGCCTTGTTGTGTATAATTAACAGCTCGCTGATTACATCGATCATGATCGTCGTTAAATAAAGCGCCGAATAAACGGTCGGTAGAAGAGAAACTCAATAAAAGCTCATTTAAACGAAGTGCTTGCCATTTTCGTTAAGTGGTTGTGTTGAGATTTGGCGATACCGTATTTTCTCGATTAAACGCCCCCGGCGTTCTTTTCAAACTTGGCCCTATAGGGCCGGCGTTTATTTGAATTCAGGAGTTTTTTCAAGCCCTATGTTTCTAAGAAATGATTTTTATTCATTATTTTTGACAGCTATATAATTAGACATTATTTTTAAAGCATATTCAACCTTTAATAATTGTCTAAGGGGTTGATTTTCAAATACAACTTGGAGACCCGGCGTTTATTCGGGGCCCGGCGTTTAATCGAGAAAATACGGTATTTCTATGTTTTGGTGCAAAAAAATGTTTTAACTAAGATTATTTTTCAAGTGAAGTTCAAACAAATGACTGTAAACAACAGTGTTGGCAAGGAGGCGCAGCATGTGAGCCACAGGAATTTCTGGAATTTGTCAATGAAAGTGGGTGGGGCAGCAATATAAAAATTCCTGCCCGTTCCACAGTTTGGTGATTTTCGAAGTATCGATTTTTTTATTTCCTACCTCCATTATTTCATCTTCCTCAAAGTCAAGGTGGTTGACATTCTCTTGGCTGTCGGCAGAGGTACTTGGTGACAGATCCTGTTCATGATGATGTGGCTCAAATGGATCAACAACAATGGTCTGCATATCTTTGATTTCAGAACGGCAAAACGGGCACCCCTCACCACCGGTCTCCTGCCACTGTTCCAAGCATAAGTGGCACATTAAATGACCACATGGCTCCAAGCGTGTATCTTTGTTATTCTCTGCACAAATCTTGCAAAGCTGAAAAGTGGAGCCCATCTCGCAGTATAGCTCGTACTGTTCCTCGGTTACCGTGACATGCTCATCAGGAGGTGTGATCAGGTGATGGCTAACATCGGGGTTGGTCGCTTTTCCATCTGGGTAGAGGTAGCTGTGTAAAAATTAAAAATTATCCAGTTGTTAAATGTTATTTTTCACTGATAACCTTTTTAATGAAACAATCATCTTTGAGTGCCGGGGAAGGGGGGAACCCCAAAAGGGGGGGGTTGTCTCACTTAGGGGTGTAAATCTTAGCTGACCAATTATTTCTAGAAGTCACTTTCTCATTTACGGTTGCAAACAAAGGAGGGCAAGTTGGAAGATATATTTTCCATTGTGTCACTGACACAATCCCTTAATTAAAAATCTATTGTGTCACTGACTGAAAAATCATCATTATCATGAATTGGTCTGTTTGCCATAAAACATAGTGCTTAAAGCTCTTTATGATTGAAGTGAAGTAACAAAGATACTTACTAGCCCTCCCTTGCTCCATCTAGTAACGCCTGACACAACGATTTGTTCTGAGGAATGGTTTGAAGAATTGTGTGCTCTGGTGTAACATAACCTATAGCCCATTGGCCAAGTCTTGTACAGCTCAATCTGAAGATATAACTGTAAAAAGACAAACAACACAGTCTGAGTTTTTTAAAAAAAAACCTACAGCAAAAGGAACAAGTATTTTCAAATAAGGATACGAACTACAGTCAAAATTCCCAAGTGGACACTTTTGGGACCTTAAAAGTAGTCAAAAAGGTAGTGTTTGTAATGTGACTGGGACCACGATTAAAGGTTTAGATTCTAGATTTTAGATTCTAGCCTGCAGAGCTGGCGGGATTAATGGGGTGCAAGTGAAATCACTGGCAAAGCCGCAAATGAAATTCCAAATGCCCTTTTAGCTTTGCCGCTTGAGTTGACCCAGAAAAAGAAAAGCGCTCGGTCATGAAATACAATGAATCGAGACTGAATTGGCCTAGCCCCACTCCCATAACTAAATTTCTAACAAATTGATAAATGAGGTGGCCTTCCCTATAAGCCTGGTGGTTTCTTGGAGGTCTTCTCACCTTACAGTCGAATCCCGATAACTCCAACCCTCAAGGGAAGTCGAAAAAGGTTCGAGATATCGGGAGTTCGAGTTATCGAGGGTAAAATTAGTAAGAAAATGACCTGAAGGGGAATCGAAAAAAGGTTCGAGTTAGCAGGAGTTCGAGTTACTGAGGGTTCAAGTTATCGGGATTCAACTGTACTTCTGTTATATCTCAATATTAAAATGGCTAATAAAATGATGATGATCATGATGATGATGAAACAAGCTATTTAAATTCCGACACAACTAACCTTCCTGGTTTGTCCATATGTTTACTAAGCCTAGCTTTAACTTCATCATAAGTCATAAATGCACAATAACCAGGGTGCGTCACAGCAAGAAGATTCCAGTTTTGAAGCAGATGCGACCATGGTTGAAACAACCTTGTGAAAACATCATACTCAAATATGGATATGTGGTCATTACACGTCAAATCTATTGTCGACTTCAAGGCCATTGCCTCCAAACCAGAGCTGATATGGTGCACAGTCTGAAGAGTTTGGCGAAATTGCTTCCACGACACTGTTGTTTTCCTTAAGAGAAGTTAGAAACCTCCATTTCAGTATAGCAAAATCTAATAAGCTTCAGGATATATATAGGTTATTGACCAAGAGTGAGGTCGAGATGGCAGGATATTGGCCAGGTTCTTTTTTCCGTGTTTACAAGCTTAGTCAATAAAGGATTTATAATATGGGCAATTTAAAAACTGAAATGACTGCGTGAAAATACCTTATTACATCATCATGACATATTTTTTTTACTTTTTATGTGTCTCTTAGGAATTTCTTATACATTTATAATCCTACCTAATTTTAATCATTTTTGACTTAATAATGTTGTTAAGCAAACGTCAAAACATTGTCGTCTTTTTAAAAACTTTTAAAATAAGATGGTTTTAAATGTTTCTATTTTATCGCAATGTTTTAAATAGCCAAATTGAAATGACTTTCTTTATTGTAACCTGAAAGAAGGCAGTTCAAGGCGTGAACAACTGCGCAAACTTGCAGTGGTAAGTGCACAAGACTCTAGATCAAGAGTTCAGGTTCATTCCACTGCTAGCTGGGGTCATTGCTTTGTGTTATTGGGAAAGATGCTTTACTTGATTGGAATTGCCTGATATTTTGATATCTGTCTACAATCAATTTCATGTGCCGAGGTAGAAATATATCGCAACCTTTATTTAATTATAATCAATGTTCTGAATACACATTATAGCAATGGTTTAAATCACTTATGAAAGCCACCTAAATTGTTTTTGGGAACCAAAAATCTTTTTGAGAAATCCCCATAATTTATTCAAACCACTGCTTGTTTTTAACACTGAACAGTAACGTTAATACTTCCTTTTCCCATGTTGTACTTTAATCTGCGATGACAAATATATAGCTCGACCTCATAAATAACTCATTTCACTCCCAAAATATTTTTATTCATGTTCACTTGGTTATTATTATAGCTTCAGTCGATGATTGGAACAAAAGATTTCTTTAAATAGCTCCAACAGAAAAAACAAATTTCCTTCATGGTTTTAAAGAAAGAAGGAAATTGAAACACTTCCCATCCGGTTTAGGGTTAAAAAAACTTTTCTATGCAATTATATATACTTTCAACGTAATACACGGTATGGTGCAAATGTGAATATGTTAAGTAAAAATAATACCCAATGTTTACAATCCTAGTCGAACATAACCAAACAGACAAAACGGATATTTTCAAAGCTGTAATTTAAGGTGTGATGTTAACTAGTTTTTCTCTTGTTGAATACATCAGGCATAATAATTTGTGCTAGAAATTTTTCGTGTTTTAACACTAAAAATCTTAGCGAAAACATTTAATAATCATCGTAATATTTATAAAGTACAGAGCTGAAATTAAAATGCACAATGAAGGTCTTCATTTTACACGAAAAACAGAAATCCCATAAGTGTATTTTGGGTTCATTAACTTGCTTTCTCAGAAAGGAAGGCTTATTTTAATCAGAAAAATTTTTGCGCCTAAGCCGTGTATTATTCGTGATTCTTTATATCGAAGGAAACCCAACAAAAGACCATACAAACTGTACTTGCGAAGCACGCAATTATTTAATAAACGTTAATAATTTACTCTTCGCCTCCGAAAGGCCACAAAGAGGCCAATGCGTTTTTGAAATAAGGCAAATCAAGGCCTGACCACCCGCAAGGCAGGAGATTTAGAAACGCGATGAACCTTTCTTGTGAAATGACCTGTGTGAGCTTATGCGTTCACTGTGTACGTAACGACCATTCTCTGATCACTTTCGATTATCAAAACAATATATATGGCGAACAAAAAAAATTAACATAAAATAAACCTACCCGACTCCAAAATTCTTTCTCCAGAATTCAGCAGCATCGTATTTTGTGATCCTGAAGCCATCACCTATATAAGTTCCTTGAGGAAATATTGCCTTCACTTCGGCCAGCATGTGACTGAAGACTAAACTCAGTTTTGTCAAGCTTCGTCGATACGTCGAGTTTTCGTCGTACATTTTCTCTTTTCCCTCCTTGAAAAGCTTGATCGCCAGCTTCGATTGCTTGAGGAGGTTCTCTATGTATATCCTAAAATACTCACAGTCGTTCAAAATGTGCATCCTATCTTCGTACTTCGAGATAATTAACTTCAAATGTTGGTAGGTGTCGGGTAGAATGTCTAGGATATATGGAGGGCTGTTCTTGAGATTTAGCCGCTGGTTTTGGCAATGCTTTACCACTTTGTCCATTAGCTTCCATGTTTTTTCGATGGTTTTTCTGTCGATCTGCAAACGTGGAGTTACAGCATGAGCTAAAGCGTCTTGTAGACGTGTAAAGAAGCGTGTACTTCGACTGGGAGGACCATTGACGGCCATTTTGAGCCAGTCGCTCGACAATTTCCGTGTTCGACGGTGTCGCTGGTCACGTGGTTGCAGCATACAGCCAATCATCACGTTCGATAGTTCTGTATGTGCGATAATTCCTCGAATCTAACGTTTTCGTCAAATATTTAGATTACTTCGGTGCTTCCAGGTGCTCTTTGTGAATTTTGCGTGTCAAAAGCAACAGATGAAGTCGTTCAGTCTGGCTTCTTCGCGCATCCACTTTTGCTAGTCCGAATATCCGATCGCAAAATGAATTAATAGAATGCTTCCAAGAAAGTTGATCCTCTTTGAGCAGACTGTTTCCGGCCCGGGGCTATGTACTTCTGACTATACGCCTCTTTAGTTGGTGATGACGTAGATGTCTGTTCAGTTCCGTGCTTCCTTTGAAAAGTAAAACAGTTCCAGAACAGTAAGTTTTTTTCGTGAAGAAATGACACTTGAGAAAGAAAGCAGGTTTTCTTGGTTTAAAATCTTGTAAATTTCTACGGACTACTGCATAAAATCATCATGGCCATACTGAAATTGTTTGAGTGTGAGATTGATGAAGTACCTCTGACCTATGAATTCCACTCTCATATGCTCTTGAGAATATTTTAAACAACAGTTGAAAGAAATGGCATTAAATTACTTAATTAACAACCGAGGGTGTTAAAACCGCGACGCAGTCACGGCCACAGACTGTGTTTCAGGGAAAAAAATTCCCACTCAGATCAGGTGGAACTTTGATAGCGTTGTCGGCCTAATTTGGAAAATAGTGAATATATCAAAATTCATATGGCCAAATTGTTAAGTGGTTAAACATATCATAACTTACCTCTGTGGAATTCGATTTTTGAGTGGATGAGCCGATAAAGTGATCCCTTGTATTAAAATCGTGTAAGGTGTACCGTGCGGGATGATGGCTTCTAGTTTTGCCTCATTCAAAGACTTTTACGATCCGAGAGACTCCATTTCGTTTGTAGGAGCACTGCGTGCGCGGGAAGGCAAAATGATTAGTGTACAATTAAAATTAGACGAAGTTACTTAAGGAGTGCCATGCAAATATTTATCAGACATTTTCTCGAACAAACCCATGTCAATACAGGGGTGTGTTTGCTGGTAAACTGATCGGTGTCGCGGGGACACGCCTCGCGAGAACACGCTACCCACGCATAACACTAGCACATACTTCAAGGTGCCATAATATCGGGAACAGCTGCTAAAAAAAAGCCTATCGTACTCTTGACGATATTGGCCATGTATATTTGCCGTTGTAAACGGCTATTTACATCCAACTTGCCGCGCATTTTACTAAGGGAAATAAACACCCCTTCACTGCCTTCGCGTGAAGAACTCTGAGTTATTTATGTTAAAATTAAAAGTTTGATAATTTTATAAGCTAACCTGAAGAGGTTAATCTACTAAGCTGAGCCTCTTATCGTATTCGTTTACGTATATTTTCGAGATAACGGTAATCGCTCTCTTTCGAAATGCAGTAGGAATTGCACTGGTGATAGTATTGCGCTACTGAAAAATGCATGCCAACGCGTTTAGTCATTCCCCAACTCAAGCAGAAAAAACATTGCAAATCTAAATTCAGAGTCCTTGCTAATGTTGGCAATCTTAGCTTTCAGTTTTCCACTTCGCGGTTTCTTCTCCGCTGAGGCCGATCAATAAAATGAAGGCATTTGAGTTTCAGGGAAATCGATCGTATTTTAAGTCTAGCTAGGGTATCAATAACCTTAAGGTTGCACCGTCAGTGTTCAAATTAAGTTTGAAACATCCAAGAATTTAGAAACACTCAAAACATGCATACTGTAGACAAAATACATAACCACCAATATTTTTCATTTTCCTTTCAGACAACGAACTACGTAGGTTGGGGGAAAAATGTGAAATCTCTAACGCGGGGACCCCAAATATTGGATCATAAAGTAAAGAGACGTGATCTTACTCATTTTTTAGTGTGTTTATTTGTTTGTACCTTACGTAAAATATACAAAGGCGAAATGAGCCTTCATCACGTACAAAAAGGAAATTATTTTACAGCTTTAATGCTAATTTATGAAGGTTGGAATTTCGATACTAACTTCTTGGAAGCGAAGTGCTAATTCAATGATCTCTCGTAAACATTCACGCGCAAAATATAATAAATAGTTTCCGAGAGAAAACACTCATCTAACACAAGAAAAGTTCACAAATGTTAAGCAGTTTTCAAAAACTGCTATTGAAAACTAGCTGACCTGCAGAAGTGTACAAAAACCACAAGAATGCATCTCCGTCATTGTGGGAAAAACTAAATTGCCTTGATACAAAAGGACAGGAAACGATGCTCGAATTCTTTTCAAGTGGACGTTAAGCACAAACACTCGACAAGATCGGTTCCAGTTTCAACACAGCGAAACGGACCGAAGTCTACCGACCATTGGGAAACCGTACAAATTGAGAGCGGTGAATAGAAGCGAATGAAGATGTTTAAACGTAAATGGAACCCGAACGAAAGACATCGGATGGGGGAGGTTTGGGGGGGAGGGGGAGGGGTGCGTACTCCCTTATAATGGATCGGTAGGTTTTGAGGTCGACTGTTTACAGTTCCTTTTCTATCGAAGTCCGGCGAACAGTTGGTGGGACAAAAGTGTGCAAACAACCGCCACACCTGTACAAATACATTTGCATGTGGAAACAAAATTTCGACCAAGGGATCAAGGCGTAAGGGGCGGTCAAGTTCGTTGAATTTATAAAAAGGTCGGTAGTACCTCGGTAGTCAAATCAGGGTTGTTTATGAAAGCATAGGTGTTGATCAAGGGATCCCTAATGTTTCCGTTGGTTTGTTATAACCATAAAAAATAAATTGTACAATTTTAGATATCCGGACAAAGTTTTTTGTCAATCTTCCGAAAATTGTTTTCTAATCCGCCGACAGAGATCGATCGATTTATAACATGAATTCTTCAATTGCCTAGATCCGCTCATAATTTGTGCGGTTGCCCGCGGCCTTGTTATGAATAGCGCGGGTGATTAGGGTGGGTTGATCTCTATCCGGGCTTTTCTGTTGGGAATCAGGCTATCAAAGAAACATTCCACCATACGCCTAGCCTGCAAAACATACAAAGAACCACAGATCAGAACTAGCAAGGCTACAAACATGATTACAGATGCAGAGTAATCTGAGAGATACCTAAGAGCTCTTTTTCGTGAGAGATACCGCAAAAAGCTCTTTCAAAAACGCCCATGCCTAATATTTAGATTTAGTTCAACTATAATACGATTTCTTCTTGCTATGTTGACCCTTGTGTACATGTATAACTTTTTGTAAATATTATTAATAGTAATAAAGAAAGGTTTGTTCAGAGTCTGTCCATGTAGACCTGTGTTTTATATCGTTATTCTTAGAGAGATTTTACATGCGTTTTTGATAAACGCACCAAAAATCTTTCTATAAAAAAACACTTCCAAACACTTCTTTACAAGCACAGCAATTTTAGAAACGCCAAATTCGTTTTCGTAATAAGCCACCTTCTCCCCCGAAAAAAAGGTTACCAAAAAAGGCTTTTGTACAAACCTAAGCCCAGGTTAATTTTTTCGGAATTTTAATGTTTATTGCTAACATATGATAGGTATCTTTCTAAGAGGGTTACTGATTGATTGAATAATCTTTTGTGCGTGCGCCTAGGGCACTAAAAGATTTGTCGATGACCACTGATTGTAAAGCTTGTACATGGCTTACAGCCAGTGAAAGTGTTATCAATCGAAAGAATTCCAGTCAGCAGTAGTTAAAGTAACGGTAAATAGATTTGTTGGGAGTTGTCGACTGTTGAACATTCTCGGAATATTCTGGCACAAACCTCTTTCAATGTTTTGCCCGCCAACATGTATTTCCCGGAATTTGCGGCTAAAGATCTCAGTTTCGGTGAGCTGCAATTGAAAACAGAGCGAGTTTAGTGGCGACAACTGAAGAGAAATTATCATCATTTTTTTAATTTAACCCGATTTCAGTCGGTAGGGTGGTACAAATATGCGCGAATCAAGAGCGAATTCCTTCCTTATTAGTCTCCCTGGCTACGCACGGCGAAAAAGACAATCAAGGGCAAGATTTCAGCTGAGAGTAACAGATTTGGCTATTTTCAAGTCTGTTGATTTTTTGGCTTGCCTGAAGGGCGAGTCAAAGTACAACGATTGACGATACTAGACACTACACCGTCTAAAATTAATTTATTATCCACCCTGATCTTTTAAACCGCAATTTTTTACTGAGACCGTGCTGATTTCTTTTGTTATCTGCGGTTAAGGAGACTTAAGGCGCTTTCCAAATTGTCAGAACTGGCCGGC
>NC_135765.1:6183789-6204198 GCF_052425735.1 Oculina patagonica
TAATTATAGTAAGGTGAGAAGACCTCCAAGAAACCACCAGGCTTATAGGGAAGGCCACCTCATTTATCAATTTGTTAGAAATTTAGTTATGGAAGTGGGGCAAGGTCAATTCGGACTCAATTCATTGTATTTCATGACCGAGCGCTTTTTTTTTGTTCTGGGTCAACTGGAGCGGCAAAGCTAAAAGGGCATTTGGAATTTCATTTGCGGCTTTGCCAGTGATTTCACTTGCACCCCATTAATCCCGCCAGCTCTGCAGGCTAGAATCTAAACCTTTAATCGTGGTCCCAGCCACATACAAACACTACCTTTTTGACTACTTTTAAGGTCCCAAAAGTGTCCACTTGGGAATTTTGACTGTAGTTCGTATCCTTATTTGAAAATACTTGTTCCTATTGTTATAGGGGTTTTTTTAAAACTCAGACTGTGTTTGTCTTTCTACAGTTATATCTTCAGATTGAGCTGTACAAGACTTGGCCAATGGGCTATAGGTTATGTAACACCAGAGCACACAATTCTTCAAACCATTCCTCAGAACAAATCGCTGTGTCAGGCGTTACTAGATGGAGCAAGGGAGGGCTAGTAAGTATCTTTGTTACTTCACTTTAATCATAAAGAGCTTTAAGCACTATGTTTTATGGCAAACAGACCAATTCATGATAATGATGATTTTTCAGTCAGTGACACAATAGATTTTTAATAAAGGGATTTTTGTCAGTGACACAATGGAAAATGTATCTTCCAGCTTGCCCTCCTTTGTTTGCAACCATAAATGAGAAAGTGACTTCTAGAAATAATTGGTCTAAGATTTACACCCCTAAGTGAGACTACAAGCATCCCTGCCCTTTTCATGGGAGTTCCCACCCTTCCCCGGCACTCAAAGATGGTTTTTTCATTAAAAAGGTTATCAGTGAAAAATAACATTTAACAATTGGATAATTTTTAATTTTTACACAGCTACCTCTACCCAGATGGAAAAGCGACCAACCCCGATGTTAGCCATCACCTGATCACACCTCCTGATGAGCATGTCACAGTAACCGAGGAACAGTACGAGCTATACTGCGAGATGGGCTCCACTTTTCAGCTTTGCAAGATTTGTGCAGAGAATAACAAAGATACACGCTTGGAGCCATGTGGTCATTTAATGTGCCACTTATGCTTGGAACAGTGGCAGGAGACCGGTGGTGAGGGGTGTCCATTTTGCCGTTCTGAAATCAAAGATATGCAGACCATTGTTGTTGATCCATTTGTGCCACATCATCACGAACAGGATCTGTCACCAAGTACCTCTGCCGACAGCCAAGAGAATGTCAACCACCTTGACTTTGAGGAAGATGAAATAATGGAGGTAGGAAATAAAAAAAATCGATACTACGAAAATCACCAAACTGTGGAACGGGCAGGAATTTTTATATTGCTGCCCCACCCACTTTCATTGACAAATTCCAGAAATTCCTGTGGCTCACGTTCTGCACCTCCTTGCCAACACTGTTAAAACATTTTTTCGCACCAAAACATAAAATTATCGCCAAATCTCAACACGACCACTTAACGAAAATGGCAAGCACTTCGTTTAAATGAGCTTTTATTGAGTTTCTCTTCTACTGACCGTTTATTTGATGCTTTATTTAACGACGATCATGATGTAATCAGCAAGCTGTTAAATATACTCAACAAGGCGACGGCTGGAATTTACAGAAGGAAGTTGCGGCGTAGTAGAAGAAACTGGGCGGGGCAGCAACAAAAATTTGGACCTATTCCACGGTTTGGTGATTTTCGTAGTACTGTTATTTTGCATTCCTGACACAGTTTAAGGGGCAAATTAGATGGTAAGATTTTGCCTACAATTATCGCATGCAACAGGCTTATGCCATGACTACAACACAAATTGTGTCGTATAAATCAACCTATCACACATGGTCCTAAGTCATGTTGTAGGCCTGTGGAAAGCTTGTCACATGTGAGAAAGATGTACAGTGTAAATCGGCCCTAAAATGGGTATAAATACTTCATGGCAAATATGTAATTTAACACTCAAAACTTTTCAACAATCTATGAACCAAATCCTGCAGTATCAAATATCCTGCAGTACCTATATACATGTTTGAAATAGAAGTTTTTCTTCTGTCCATCCAACATTGTCTGTCCATCCATGTTCCCGTGAAACTAAGTAAACTATTATTAAATGGTCATATTCTTCCCAGGATCCAAGTCAGTGGGTGCCCATAACAGATTCCAGAGTATTTACATCTCAACAAAGTGGATCCTATCCACATTTACAGCAGGAGAACAATGGGCATTCCAGGTCTTCAGAAGATGCTCCCCCTCCCTTGCCTCAGAGGCGAAACCACCTGCTTAACCCACAATCACCCACCTCGCCAACCCTTATAGTCACACACGCATCACCGTTTGGTTCTCCTAGGCCCGCAAGGTCGTCACCACGAAATTCCCCATGGAACTCGCCTAGAAACTCACCAAGAAGCTCGCCATTTGCATCTCCGAATGTCTCGCCGCATTCTTCACCACACGCCTCTCCATGTGGGTCACCACAGAACTCTCCTGCGCAGTTGCGCAAAGGACGACCACCTCCACCCCCGGCAAACTCAGATGAGGACAGCCCTCCTGCGGTACCTGAAAGAAGATACAAACACCGGGGTGGTAGCTTGGAAAATAAAGAGAATAAAAATGGCTCTAAGCATGAAAGCAACAAAAGGGACACGCTTGGATATGCAGACATTGATACCGCAAATGTGGTGCACGAGCCTTACAGTGCACACCAGTCAAATAAAACAAATTATGCCCAACTAGCTTACCCTCAACCAGACAGTCCTGAGACCGACAACAGGGAAGAAAGCAGAGCAAATGAAAACATGTTCGCTGAAATTTGTCCAGATGAAGAAGCAAGCTCGTATGATTTTCCTCTTCCTATTCTGTCAGACAGAGGACGTTCACAGGATAAGAGAACCATTAAAGAGAATGGGTTAGATGGTGACAGAAGTAACTTGCAATCAGTTGCAGACCCTTTTGCTGATGACCCATTTGTTTCAGTTGGAAAATCAAAAGCTTCTCAGTTTGATGACGATTTTGCGAAGGGTCCACTGGTTGTGGCGCTGCCACCGCCAGCGCGCTCACAAAGCTATAATTCCGGGGCACCACGCAGGGGTCATGTTAATAGAGACAAAAATCCTCCACCTGGGAGGACCTTCACCAAGGCAAGATCCACTGATGACGTGCTTGATGATGCTACATATTCTAATGTTCAGAGAAACAGCAGTCGGACTGCCGCCCAAAATAATGACTTTGAATCCAACAGGAATTCTACCTCAAACTTACACCACAATAGAACTTCGCGTCCAGCACTTATTTCACGCAATAGCTGGGCAGGAGCCGAAGCGAAAAGCTACAGCAATCCGACATATGGTGCACAGGGCTTTGATCCAAGTAAGTTAGAAGCACAAGATGATCACAGGCCGCACCGTTCCAGATGCCCAGATGAAGATCCAAACATTGACAACATGCAGTTTTACGAAGAAGATTTTACGATTCTTCAAGCACAAGGTTACACTCGAGAGGAGATCACCCGGGCACTTATTGTGGCAGAGAATAATTTTGCGATGGCAAGGAAAATTCTGCGTGAATTTTCTCAAGGGACAAGGAAGCTATGAGTGTGTCCTTCCAGCAGTAAAGTTCAAAAATGGTGAGATGCATTGGCAAAAAATAAACTGGAAAAGATGGTCTTGCTTTCAAACTGAAACATTTCTGAATTTGATACTGAACTCTGGTGAGCTGTTAGATAATTAGTCAGGTTCTGTTGAAAATACAGTAGAATTCCAAATTCTCTTGAAAACTACCAGGGAAACAAAGAAATCGGGGGTAAAACTACAAAAAAGTTCTATTCGAGGGAAGTGAAAATTGCCTCGAGAAATCAAGAAACTCAGTGTTTCAAGAAAATGGAATTCTACTGTAATTTACAAATTGAAGTGTTCTGTAGCAGCTTTAAATATCTTCCATGTCAACATGGTCAAGACAAACTACCTATGCAGGTAGGATTTGCAATTTAAACCGTATCAGTATGCAGTTCAAAGGAAGTAAAGTCTTAACCTTTTGAGCCCCAAGGAATGCTGAATATAGAATTTCCCAAGATATTATACAGGCCGCAAAGAATATCGAAGCAAAGTTGTCATACAATATAGTGGTGTGACATATTGTTGTGACTTGCCAATATTTTTTATCAATCTTGGACTTTTTATCATTTTGCCAAGTTTTATTTAAATGGCCAATCAAGAGTGTTGTTGGGTGAGAGTTGCTAGGGCAACATGCTGCTGGCATGTTAATTACCCACTCAAGTTGCTAAGATGATTTTTGATTGGTTAAATCAACCAGTATCCAACAGAAATTTGTCCAAAAGATGTTAAAAACAGTGGAAAAAAACTGTGTTGGGTTGCAACTGTATGTCTCATATCACTATTGTGTGAAAAAAAATAATATCCCCCAAAAAAGTAGGGACAATTTGTATATTGACAACTTGGGGCTCATTGGGGTACAAGCTATTTGGAAAATTTTTTCTAATTGAAAACAAAGATAAATCTTAATCAACACTAGTATTGAGGTTTTCAGCAATATGGGAACTCTGAAATTCAATCCTCAATGAATGGGTCAAAAGGTCACGTCTGTCAGATGTGATTGGCAGATTTTGATCCATTTTGTTTGTTTCTGTTTTTCACCCAATCATTGGATTTAAACTTCAGATTTTGCATTTCATTGAAAACTGCAATAAATAAAGTTGAGAAATAAAAACTTGATGTAGATTCAAAGGAACAATTTAAACATGGTCTGATAGCTACTGATTGTAATTTTTTTGATAAGTAAAAGAAAACTGAACAATAGTGCCATAAAATAGTTAATTGCCAGAGTTCATACCTTTTTAACACAGAGTTCACATAATAGAGTGATAATTATTTGCCTGCACCCAAGCAAAAATCAGCCTGGATTGAGCAGGGTTCTCATCAGGCATGGAAAAGTCAGAATTTGTAAAAATATATTGATAATTACTTGCCAGGGCTGGAAAGGTAAAAGAATTCCACATTTTGCCCAAATTGATGACACATACACAAAGCAATATAGATTTAAAAAAGCCCATAATATAACACCTGACCAGCCTGAAAGATTTTATCACCTGTAATTTGAGGTCTGTCTATAGTGTATGCCAGTCAACCCCACTATGTTCTGGCAACAGAATTTTATTTAATAAGTTGCGTAATTTCTTTTTCCCTCAAATTTCTTTTGAATCCTTTTTAGCATCAATTTGAGAGAAAACTTTCCTTGTGTTAATAAAAAAATTAATTTTGATTCAAGCTTTTTTAGATACATGTAAAAGTCCATCTTGAAGTTATTTTGAAATGGTATTATGTTAATTATAAATTCAAAGAATTTATCTGAGGCACAGGCTAATTACTTTCAATAATTTTTAGTAGCAGATCTTAATTTGTTTTATATGATTTAGAAAATACTTTTAGATTGTGGCAGTACTTGAACTTTTTATGTAACATAAGAAGGTTTCAATGTGCCTGTGTTAAAATACTTGGTAATCAATTCATGCCATTTACGCAGATGACCCAATTTGTCTATGGTACCTTGTTAACAGATCTACAGTGTATGCCTGCCGTCACGTCAGTTCTCAATTAGCCGAGGTCCAAAATTTGGCTTAAGGAATTCTTGCAGATGGTGTAGCTGTACAGAGATCTGAGAAGTCTTAGATTAGTTGTGGATAAATGGATTGAATTTTCATGTCCAAGTATTAACCAATCCAAGACAACACAGATTTCTGTAGAGCCTCATCAATATAGATTTTGTGAAAGTCAAATCTCGGAAATGTCTTGAGAGAACAAAAATAATAAGCGCTTGACAGGAGGTATTCTACTCAGTGGGATACTAACAGTTTGCAAAACATGCAAATTGAAATGGTCTCCCCATTGTTTTAGCTGTTCATGTTAAAATTAATATTCTGTGGGATTTTTTCCACCAAATCACTGCCATTAGTGCATAGAATAGAGAATATTTTTGTAGATAGATGGCAATGTGTACAGTAATATGTAAAATGTTGAAGTTACCAACAATAGATACATAACATGATGATGCAAAGCTGTATTTTAAAAGCAGTATTTAATTTAACGAAGTAGAAAATTTTTAATGTCTAAAGCAATTCATTGTAATTTATGACCTGGACAATTTTGTGTTGCCTTAGAGATCGACTGTTACTGAAATGTCTGTATCAAGCAAAGTTTGTTTTCTTTAGCAACTAAAACCATTAAATTATGGTCAAAATGAATCACTTGTTATTATTCTGTAGTCTTTACATGTCGACCGTCAATGCCTAGTCAAGTTGTCAGCAGTCATACGGTAGCCTTCAAGAATTATTTACAGCAGATTCAGGTTGACCATTTAACAGTCCCAGTTGTCTCATTCATTGTCACGGTTGAGGCAAAGAGACAGACGTTGCTAGGTGGGAATGACAACATTCTAGGAAAAAGCATGTCATTCCTCCAGCGACTATTACTAGAAGAGGTATTCCTACGTGTCTTGGATGTTATAATGGCAATTGAAGATTAATAAGATCCAAGACACAAATACCTCATCTAGTAATAATCGCTGGACAAGTGACATGCTTTTTCCCAGACAGAACATTGTCATTTCCGCCAAGCAACATGTCATTTTGCCTCGCAACGCTATCAATCAACCGTGACAACTGAGACCATTAAACGTTCAACCTGAATATGCTGTTTTATATTTGGAAAGATAGAATGTACAAAATTTCAGCGTCAGTTGCAGATATAAGGGAGGAGGCCAGTAAAAATGGCCACTCCCCACTCCCATTTTTATGGCAATAAATGTCCTACCTTGCTCACTCCCCCCACCCCTGCCTCTCCTTAGCTTTAAACAAGAAAGGGTCAATCTCACCTTTCCCAGGTCACCCTCTTTTCAGCACCTTGATAGCTGCCACTGATTGTTTCCAAGTCATAATGAACAGTGCAAAGTTGTTAGTCTGCATCACAAAACCACCCAGCAAGTATTCCATGTTAGCCTTCCCATGTTGTGCACTGTGTGCTCGCCAACCTTTGTCTCGCGATACACTCAGCATAATGCACAAGGGTGAAATGAATTCGAGCCATTGGCTCAAAACAACATTCTTGTAGCTAAGAAGGGTTTGTTTCAAACATTTTGACAATCATGACTGCAAATCCTGAAGGGGATTCCCCCAACCCCCATGTACAGGTTCTCGTCCCAATATCATCTTTTCACAAAAGTATGCTACACAAGAGTATGCTACAGCCAGCTGTAGGTTTGGATTACCAGCCAAGGTTTGGGAGCAGCAATACTGTGTTCATTTACTTTTGCACTGCACTGTTTTGCTTGCTTTCCCTCCCAACCACACGAGTATCTGTGAATAAATGCCTGGAGGTGGGCTGTGGCTGGTTGCCATAGAGACCTCCTTGTCACTGAGGAGATTGCTTTCATCTCCTTTGCTGCCTTAACAACACCTACCCTCTGATTAGCTTAGAGTTAAAATTGTAATAAAAAGGCTGTGAAGTGTCTCCTGACAGAAGGATTATTCAGTCTGATGGTTATCAAGCAAAAGAAGATTGAGACAGACACAAAGAAACTAAGGTTTTATAACTTATTTATTGCCAAGTTTTAATCAAAGCCTTGACATCAAAGTTCAACACAACAATAATGCAGTGGAGAAGTTAGCCCTTGAGCTTCTTCTTGGGCCTCAAGTTGTTGCTGTGTCCACACTTCTTCTTGCGACAATTGACGGCACGGGGATGCAGACGGGCATAACATCTAAACAGAACACAGAATATTTATAACCATTGTTGAATACGTGCTATCTGTAGCTTGTACAAATGTAGCTATTTGTCGATGATTACAACTACAGTTTATAATTGTACACTGGCCTGTCCTGTTGATCTCCAAGAAGATACAATGATGAAATTTCAATTTTTTGGAGACAGAGAAAAACCCAGAGAACTAACAAAACACCAGGCCAATAACCAACAACAAACATAGGTTGGGGACTTGTGTACAACATCCACATTGCTAAGCAGTGTGAACAAGGCATGCACCCACATACCTATGCCACATAAGTTGTACAAATGTACACATGTACAAGAAATTTTTTTTTACACAGTTCAGTGTGTGCAATATTCAAAATAAAAAGCACACGGTGTAAAATGCATAATACTGGTTGAAATCATTTCAATCACATACTTCCTGCAGATCATTTTGTCACAGTTGTATTTCTGTGCCAATAAACGCAAACTGGGTTCAATAACCCCACCACGCAGCCTCAGTACAAGGTGAAGAGTGGATTCTGTTGATGGAGAAAAATGAAAAAGTGATAAATTACAGCACATTTCTGTAAGGGACCAATTGAAAGGGTGTGTGGAATATGGTCCTACGTAATTCTTGCTCTAACTGTATGATATTCTCCCTTTGATTATGAAGCATACAAAGTGCAAATTGGAAGAAGAATCTAGCAATTTATCACTTTTATCAAGTCACTTGGGGTTTTATTTAGGCATCCCTTGAATCAATTGCTGATAGTCAATTGTGGAAATCTGTTGTCAAAACCTTTATACCAACACAAGAATAGATACCATAAGAACAATCTGTTTACAGCAAGGCGCCCAAATGTGTGACCACTTTTAATTTATTCACATTCTTTCGTGCAGATTTAATCCAATCAGAAGTCAACTGCAAGCTATCCACGGCTTTTGATTGGATTAAATCTGCACGAAAGAATGTGAATAAATTAAAAGTGGTCACACATTTGGGCGCCTTGCTGTAAAACTGGTCGATGAGAGTAAAACAGAATGTGCATGTACACTCATTGTTATAAGACCCAAAATTAATTGAGTAAGTGAGTGAATTTTCTAATACATCCCACTGAAAGAGGTGCATGTTTTTGACTCGGACTTTGATTTCATCTTAGTTTCACAAATACAAAATATTGAATTTGACAAACCAAATTTTTGAAATTAAAAGAGTTCATTTCACCAGGATTGTACTGTAGCTAACTCTCTTAGAAGAGTTAAATTAAGAAAGCTGATAATCATAACATGCCTTTCTGGATATTGTAGTCAGAAAGTGTTCTGCCATCTTCCAACTGCTTGCCGGCGAAAATAAGTCGCTGTTGATCAGGAGGAATACCTAAAGAACAGAACAGTTACCTCATTACCTCATGACAATTAAAGAAACAAAAGCTAATTCTTATAATATATTTTCACTTTTGTCACTATGAACATGTGTAAATACCTTTGCGTAACATAAAAATAATTGGCTATTTAGAAGCATAGTCAGGGAAATGAACTCGGGAAAGCAAGATCGGTTAGTGGTCAGACTGGGCCATGAACCCGCAACCACCGAATTTCAATTCCAGTGCTCCAACCACTTGCCTTCTCCTCCTAAGAATTACGACCGGTAATTTGTTTGAATTTGATGTGTCTGATAACGACCAAACATAAGTCAAACAAGAATTTCTACTGGAGACAAGTTACCTGTCTAAATGGGAGACAGATAATGCATTTGTTGTGAAGGCTGTAATTTGTGAAGGTGATGCTTCAGATTTCAAAAGTGCATGTCAATCGCGCAGACGATTGTAAGTGTTCAGGTGACTAATAGCCCTTATGCATGTTTATGTCAGACTGGCTAGTTTCACCACCAAGCCTTGCTTTCGAACTGCAAATTTGTAAATTTTATCATGAACAAATTCCCAAAGCAGCAAAGATGAAGTGCTTGAAGGTGGCAGAGGGTCGAGAGTAATTCGCGTAAACGAGGCTTGGTGGTATATTTTGAGCTAATGTCATTATCATGCATAAGGCCTATTCTAGTTAGAAGAAGGGAAAACCTTGGCAAGGACTTGTAAAACCTTGACCAGTATATCTTTAGCGAGGAATGTACATGGAATGCACTATTGTGTGAATATGCAACGCTGCCAGGTTTTATTTATTGCACTGTCCAGGGGTGACACATTAAGCAATATCTTATACAACTTGTCTTGCAATAGGACAACAAAATTGTAAGATAAGATGGACAAAGCATAACAGTAAGCCTTAAAAGAGGTGTCCATAAGAGCAAGTTATGAGCAATGATCACAATTGTTTGGCTAAGACTCAAGAAAAACAAGATAGCTGTTTAAGCTAAATTTGTTGTTTTATAAAACTCTGGTACAAATCAGCCACTTTTTCATGAATTCAAAACGAATTCATTTCAAATTTCAGACTACTGTGTCAAGCTGACGATTTCTACTGTACTGTCCGAGTTGAAATCTTTTAGACAAGGTTTCCCCTCCGATACAGAAGAAAACAGTTAAACAGTAGAACAAGAATAACTTGATGTGTTGACGATACTCTACCTTCCTTGTCCTGTATCTTAGTTTTCACATTTTCGATGGAATCTGATGGTTCAACCTCAAGGGTGATGGTTTTCCCCGTGAGGGTTTTCACAAAGATCTGCATGGTCGGTGAAGACCTGGAAAAAAGAAACGAAATCTTATCTCTCTGACACAATTGTTCGAAGGTACCTACACGGAAAAAGAATTATTTTTCGTAGTTTGCTAAATGCATTTCGTAAAATTGTCCGCCATTTTACCTCGTGTCTTTGAGAGAAGAGGAAAGAACAATGCGGGGCGGCCGCCAAGTAGTTGAAGGGTTCTATGCGCCCGCGATGATCCGGTCTACGCGAAACAGTTTTATACTTCGTGTAACATGCTGTGTAAGTTCCTCGTATCAATATGGCCGCCGAAGATGTGACCATGGTAGATGTAGATTCTTCAACTCAATGGTTAGTTGAAAGAGCCAGGCAAAGCCTGAAAGAAAACAATCCGTATGAAGCTAAAGCATGGTTAATAACTGCTAAGACATTATATCCCAAAGATTTTGGAGTTCAGGTGAGTATGCAGGGTGTGTTAAATCTGGTTAAATTCAGCTTGTTCAGTTTCCTTTCCAATTTCCATTATTTTCTTTTTTTTCAAGTTTTGATCACAACAAAGGTTTGCTCAGATAATAAATTGTTTTTATTCCTCTTGCCACCTGTGTGGTCTGTGTGAGAGAAATGATTTTTTTATCACTGTAAAGTTTTTGTTTATTTACTCATTCTATCGTGTTTGTTTTTAGTATGAGGCATACAGTATTGAAAGAAATGCTGAGAGAGTTCAAGAGTCAGCCAAGCTTTTCTACCTCATGTAAGTTTTTTTTATCTTATGGGTGAAGAAAATCTATAGGTAACTATAGGTAACTGCATAGTAAAAGACATGTTCTTCCTATAAAACTGTATGAAAATCTAGACAAACTGTAACGCCATTTGAAGCATGCAAAGAAAGTCCTGTCCAATAGTCCAGTGTTAGTGGATTTTCCTGTTGGGCTATTGGATTTTATCCATCACTTGCCCGATTGGCAAGTAACATTTTTAGACTTTTCACTTGGCAGTTAAAGTAAGGCCACTGAGAAAGGCCTTCAGGCCAGCACACAATGGTTCCAACTTACCTGAAGGGCAACCTCAAAAATCTATTTCCTTTGCACCCTGTTTTGGTACATTTTGAAAGAATTAGAAACACAACTTGATGTCACCATAGTTAGTGGGGAGAGGAGGGGTTGAGGCTATGATGTCACTTTTAAGTGGCTTTTAAGCTTTTTAAGCTATTTTTTTGATAGTGTACTGGAGATAGAAACTTTAAGTTTTAATAGTACATGTACTTGCCATCTTGGGGGAGTGACCTTAAAAATACAGCAAAAGGGGTACTTATTGTACTCGCTCAAAAGGATTTAGACATCCCTTGGGCAAGTTGGCAAGTGCTGATTTTCTTCCCTGGTAGACACCATAGTCATAAAACTATACCCACATCTTGTGCAAAAAGTAGACAGGAACAGGTTCGCCTGGCCTCCTCCTCCCATGGTTCTGCAAGGTAATAATTTCAGTGTGTTATTAGCCAGAAAAGTTCACAAAACAACAAGTTGGAGTTGAGATAGTGAAAACGGTTTAGTTATCAAATATTGTATATTTATAATGCTCAAAATAATTTATTGAAAACTTTCAGGTTTGAGCAGTTTCCAGACAGTAACATACTTTGGAAGGAAGTAGCAAGCTTCACTGATGCTCTTGAGAGTGAGGTGATGGACCAACATGGAAAATTTTTGACAGGTACATTAAAGGAGGCATACATCTCCTTGTTGTAGCTTTAAAAATAGAAGAAGAAGACAAAACTTGTTCATTTGATGCTTTTCTTTCAGACATGTTCAGCTGTCTTCCACAGCATGCTCAGCGAGAAATACTTCTCAAGGCAGCAGGTGGGCGCTAGCTATTAAAGCAGCTGTTTAAATGTACTGTTCCAGAAAATATTCAAACCCATGGAAGCTGAGGTTTTTTATTTGAACCCACCCCCCACCCCTCTGGAAATTCCAGTTTGGCTTCTTACTTTTCCTTCAAAATTGTGGTTTTTGAGCCCTTCCCACCCCTTCAGAATTTCCAATTACCTTTTGTGGGGTGGGTATGGATATTTTCTGGAACCACACAATGTCAAGTGGGGCCCTGCCAAGGTAAATTCTGACAAGCGACATGGCCCAAAAAGTAGCGACAGCACATGAAATGAAATTGCGACAAACAATAACCTTTCTTGCCAAATTCCGACAAGTGACAAAAAATGCCTAGAATGGCCGATGAAACAGCGACATCAAGCATTTTGAAATTCAGACAAGCGACTCGGGGACCCCCCCTGGCAGGGCCTCTCAAGTTGTGAGTTGATCTCACACTTTGGAATTTTTCAACACCATGATTCTGTTAATCATTCAGGGAGATGTAAAGATTGCATTGAGAAGTGCAGAATGATGTTACTGTTAATGAGAAGATTTCCTGATGTCATTCCAAAGAATGGGGTATGCAAATATTTTGTTTAATTAATAAAAACTAATTCAGTGATTAAGTGATTGATTGTACAGTTACAGTCCTAGTTATGACCACCATTGTGAAACCCCATTCGAATTGTCGCTCAAACTTTACAATAAAATCTCCCGTAAGTGAGTGCTCTTGGAAGCGACTATGACCACCTTTATAAAGGGACCACGCAAAAATTCTGATTTAGAAGGTACTTTAATAAAAGTATACCCTTTGTGACCACATTTGCCATAACATAACATTGCCTTTTACTGTTTGTTGATTTAAAAAAAATTGCATTTTAAGTTCAAGATGATTTGTGGCTGGAGAAAGAGTGTTACCCTGAGACTGAGGTAGAAAGCTTTCTGTTAAAAGCTCTGATAACAGACCAGTCTCTATTGTTTCAGCATGTGGTCACTTATAACAGCTCTTTCTCAAAACAACCAGTCTACATGTAGTTACAACCAATTTTTCGAATTCCCAAGGTGGTTGCTCATATGAGCTTTGGCTGTAATTTGTTATTTGCGAGATAAAAATTAATATCAATTAGTTTTTTATTTAAGGTTGCCTTGACTGAGATGCTAATTGACGCTGAAAACTCTGAATACCCAAATGCACCTGTGAATCCTTACAGGAAGTTACTAGGTATATATGCAGCTGTTGCTAAAACTAAACTGTTTTAATTATTGCTCGCTTTTTTTTTTTGAGAAGATCGCAATAGGAGTGCAAAGTTGGAGAATCTGATGCAAGTAATAGCAAGCATCCACATGGGAGAAATTACTGCTATTAGTAGTAGGGAAGTAGAGAATGTGGATGTCTTTTGAAATTGGTTTAAATACCACTCCCTGTTTTACAGGGTTGCTACAAGTGAGAAAATGGTCAGGGGGGAAAATTCTGGAAGGTTAGGGAAAAGTCAGGGAATTTATTTAATATTTGAGTTCTGAAGGGAAAATTGACACTTCGAATAAAAGTCTGGAAAAATTGAAATATCAATAGCACCTCTGAATTTAATACCATTGAAGGCTGAAAGAAACAGTTTAGGCCAATGTGATTCTAACAGTGTTTTTTTTTTTTGGAAACTTGTGGAGGCTGGAGGGTGGAGGCTGCTGTATCTGTTATTTGTGTTCATTTGGTCAGGGAAATTTTAATTTTATCAGAGAAAAGTCAGGGAATTTTGAAAACTGATGTTTGTGGCAACCACTGCATGACTATTCCCTAGTTGTGTTCACTCCCATGCTTGGCTTGCATTTGTTTGGTAGTTTGAATATCTTTTTGTTTTGCCTTGAAAGGATATTTGTCCAAAAAATGGTGAGATCTGATTTTGTGTGGGGCTCGGGAAGACTGCATAAGAGCAAATACATCAGTATTGTTGCAGAAGTATTGATCAGTAAATGTGACGTTTCTGCTTTACAGTCTGTGATGTATTGCCTCATTTGCTGGCCAGTGAAAACATGGCTGTTGATACGTCAAGCGCAAGCAGTAGCAGCAGTCAAGATGAGGAGGTTTGTGTTTTGTGACATACCAAGTCCATGTTCCTTCATCTAACAAATCCTTTTGAAAAGATCCTCAAAATTGAGGATCCTCAAAATTCACATACTAAAGAGGTGAGGATACTTGTTGGAAAATTGAACCCTAAAGGGGACCAACCGGGGCATGCCTCAAACTCTATTACCTCAAAAGATGCCATTCTAAAACAGACAGAGAAATAAGAGCTTATTAAGCAGCTAAAAAATAAGTTATTAATATGATATCTAGTACATAATTTGCAGAATAAAATTGTCATGAGGGCCATAACCCATAACACCTGTTACGGCTGAGTTCACTCAATGTTATGGAGACAGATTTTAACCAAATCAAGTTTACATCGGACATCGGATGTATAGTTCTTTCATCAATACCTCGACAAGTTATAAGTACCTTGGCGTACATCTCGACCCAACTCTTAACTTTGAAATGCATTTTCGCAAAATTTACAAGAAGGCAGCAGGAAGAGTCAACCTCCTACGGCGTATCCGTTCCAACGTTGATGCTTTCAGTGCCCACGAATCTACCAAACGATGATTATGCCAATATTTGCGTATTGTGGCTACAATAGTCTTGGATGGTCAGAATCCCGTAAACGCATGATTCGCTCTATTGAGAACCGAAGCTTGGAAATCATTTCCCCCAAAGTGCAGTCTGCGAAGTTGTGATCTTCGAATTTAATCAATTAACAACTTTTTACAAAAGAGAGCATGCTCTTTTGTTTTTGATTGTCTTAATGGAACTGTGTGTTCTCCGCTTAAAAATTACTTTGAACGATTACATCATAACGCCAACACTAGAAACAATGGGAAAACAGCAAAACTGCCCAAAGTCAAACTTGATTTTGCACACCGTAGTTTTTATTTTATAGGTGCCTCGATTTTTAATTCTTTACCTTTGAATTTAAGAAACATTAATTCTAGACTTTAATTCTAGATTTTTACTTGTAATATTTTATTGTAGTTTTTTAAGGTTTTTAACTTAGTGCATGATCCGCTTTTTACACAATTTTCATTATATATTATATATTTAGTAATTTTAGTTATTTTAAATTTTTAATTTTTAATTAGCAGGACCCCGTTGATAACAGTACGCATGTACTGAAGGGCTATCCTGGATAAACATTTGATTATTATTATTATTATTATTATTATTATTATTATTATTATTATTATTATTATTATTATTATTATTATTATTATTATTATTATTATTAGATTACAAACAACAAAATGTAAAAATTTGGGTTTAAGTTTTCAAGATGTGCCATGAGATTTATCTTTCTTCACTTAGGACAGTTCATCTGGCATCTCTCTTCCTCAAGTCTACAAGTGGTTAGAGTTAGCCATTCAGTTCTATGTCTCGTGCACCACAGCCCACAACTTCCTTTCTGAGAACAGTGATGCTCGACATAGCATTGTAGATACAAGCATCATAGCTGAGGTGCTGGATGGCAAGGGCCCCTGGGTAGCTCTACATGAACTGTTTTACTTAACAGCAAAAAAATGTGGCTGGATGGAGATTTGTAGAATTCATGACAGGCTTGATCCTAAAAAGTTCAGGTAAATTAAGTATGGCAGAGTGTTTTACACATAATATATTGAACATGAGAGGCAGTGACAGAGACAGTGTTTCACAACATTTCATAACATGCACCAAGAAGAGAATTTATAATGTGACATGCAATGGAGTGTTATTTTCTGACAAAATGTAAGGTGCTTGGCAATAGTGGAGGGGGACAGGGGGTCTGAGCCTCCTGTACCTTTTACTCCCACTTCCCGTACCTTTTCATAGCCATTCTCTCCTATTTGTTCCATGTCTATTGTGAAATATGGTACATGTATAATGAAATGTTGCAAAATTTTACTCGTTTTGCTCACAATTCCCACCACCTTAAGAATGCCGCTTCCTGCCCTCTCTCCTCCCACTTTGTGCCACTTTTCTCTCGGGCTCTTGCCCCCCCCCCCCCCCATGTCCCCCTCCACAAGAAATGATGAAACACAAAGACCAGAGTTGCCCTTTGACTGATGGAAGACCATTCCTTGTCTGTGGTCTTAAGATCTTGCATGTGATTGGTCACTGTGTTAAATACAGTCGAACCTCGACCACTTATAATTAGCATAAGGCATGGTAGAAACATCACTTTATTTTCAGGAAATCAAAAGATCATCACTTAACTGTATGTAAGTGACAACAGAATCTCTTCAAAATGATGTGTTTAAATGTTTCTATCAGTCCTCTCTTCCTTTAGTTGTTGGCTTGTTAAAAACAAGGTCAAACTACATGAATTAACTTCTGTTGGGATCAACCATTTTAACGAGGCCTTCCAAGGGGTAAAAGCCACAAGCGACATGACCCTGAATTCTGGTGACACAGGAGCATTTTAACAGCACTGAAATGCGACAGCGACACAGTGCGATAGCAACACAATAGCGGGAAAAACGACAGTGACATTTACAGATGTTGGCTAGGCGACATGGGTTCCCAGAAACATGCGACATTGCGACACGGCTACCCCCTTGGAAGGCCTCTTTAACTACAACCGGTTTTGGTTGAAGTTACATGAAAAAATCCAACCAGCCTAAAACAGTACAGTTGATTTTAATAGTCAGAACACAACTCAAGTTGTCCACCTGTGGGAGGTGTCAGTTAGCTGAGGTTTGATTCTATTATTTTTATTTTTTATTATACAGTATCCATATATGAATAATCTAATTGGTTAATAATAACATATTTCAGAAGCAGCAATGACCATTGGGCTAGCATCTCAGAACTGCATCACAAATTGAAGAGGATGTCGAAACATAGCTTAGAAGAGGACACAGAGGAGGAAATGCTGGAGAAAACTGGGGTTATGTTTGCTGCAATCATCTTGTTTTTACAGACTGTCTGGGAATACTGCCGTGTTGTCAACAGACTTGACTTAGTTTGTAAGTACTGATCAGTGCAGACAGAGGCAATGCCGATTCCCTCTATGGCACAAGCCTGCAGGGAATCATGGTAGTTGTATTCATCAAACCATGCGCGAGACTTAGCAACAATGAATTCAAGTACCGTGATTCCCTGCAGGCATGGGCCATATAGGGAATCGGCCATTAAGTTCCCTTTTGCTCCTAAAAATGCTAGTTAAGAAGTTTATAAAAATCTTGATTTTATTCTTTGCAAAACATCAACAAACGAACCATACCTCATGAAAGTACTGCTCAATAGCTTTCATTTAAATGGTCACACACTGGTGTTTTATTCACAGAGTTTTAACTTTTAAAAAAGTTAGAACCCCCTTGTACAGCATAATAAGCAGTACCACATGAAAGTACTGCTCACACACTAGGTGTTTTACACACAGAATGTAAAAAGTTATTGACTGCAAGAATGAAGGAGTGAATTAAAAAAAAACAGTGATAATTTGTCATTCACTAAGGTCAGAGTTCAGTTCTCAAGTCTATGTATATTATACTGTAGAGAACTTCTATCAAAAACAAAAAAAAACAAGAGCCTTTAGAGCTTACAACTGCGCTGGTCTCGTGAGCACTTTAGGGGAGCCATGTGGGGGGAACAAAAAATGCACCCCCCCCCCCTCTCCTTATCCCCTTTACCAGCGTCGAACAATGTTGCGACTGACAAACAAGATGGTAAGAAAACACCTTGTGTAACATTTCATGGTTGACTAGTTCCATCCGAAATTAAACATTTTTCTTATATGCTAATGGTGGCCAAATTTAATTCCCACGATCCTGATCCGTGAAACAAAAAAATCTTTTAAATCAGCATCCAGTGTTGTCTTGAATTACCGTTTAAAGATTGAATAACCAGCTCCGAAAATGGAATATTGGAGCAGATAATTAAATCAAATTTAAGAAGAACACTAGACCTGTGTTTTGCTGAATGGGAATTCCCCGGGGAATTAATTTACCAATGACGTAACCCTTGCAAGTCAGGGCATGTTTGTCTCAGTGATTTTCCATCAGATTTCAGAAATCCTATGGATGACACAGCTCCAAAAATAAATAACGCTAAAAAGTCGAACATTTCACACTTAACATGCTAAGTTTAGACCAGAGGATTTATTTAGTTTCCGTTTGTAGCAGATTTAAACCTTTCAGAGCATTGCGTGATTCTTGCCGATCAGTGCCTTGTGAAAGTAAAAATTTGTTAACGCCAGCACATTCCAGGGCACAAACGTAATGTAAATAAATGTAAATTCTTGCCCGCTAAAGCGTATTTATTTAAAGCGTGAAATTTTAGTATTTTCTTCGATTCAAACGCTTCAAAATACTTCACACTGAATTTGTAAGTAAAGATTAATGGATTCGCAAAGATTTGAAAGGTAGAAGATAATAGCTTTGAAAAATTATGTGACTCGAGGTCTAGCCGATCGAAAGTGAAACTTGTCATGTCAGCACATTCTTTTACACCAACGTAATGGTATTTATTCACAGATTCTGGCCCGCTGAAATATATTTTTCTTTCGACGCATGAAAATTTAGAATTTCCTTTGAATAAAATGCTTCAAAATCGAATATTTCACACTAAACATTCTTTGTAAAGACAAAAAATAAGAAAATGTTTCCATTTGTTACTGATTTGTAGCTTCTAAACATCGCGTGACATGAGCCTGACCGAGTGGAGGTTTGGTGCAGGTCACCGACAAAACGAAAAATAATAATAATAAACCCTGTGCAGAGCAAGAACTGCGCAGCGCAGTTAATAAGTTGTAGAATGATTTTGACAGACTGTCTACCTTGATTTTAAACTCATGCTTGAAAATTCAGGTTGGTTTGACATATTATAACAACCTCGTTCCCAGGGTCTCTCCACCCTGGGAATGAGGTTGGATGATATAAATGCTCATTTATCTTGATATTTGAACAAATGGAATAAGAAATTCGAGGATTCCACAACACTCTGTCCTATGGGAGTTGTTCTCATTATTGTGTAAAATGTTTGTTCCACAGCTTCCTCTGGTTTGGTGTTTCCATTGGTTCTGGTGGAGGACACTGTGACAGATGAAAGTCTTCAGACTACAGCCAATGCATCCAGCACCCCAGGGGGAGGTAGCAACAGGTAGGAATGATCACATGACTGTGATTATAGTGCCCTTCACAAAACCCTGTCATTTGACATTGTCAGTCATAAAAATGGTTGTAGAATAAAATGAATGCCAGAAAATGAAAAAGGTTTGATGAAATTTGTGAGATCACCAATTTTGAGACCATAAATATCCAAAAAGTGTAAATTGCTGGATGTCATTCAAAAAAGTTTTGATGAAATTCAGATTGTAAAGGAAAAAGTTGCAGGATGAAAAACGTTTTCTATTCAGCATACAAATCCAAAAATTTCTTTCAAATCATTAAAATCTCACACTGAACCAGGTGAGCAGCCTGCACTACAAAAGACAGATTTTGAACCCTTCAATCAAAACTTGAAAATGGTTGAAAACGTAATACTCCTTATTTACTCTTTAATGAAGTAGACACTTTTTTGAGACAGAGTGTTTTGTCTTGACTTTCTCGATTTATAGTCCAGCACCAAAGAAGAAGAAACGGAAACTGGCATCTGTAAGTATGATAAGCATATTTTGTGTCACGAGTGAGATAAGAATTTTTTCTTACGTTTTGCCACTAATACTCGCTATGAACCTTAATGTTTGCAAAGAAATTACTTCTGTGGATCTAACTGACAAAACCATGGCTTCATTGCAACCAAATGTGTCACCCCGGCATTATAAATTTAAGTTACAATCATACGAGATTAACTTTGAAAACTGTTCAGCCTAACAATATTTCAAAAACCCAAATCGCAATCCGTTTCAATGTTCGTCACTTTTGACTAGCTGTACCTTCTTTTTGTATTTGCTGTGTTTTTGAAATATTCCTTCACTGTTTTAAGAGGGTTTTTTTTATCTTTCACCGAATTTAATGGTCATTTCCCATGCCTAAATTTTGCTAAAATCCG
>NC_135765.1:6204698-6449698 GCF_052425735.1 Oculina patagonica
CGGTCTAACCTGAGTGTCAGGCTTTTCTAAAGGGGAAGGAAGGAAGGGAAGAAGCGAAATATCAGGAAGGCCTGATACTCAGGTTAGGCCGGTCCGGTGGTTTTGAATGTGAAATGGGCCTTTTCCACGAGATTTTCCCACAAATCCACCACAACAGTGTATAATATTTATGCACTGACTGATTTGACAAAACAAATCTGGCTAACAACGGAATTCTGTTCTCGAATTAACCGGTCTGACCGACCAGTTCTAGCCAATAGAAAGCGCCCTTTAACTAAGAAGTCTAAGAATAGCCGACACATCAGTGGATTCTTGTTTGCGCGTTATTCAGGGGCATCCAACGGATCATTTTGGTGAATACCTGCTCAGCAGACCTGTTATCCCTTCAGATTTCTCAGTAAAATGTCACCTCGAACCTTCGTAAATATGGGAAATATAACACCTGTCGTTTTTAGAGAGGTAAAAATGTTGTTTTGGGTAAAGAAAAACGCCACCTGCGATTTTCGGAAAGGTAACAACAGCTCGAAATTCGGGCAATGAGATTTTGTTCCCTAAAAGTTTCTGCCTTTTTAGTATTCAGCTGGAGCTGAACAGTACTTCCAAGACTTTTGACTGAATTTCCTCGTTGGGTTCTCCTAGTTATATATGTGTGTAGCTTCAGAAAATGAAATAATGATCAACAGATCGGGTCCTTTTAGTAATCAGACAACAATTTCTCCTAAATCTATCCATACAACCCGGGGGAGGTGGGGGTGGGGGGACTTGGAAAAGTTTGGGTGGGGTGCTCCGCTGGGATCCAGGAATCCCTACCCCGACTCGGATTAAAAACGCTCAAATTTGCCACCCATCTCAGAGTCAGGAAGTAAATTGCATACTCAACCTCAAACTGGAAGTGAAGAGGATGTTTTAATTTTATATTTTCTCCACGATACTTCAAAATGCGCTATTTATTTAAGCACATTTCAAAACGACCTCATTTAGATAAGCAGAAAGATATAAATTAAATTTTACATAACTTTTCCCCATCCAGAGACCCCATCTCAAATAAAAAGGGGTTAAATTGGAACCGCACAGAACTGCTTTTTTCCACGCGTCTTATGTTACATCGTTGTAATGTGCCTTACCTGTCACACAACGTGTCGTAACACGTGACAGCCCCGTCACGCAAGACAGCCATTGCAAGACAAGGTGATTTTGAGAGTTGTCCAGCCTAACAAGAAAAAGAATATTTTTAACCCAAATATATGCTATTAATAAAATTATTCAGCTACAAGTAAGATACAACTCAGTACAGGTCTCAAATTTTATACTACCACCATTTGTAGGCAGTTAACTACATACTTCGCCCACAAGTCTGTCCATGCAATCTGATAGGAATTACACTCTAAGATTTAGCAATTCTACTAATTTCAATAGTATGAATGGTATTTCGGTCAAAGCCGCATATCAAGGGTGGTCTGAACGCGTGACTGTAATCTTTTGGTGCATACCACATATTAGAACTCTCTAAATATAAACGTTATGAAACCCAAAACAATTTCACAGTCACTCTGACTCCGAGCATTCCCTAGCAACGTAAAATACAAACAAGCCCTAAAGTAGGTGCTTATAATCGGAAAAGTTATATCATGACTTAATTGGGCTTGTATTCGGGAGGGCTTATTTTCGGAGGAATTTTTGCGTCTGTGCATTTTTTTTTAGGGGGGAAGGGTATTTTTTGGTGTTGCGAATGCTTTTTTTCCGGCGGGGGTATGCTTTTAGTATCATCAAAGAAAATAGACTTAATGACTTAATTTTCAGCCGTTTTATGCGTAAAAACCGCACAAATTCCTCTTGATAATTATTGTTTTTAAAATCTTGCATCAAGGGACACTTATACAAGGAGACACATGTATAATTCGCGAGAACTTGCGGTCGGAAATTCGCGGTTAGAAATAACGGGCGTGTGACGTCATATTACTGTATCTGGGCAACAGTCGACAACCGCTGTGTGTACGTCAGTGGATAATGATCCAATACAACGAATAGCACGTTGCCGATTGAAGGTTGACTGCCCTGCTCTGAACTCCATTGAGACTTTCCGAGGGTTGACGAAAAAAATCTTCCACACTTGATGGTTTAAGAATCGTCCATTGGGGAAACTCATCGGAGAATAAAGGCGAATCAAAATGTAGGTGGAGGGGGTGGTGGCAACGCTGAAGGTGGAGGAGGGGACGGAAGGACCCTCATTTTCCTTACCCCTATCTGCTCCCATCACCTCCGAATTTTTGACCTGCTCTAATGCCTAAACTATCGACTTCAATATGGACGCTTAATCTTTAATCAGCTCCAAACCATTGACCCTCTACAGAAACAGTTTATTGCAGCTACAATACTTTATGTTACCAGCTCTAAAAGTCTCTTACCAGGTGATGAGGCTTCCAATCGGCGGGCAGGCAACCGCTGTACAGCTTAGCACAGTCAGCTGCCTCAGCCACTCCAAGCAACACCATTCTAAGGCCGATGAAGTGAAACCCTGAGGTGAGCAGGGCCTCTATGATCTCAGCGTAGCCAATGTTAGTTCGCCGCCCTGGCTGAGCGCGACAAGCCAGCAGCTGTGGTAGCAACAGTAAACAGTTGATCTCCAGTAATGAGCTTGGTAACAGAGTCATTCCAGGGCTGTCCACTTTACTCTGCTCCTCTGTGGAGAGTTCCACGAGTGTTCTGTTGGCAGTCACACTGAAAACCTCATCCAGAGCCAGACACGCAATCTAAGTGAAGAAAACACAAGAGAGTTAATTATATCCATTTAGAGTGGAACCCCGAAATAACGTCCTCGATATAACGATATTCACGATATAACGATGAATATTCTATGTCCCAGCAAAAGTTACAGTTAAATGTATGGGACGGAACCCCGATATAACGATCTTCGATATAACGATATTCCCGATATAACGATGAGAATTTAGCGGACCGAACGTAAAATCCTCCCGATATAACGATATTATCAGTACACAATCACATTTTATTTGCAAAACATCGAATTTAATGCAATAACATTACGGTAATCGAGTCATCTCTAACGTTTCTAAAAAGAGCTTTGTACGATGATATACGAAAATGAATCTGTGTTCTAAGCCTTTTTATCAAAATTACTCTCTTTATCCTCCTCTAATATGAAGTAAAAAGTACTTGTTAGGTTTACCACGATATAACGATATTTTCGGTCATTTTACGGCCATTTCGCTATATCGGGAGTTTCGATATAACGATTCTTCGATATTATTTTACTGCTCCCTTGGCATATCGTTATTACAGAGGTAGACTTTACATGAATTTTTGTGTCTTTCAGAACAGGTGAATTGTCAGTAATAGGGAGGTTTCCGTATTATAGAGTTATCCATAAGGAGAGGTCCGACTGTACATCCATCCATCACACAGAGTTCTTGTGAAGTTAACAATTTTCCAATGAACCCAAAGTCTACTTTCCAGACTCTCTCCTAGTTTTTGAGGTCTTGGAATCATGGTTTCTCCACGATCTAGGATGGTGGGGGAGGGGGAAGGGGGGATTTATAGGGGGTGGAGGGGTAAACAGTATATGGCAGAGTAAAAGTAGCGTACCTCCTCAGCCTTGAGGTCAATGGAAGGAGGGCAACAAACGCCTTCAGGAAACAGAATCTTAATATCTCTGATGGCCTCCTCGTATGTTTCAGATCCTACGACATAAAGTATTACAAATAAAATCAAGTAAAATAAGCCACCACTTAAGTATTATACTATTTCCCGTTAAAACCTCAACCTTTTTTAACTTCCTCTGTTACCAAATTGTTTAATCAATACCTATAGCTTCAGCATCCGATTAAGTTGCAATTTAACATTTATCACGGCTGACAAAACACAAGGAACGCATACATCTATACATTACAGCGGGTGGCATTTTGCTCCCAAGAGCTGGTCCGAGATCTTCCGGATGATTCCGAACAGGGTTCAGATAGCCTAAGATCCTCCGAGCATTTCCGGAGATTTCCGAAAAGGACTCACATTTTCCGAAGATGTTTGAAGATAAAAATAAATTCGCATTCATGCGATTACATGTATTAATTTCCATGTACGTACCATAAAATCCATTTTGAATACAGTCCTCGCCAAACGAACCCCTCAAAAAGAACTGGGACTGTTTCTTTGCCGCACGAGGATCACTTGGACCCAGTACCTCCAGAAGACGCCCAACGGCATTCTCTCGCTGCAAGCAGAGGGCCACTACAGGACCAGAAGTCATGTGACTCACATGACGCTCCAGATCCTTCTCCTGCAATGCCGATAAAGATTGAATAGTAAGTAAAATTCCTAAAAAAAGGCCTGGCTTCTATTTGAATGCATATTTTTCAGGGGTGGGGACTATTATCGGAAAAAAATGCATTTTAAAACCATTTTGAGGAAGAGAAGTTGCTTCTGAAAAATTACAGGTACATACCAGAATATCGCACGACAAAACTATCTAAACATAACGATATGAATAGCCGAGCAAATCGTACAGTCGTTAAGTGAACATCACAAGTCTTAGCCTGCATTGAAGGGCATTTTTACTGAGTGAATATGTTTCGCGTTGTTTATAGCCGCCACTATGGCAGCTAAAACACTCGATCGAAATATTCAATATCGCGCCCGCGAAAGTCGCGAAGACGTCCCCTGGGGAAAAGTACGCCTACTAGAGCGCGAAGACGTCCCCTGGCACAAAGCACGCTACTAGAGAGGCTACACAAGTGTTGGATTAACTGTCACAACATAAAACACAAAACTAAGCTCTCCGATAGGATGATTAAAATTGGAAGAAGTTATATCTTTCTTTAGAAAATAAGCCCATGGATTTGGGAGTGGAGTCCTATGGTACCTATGAGCAAGAAGTCAAAAGGGAAGATTTCGCATTCTACAAACGACCTTACCTTTTTAGCCATCAACGTAGAAACGTCAGTAGACTTAAGGCACGTCATTTTCATGCCAATCACAGAGAACCCTTCCTGTCCCAGCCGCTTGAGGACCTTACCAAGATGCTTGGTGGCGGTGCGTGGCTTCAGCACGCACACAGTGGGTATTACTCGAGGCTTCTCCAGTAAGCTCTGCAGAACAGACATGTCTGTATACCACAACGTCTCCACGCTACTCAGGGATGGCTTCAAAGGAGACTTGCTCAACCCAACTCGTCTGTTTCTGGCCTTCCTGTTAGGAGAAGACCCCAGCGAGTCTGCTTCGTTCAACGATTCGCTACTGCCACTGCAAACACCGTTGATGACTCTCCGGGGAGGGGGGAGTAGGTGAAGGTTTCGACGCGCGGCTTGATCAGAGAACAGCTCCCTGTCAGAGAAAATGACTGACAGCTGTCTACACGCCAGTTCTGGCGTGCATGACATGAGCATGTCAAGAGAAATGCTGTCTGTTGCGAGTTTCGACTTTGACAAGTCCAAATAAGAGTCCACAAAGCGCCGTAGCCGCGCAAATGCGTTTACACCTCTGAGCGCTAAAACCAACGCAGGCCCCGCTGTTAGGGTGTGAAGACTTTTCTTCCACAGTCCATCTCCGATCTTACACGGTGTAAACTCCTTAGCTTGGTGCATTGAAAGCAAAGGGAGAAGCTTAAGCCCTAAGAGTTCAAAACCGCAGTTAGGATTTGACTTGTCATTTTCCGATTTCTGCGATTCTTTATTGACGAGAAGCTGGTTCAGAATGGACCCTGCGGAGGTGGTAGCTTTCTCCTTCAGCAGAGTCAAGACACACACTTGTTCCAGTTCAGGGTTTGAGTGGAATGCATGTCTGAGTAAATCTACAGGATAAGCAGCGGGATCTGGGGTGATGGAAAAATTCCCGCCAAGCTGCTTTAACATGGAGTCGCTGTAGGGAATGGACAGAAAGCACGACTGGGACAATCCGGTGGTCGCCAAGGAGTCCACAAGCGATTTAACCACGGGAAGGGTGTGATGGATTGCGTTCTCTCTTTTGAGTAACAGAACAGTGGATGCCACTGGTGAATGAGAGGTGCTTTCTGATTGGTTAACACGCCTGGGACAGAACACGGATAGCTGTTCTGGTGCAAGTCCTAGACCGCTAAGACGGTTAGTACTCAAATGGACACGTTTGATTCCCTGAGTGCAGAAACCTCTCTCGAAGCAAATACACAAGACTCGACCAAGATAGCTAACAGGCAGTGCTGGCGAAACAACCAAAAACACGCTGGTGTCGGTGGAAGCGGTTAAAAAATACGGCGGTGGTCTAGAGGTGTTGTGCAGTGAGCTGGTCAATAGTTGGGTCTTGGCATTTCGTCCTTTGCCGAGGGAGCTCTTAGGTTTCTCATCAAGTGTCACAAAAGGTTCACTAGAACCAATGTTAATTACACCACTTTCCGGGACCCGGCCGCCAAACCACCGGGCTAACTCGGTTCCCGCGCTCTGAACATTTCGAGGGCACCAAAACAGATGGTCCTCTTTGGCCCCATGGCTGTACAGGGCCCGCAATGAGTTGGGGTCCGTTCGTTGTGCGAGTTTTGCATCCACAGGCCCCACCTCGTCCTGCCACTGTAAAATGGCCTGGGGCCCACGCAACGCGAGAACCAGTAGAGGAATCTGGGACCCAGAAAATGTTTCTTCGGGTACGGTCGCGTTGGGAAGTTGAGCTCTGTAAGCTGTAAACAAACAAAAAAAACAAAAATCAAATGAATACAAGTATGCTGTAAAACTACACTACACTGTCTAATTAGTGATCCTTTAACCAATGGAATGTACAGTACATGTAGGTCAAAATGCCCCAAGACAAAAACTCCCCGGAAAAACGTGGAATAAACTTGTGATTAAATAGTTAAACCTTTGGCTTGGCGCGCATCAAAATCGCGAAATTTAAGTGTCGCGAAATATGCGCACTTCAAAATTGCGAAATTAACGTGTCGCGAAAATTTCATGTAATAAGATAGTTGTTTTCTATATGCTGTGAAAAGGGAACAGGTATTGTCGGAGATGTCTTGGCTGGCGTTTTGACCGTTTTACCAACCAATAAATCAATTTTATAAAACGTTGATCAAAACACCATTTGACAAGTGTACACCACTACCTACCTGGTTTCTCTTCAAATACTTCCTTCTGTTGATAGACCAGCCTGACCCCAGCAACATCCAGCGCTTTGCTACGAACACGAGTCAACACATCCAACAAACAGAAGGGCTGATGAAACACAGCATACTGCATCAACATGACCGTGTTGTGAACCTCGGGTCCTTGGCACAGTCTAGCACCAGATTTATCTTCAGCAGGGGCATCTTCCATTTCCATGGTCTGCCAAAAGAAGCCGGGTTTAGCTCCAAACACGCGCTGCATCGCCTCGGGATCTGGATTGACAGTAAGCAGTGTCGACAAATTCCTTTTACTTATCGACATCTCTGCAAGGTGTTGGAGTGGACAGGGAGTGAATTCCAACAGGCGAGCGTAGACACTGTGGAGTGTGTTTGTGGAGAGAAACTTACTCACTGCGTGTCTAAAGGAATTGTTTGCTTTGTTCTTAGTTTTTCCTTTGCCATCGTTTACACTCATGTGATCGCCTTTCTCTGCGGTGCGGCTACAAATACCTATTTCTATCTTGAGTTGTCCTTCGTGCCAACTTTGCTGCAAGCCTACAACATAGAAAGGTGCTCCGCACATCTCGGCGTAGTCTGTAGTGTTCTCACTAGGTTCGACTAAACAGGCGAGCCAGGCTACAAGGCTTGAGAAGCAGTGTGTATCTGGTGTAGTTCCTCCTCTGGCTCCCTGACGGATGACACTCAGTTCACCACAACTGGACAGCTTAGTGCTCATCAAAAGATATGAGCTGTTTGTATCAAGGTAAGGTAGACTCAAAACATGGCTTTCATACGAAGCTTCCTGAGAAGAAAGGAAGTCAAAATGGACATTTGTTAATTTGAAGTGACTCTGCTTGCTCCCCTGTTATCTTGCTCCCCCACCCTGGTGAGCAAGAAAACAATTTTGTGGAACAATTTTAATCAAAGGTACTCTTGGGTGCTCGAGGCCTTCTTGTGCGGTTTACCGTCTCAATAAAGTCTCTGTTCCGCCCAAGAACGATCCCAAAACATCCCACTATAAGATGGTTCTTACTTTTATGTCAGTGGTTAAATCCTAGTGTGGTACCGATCATATTAACACAGTAGGCTTCTGAGCAGTACTTTCACGTAGAAAGGTTTTCATGTTGTACTACAATCTCGGACAAAACCAACTGAGACAAACGCACTTCACAGATTTTTAGCGAATGTCTTGACTTGCAATCTGGTTTTCAAATAAGTTATCCCCCTCTCCCCCTGCTCAACGTTGTTTTATGGGGTTTGCAATTCACCAGGCTTTGTTTCCATATCACGACAACATTGACAATGTTGAAATGGGGGAAGGGGGGGGGGGTAGGGGGACTTAAAAAAATGAGCTGTGGTACCAAAATTAGGGGAAATTAGCAAAGTGTCTCAACAATTTCGTCCGTGATTGTAGGTGGCTTGATTGATCTTACTTTTAATTCTATGGACGGAACCTTGGTGTGTGACCATTCGTATGAAAGGTATCAAACAATGCATTACTGTGATCCTGTTAGTTTTCAAACTTTTGAAAAGTTATTTTTCCGAAAATAAATTAATTTGAATACAACAAGTTACCTCATGAAAAAGTATGGGTGTGTAAGGTGCAGCAGGGTGATGTTTGTGAGATGACAGCTGAGGCTTGAGGTTCTGTAAACTCTTCTGAAGTCGTTGTCTTTTTGCTCTCTCCTCTTCTGTCAACACTTGTTTGTGTTTTATGCTTGTCTTCTTGAGATCATCATTCACTTTAGAAATTAAATCCTTCTTCGCCTCACTATCAACACTGCTTAAATGATCTGTCCTCTTTGAAGATATCTTATTGTTGATAGTTTCACTGTCAGTCTTCTTTGGTGATGGTACATGTATGTTCTGTTCTTTTGCTACAGAGCGACAAACCTCTTGTTCTGGCGACGTGTCTGTTGTTGTCTTTCTCTCATCCAGGAGAACATTATTTTTCAAAGGCTTGTCCTTGTGACTAACAGATGAAACTGTCCATGCCTGTCTTACAGTATCTTCTCTCTTATCTTTGGCCACTTTAGGCTCATTCTTTAAGTTGAGATGCACATTGTCCAAGCTGGTGGAAGTCTCATGCCCAACCGATGTCTTTCCAATCTCAATGTGAGTGTCTGCTTTACTAGAAACTGATTCTTGTACAACTTTTTCATCTAATTTTGCATGAATCTCCTTAAGGTCTGGTTTTGTCACTTCCTTAACAGCATTTCTGTGTTTTGTGGGTGGTTTCTTGGGTTGACTGTGGCTAAGATTACTAGTATTTTGCCTTGTGCAGGAGAGGGAAGCCTCTTTAGCTTTTCTTCTCTGATCCTGCCAGTGCTGAAGATCATCCTCTTCATCTGAACTACTAGATAAACTTGAAAAGAGATTTACAATGCTTAGAAAATATCAGACAACAATAAAGCAAAGTGATTGGCTGACTTTAGCCGTCTAACAATGTCACCAGGCTCCCCCTTTGATGGACACCTCAGGGTAAAAAGAACCAAGGAAGGCCTAAAACAACATGAAGAAGATCAACTGAGGCTGAGGTAAAACAGACTGGGATGAGTTGGAACCAACTGGAAAAAGGGGCCAAGGACAGGGGAAGATGGAGATCTCTGGTGGACGACCTATGTTTCAATGGGAACTCAAGGGTTAAAGTAAGTCAGTTATTGACCCTCTAAGCTCAGGAAGGAGGGGGAGGAGGGCGAAGTTGGGTTAGGTTGAACTCTGAAATAAAAAGGATGGGGATACTTGTCGAATTTTGAATTAAACCTTAAGGGAAGCCATTTTGTATGCCTGATCAGTCCATAAAAACATTTATATTTTTTCATTTTGTTTTGGTGCTTTGTCCTGAACACCCTAAGTGGGACCAAGATCAGTAATTTTATTCCCCTAAGCAAGACAACGAGTATCCCTGTCCCTTTGATATGGGTGTCCCTGCTGTCTTAATTATGAACTTAAGTATAAAAGTTTGAAAGAAACTAAAAAGGTATTGCTCTGTCATCTGGCATCAAGAACTCTTAAACAGGAAAGATTCTGTGTCCAATAACTTACTCAGACTGTCTGTCACTGCTGATGCCAAGTATTCTGCATATTGATGATGGCAATTCCTGGTGTCTCTGAACAGGATAGAAAATTGAAAAGAACTGATTAGCTAGTCAAGAAATAAACCTCAGAGCAAAATTGGCCCAGCCCTTAAAGCTGTGAATTTAGTAGTATGTTGACAACGTCGCTTCCAGTGTTGGAAAGAAAGGTGTGTTGTCATATTAGCTTGCTATGCATGTCAGCAAGAAGACCTTGGGCTAACTTCAGGGTTTGTACCCTTTTTTCGCAAACAATTTTCCAGTTCTTTTCCAGGACTTTTTAAGGACCCAGATTGATTTTTCCAGGACTCCAAAATTCACATTTAACTCTTTCACTGCCAAGATCTCAATATTATTTCTCCTTACTGTCTGTACATTTCTTATAATGTTAGTTCTGAGAATTCAGTTGTTACTTGAGTTTAACAGATTTCCAGAACTTTCCAGGACCGGTAGTATTTCCAGTCCTGGAATGTGCCACAATAAAATTCCGACCAGTACTTTTCAGGTTTTCCAGGACCCGTATGAAACCAGTAACTAGCAACTTTATTGTTGTTGGGCATACATCCATTAGAGGCAAGAAAGCAATAATTATCAATCACCTGTGGAGATGTTTGTTCCTCAAGTCTTCTCAAATCCAAGAACACTGTATTTTTTGACCTGCTTGGAACTGAAGGATCCAGACAAGCCGTGACACCTCTAGAAGACACAGATGGGCCACTCATAACTCCAACATCATGCTTCTTATTCTTCACGTTCTCCGACATCCCTCTTGCATGGTGATCAACTGGACTGACAGGTTCTGGGGCAGCGTCACTCTGTTGCTTTCTACTCAGCCTTACCAGCTCCTCCATGAGGCAGGTGCTATCGTCAGCATCATCACTGCTGCTGTCGCTAAGGATGGGTGGAAACACTGGCAGGACAGTCACTTCATTGGTGCGTTCCAGATAACTGCTGAGATTTAGATGCTCTAAGAGGTCAAATCTTAGCTCTACTGTTTCAGAAGCTGTGCTTGTAGATGTTTGTCTTTCTGAAGGTTTATCATCAGTGCTGGTTGTTTGAGTGGAGCTTGATGTGACTGACTTGGTTTGTAGAGTGGAGGGGAGCATTGAAGGTGAACTGCCAAGAAACTCAATACTATCCTGAAAGATACATGTCAAACTCATCAGTAAGCTACTCAGTTGTTCTAACCTCTTCATTGTGGCATCCATAATAAAAAGAACAACACTGCTTGATGTGTGACTTACAAGGTTACAAGTGTATTTCCAGTATCAGTCAAAGACAGAGTGGCTAGGGAGAATAAAAAGCTCGCTTAACCCTATTCGGGGGGGGGGGGGGGAGGAGGGGGCTTTTGAAGCCCGCGCTGACTTTCAATTTTTATAACGTTTTTAAGATTTAACCAAACAGTGCCAAACTTTCTGAGTTTTCCTCAAATTTATCTGGCAACAATTTGGTAAGTTTGGATGATGTGTCAGAGACTTGACATCACCATGGCAATGGCATTTTGACAGGTATGTTTTCCCAAATTTGTAATTTTGCGTGTTTCTGTTAATAAAAATCAACTTAAATGGAATTATTTTTACATTTTTACGGATTTAAAGCACATTTTTATTTATTTTGAGTACTTTGCAGTGATTTTGGGTGGTTTTCTGGCATTTTGGAAAAATTTTGAAATCCAAGATGGCAGATCCAAGATGGCGGCTGTTCTGACATAATGATGTAATTGTCACGTGATGTGAAGTCACCACCCCACGTGATGTATACCAAAAGAAAGAGTTTCGGACATACAATACATCCTATAAGTTTCATGGTGATTGCTTAAATATTCTGGAAGTTACATAGGGGGGCTTCCGAAGGAAATGCCTGCAGTGAAGGGTTATGTCTGTTTTTGCAGGTTATATCATTTAAACAAACCTGGTCGTAGTCAGAAAGTGACGAACTGCTTGTTGCATGACCATCAGGGCTGACAAGGAAAAGTCCACTGTCTGATGCACTGGCTGCAGGTGAATTATCTACCTTGCTGCTGGGCAAGCTTGACTGTGATAAAATATTGGGTGACAATGGCCACGCTTCTCTTGTGTACAAGACTGGTTCTTCATCATTGTCGCTTTCCTAAAAAAGACATTTTGAAGATTAGAGAAGATTGGTCTGTCTGAAACACATTTATTTCACAGGTGAAAAGGTAATATCTATTTATTGACCAAGTGAACTGCCAATTCCAGACTAACAAGGAAGAGATGGAGGCTTTTTTTTTGCTTCTCTTTGATAAAAAAATGTACAGTATGTCCAGAAATGCCAGGCCTTGAGACTAACTTTTTTGCTAGCTAGCTTCTTAGCTAGTGACAGCTTTGATTTCACTAGCCAAAAACAATTTTCTACTGGCCCGAATTCCAAGCTAACTTAGGTTTGGGCAGAAGCACTTTGCTGTCTTTACTGGCTCTGTTATTATCATAATGGTTAATTTTAAGTTACTTCTTGTCTCTAATTTCAGCTTTCTGATAATTTTATACGTGATGGCAGTGTACTTGTGAGTTCTTTTCTCTCAAAGTCGATTTCCATGTATGGTTTTTTCCCAATGAAATTCCTGAAACTTTAACTAGTCATTTTGGCTAGTGAAAGCCCAGAACCTACTAGCCAAAACTGCATTTCTACTAGCCTGTGGCTAGTTGGCTACCGTTAGTCTCAAGCCCTGAATGCACAAAGCTGAAATTGACTGAATATCACCAAAGGTTGACATATTTTGAGAGACGGAGCTCGAGAGAGGGGTACCACGAAAACAGCGAATTGGGCAAAAATGACAAATTTGACAAAATTTTGCCAAAGGCTAACATTCGTGAGAATGAGCTTGAGAAAGGGGTGCCACAATTAAAATGGTGAATTTGCCGAAAAATGACGCATTTGATTAAATTTCACCAATGACTGACATTTGATAGAATGAGCTCAAAAGAGGAGTACTACGAAAGCGCGAATTCAATGAATATGACAAATTCACTGAAAATGGCAAATTTGACGAAATTTTTCCAAAGGTCAACATTTTAAGAAATGAGCTTGAGAGATGGGTACCACGAAAGCGATGAAATCGACGTAAACGACAAATTCGCTATAATGAGCTCTAGAGAAGAGGAACCAGGAAAGTAGCAAATTCAAAGAAAATAGTGAAATATTGGACTCTACTAGCATGGTGCAACAAAAACATTATCATTATTCAATGAGTATCTTTGCTGATTAAAAAAAAACTATAGGCTTAGTTAAAATAGGGGCCATTCTATCTGAAGTGAATTTTTTTTTTTTATCCAATGCTCTTTGGAGGCCGCCCTGCTCGGGTAAATACTGACAAGTGAAATGCCAAAAAAGTACTGACAGCACAGAAATAAAATTAAGCCAAACATTATATGCTCTCAACAATTTTCTTTCACTTTTAAACAGTGGGCATAAATTATTTATAAAACAGTGACACTCGATATTTTAAAATTTCAGACAAGCAACACGGGACGACCCCCTCCCCCTGTCAGGGCTTCTTTGTGATGAGTTGACAGTTCCTTTTGAAAGGAGACAATCATAGCTATAGGTTACTCAAAAGATTTATATTATTTATATCAATCAGAGAATGCCTCAATAATATGGCTTCTTTCAAAGGATTCATGTTTAATAAAGCTGCTGGTCATGCATTTAGTAGGTTTTTATAAGTTTGCTGTTTTATATATCACTAAGCTCTCCCACGTTGCCAAAGCAACAAAATCAAAGCTTATAAATTAGCTCGCTCATGTTTATGACGACGTGAAATTAAAAATAAAGCTTGATTAACGGAATTAAACCCTTTGGATAATTTCTATTTGCTGTTCACTTACCTCTGAGGAATTTTCCAATTCTAACGTAGGAATACTGGCTTGAATATCGGCGAAAATATTGTCAAACACAGACTTCAGTTTACACGCACCAGTGGCAGTTTCAAAGTTCCCGGAATTACCGGTGGAAATTTCTTCCTCAAAGCTTTCATCGCTGCTAGAGGCAGCTTCGTCCGGCCTCCACATGTTTAACTCAAAAAAGCTCAATTATCCCTGTTTATATTCCCGCAAAAGGACAGTAAAGTGAGAAAGATTTTGCAGCCTGAACAAAGTCTGACGCCATCTTTGCAAGCTGAAACTCTCGCCAGTCCCCTCGCAAGATACGATTCAAGATGGCGATTTTTAGTGTGTACATCTTGAATCGTGCCGGAGGACTTATCTATCATTACGACCATTTCACGCCCAAAAGCGAGGTTGAAAAGACGTTTAGTTATCCTTTAGATATTACGCTACGCGAAGATGATAAGTTGGTTGTGATATTTGGCGAAAGAGATGGTATAAAAGGTAAAAATATTTGCTTACTTTCACTGCTTGATTCTTTCTAAGCTTACTGTTGCTTATATGTTTTTACATTAGTTGGTCATGCCTTGCTGGCAATAAATGGTGAACCAGTTACCGGAAAACGTTTGCCTGATGGAAGAGAAGCAATGGAAGTGATCAAAAACCAAGAGAACTATCCAATCTCCTTAAAGTTTGGTCGGCCAAAATTGAGAACAAATGAACGTATTATGCTGGCAAGCATGTTTCATCCGTAAGTAAACCTTTAGTAATTTTTTTTTTTTAAAAAAAACGGAGCTATAACTTTAGTTATAAAGAATCTCATGTATTAACCCTCATGGGATATCATCCAACTTTCTGTTTCATTATTAGGGGGAGGGGTAAGGGGAGGTCAGGAACAGGGGAGTAGGGGGTGGGGGGTCTCTCTAGGAGGCAGATTAAGAAAGGGTAGAAAGTGGGATTCAAAAAGTGGCAGGAATCAAGAGGATTGTAAATAAATGTAATAAATGTATGCACTGTATGTAAAACAAATCGTAACGCTTGTAAATACCTTAAGTTTATAATTTCTTCTTATTTTTTTCTTTATTCCTGTTAGTTTTCATTGTTTCCTTGTACTGTAAGCCCTAACACCAATAAAGCTTTTAATTGCAAAAAAAAAGAGAAAAGAAATTGCAATGAAAACATAATAAAACACTATCTGAGTCAATAAAATCAACCAAAAAAACGTCATAAATGACGTCATATTACGTCAGAATGACACTAACCTAAATATAGTTTCTAAAATTAAAGTTTTCATTATCTTGTATTAATTTGGTGACCATAGAATAAACGGTTTGAAAGTCAAAAAAAAAAAAAAAAAAAAAAAATCAAGAGGATTGTTGCATTGCTGATAATACAAGAGAAGGGAATCATTGAGAAGGTCTGGAAACTGGTAGTAAAAGTGACAGAAAGTGGGAAGTTCAGATCCCCCTTGGCCTCCCCATCCCCCTTGTTTCCAGGCCTGGGGGGGGGGCACTCCCATACATGAGCTATATAGGTATGTGCCGCTGTGAAGGGTATGATTTTCAAGCAGTTTAGTCTGGGATAGGGTATAGAAATCAGTGAGTTTTGGTCTAGAATAGGGGATCATTTGCCGGAAAACTGTTCAGTTGTATGAGGAATTAAGTCCAGAATAGGAATAGAAACTCGGAAGAGGAAGATACCTTCTTAAACGTAAAAAATCATTGTGGCAACGTTCTTGACAGATGGTTTTCCATTTAAAACAAAAATAGTGACACAGTTCTGAAAATGGCAAGTCTGGGATAGGGTAGCGATTTTCGGTCTAGTAAAGGGTTGCGAAATCAGCTGAACAGGGTCTAGTATAGGGTAAGGGTTTCGAAGTCCCAGCGGCACACCCCCACCCGAAAATATATAGAGTACCCCCCCCCCCCCGGGTTTCCAGGGTCTCTCTCTCCCCACCCCCAGAGCGAGAGAAGAGGGTGTCAGGAAGAAAAAGACCCTTGGAACTTGCTTGCAGCATAGCCAGGAATGTACCACTGGGAAGGGTATGGTTTTTCAAGGGTTTTTGTCTGTTCAGTGCCTGTAACATAGCTCAAGTGTATTTACCTCTCTTGTAATTCCTTCATGTGTCAGGAAAGAGATGCAGCAAATTGGAAATGTCTGCATTGCCTGGCTATTTGTAGCAGGGTTTCTTAATCTTTCTCTTTCAATTTGATCTGCAACAGGCTGTATGCCATTTCTGCAAAACTGTCTCCTGAGCTCAGGTCTTCAGGTATTGAAGTACTAGAAGCAGATTCCTTCAAGCTTCACTGTTTCCAGACACATACAGGTAAGCTGAGTTACTTTCAGACAAAATCAGTCCAGCATTCCTCCAGCCAGCGAGAGAATCTGCTTTTTGAGCTCGTTTCAGTGGCAAGGTGAAACAACAGGCAAAAGATCTATCTTCATTTGCTGGCTGGCATTCCTTCAAGTGAAGTGATGAATTTGACAGAAATGGGTGATTCCATACCATACCACAGGCGGCATCCTGGAATTGCAAGGGCAAAGGAGGGTTCTTTGAACTGGAATTCCGAAGGCGTGGGGGGATACTTACGATTGGAATTCTGAAGGCATGGAGGGGGTTCTAGATCTTGGATTTCCAGAGGGGACAGACAAGAGTGTGTTCCTTGAGAATGCTGTTTTTTAGGACTACTAAATCAGTTGTAAATAAAGCACGAACTGATGACCGCGTCACGGAAGTATCCATTCATTAGGCATGTGTTTGTGTTCATTTACAGAAAACCGATAAATTGTGGGTTGTACATCAAGTAATGATTATGGAATTCTGAGGACATGGGGGAATCATGCATTTTGGAATTTCCGAAGGCAAGGAGGGGTAGAAATGTTGATGTCGCCTGTGGTAGGGTAAGGATATCTTCTGGAATCACCCAATGTGGTTGACTGTTCATTACAAAGTCGGGCTCAATCCAAACTCAAATGTGAATGTTACCCTTATTTATTAATAACTGTTCTTTATTAATTCACTGAACACTCTCAACAGGTTTGAAGTTCATTGTGCTGACAGATCCAAAACAACTTGGAATGGACATTTTCCTCAAAAAGATTTACGAGTTGTATTCAGACTTTGCACTAAAAAACCCATTCTACTCACTGGATATGCCTATCAGGTACTGTTACTCAAAAAAAACCTATCTCTTTCAAGGATGTAGCTAAGAGCTAGCCTGTGAGAGCAGACGGCTTTTTCAGCTCAAGTTTCATGGCGGAGAGAAGTGACGGCCGGAAATGCGTCTGCTCTTGCAGGCTAGCTGAGAGCTGGCTACTGGCTAATTTCACCAGCTGAAAGAGAGCTTCTCACTGTCTTAAAATTTCACAAAAAACAAAGACTTGGTCGGATTAATTTTGAAGGTACATGGGCCAGAAAAGCCAGCTGAGCTTGTTTATAACCAAGCTTAGTTTCTTCTTTGCTACATCCCTGTTCTTTACTTGTTTACAACAGTGCAACCGCAAAACAATGAAATTCCGGACATGACAAATGTCCAGAAATAACAAGCAGACCTCTAGGGACTGGCCGTTTCACCAGTAAGGCATTGACTGAACTTTGTTACATTATTCACCAGATGTTTAGAACTGAGTGAGTTTCTTGAACTGGAGTTGCACTGTATTTGCTACTTAAAAAAGCGCTGCATGCCAGAACTTTTAAACTAGCCTCTTTTATTCATCAGTAAGATTACTGCAGTTTCTTGCCGTTCATCTGACCAATTCACTACAGGGGTAATAACAGGGGAGGGTCTGCCAGTACCCCTTCTGCTGAAAAATGTAAGACCTGTACCCCACCCCTTATTGGAGCAAGAAAGGGCCCACCTTCTTAGACTCGACTTTCTTTTTCCCACAACTTTTTAGTACCTCTGAATCTGTCACTGGCTCCTACCCAAATCCCTTCAATTTCTCAATAATCTCGATCTCTTTAATCTGTTGTTTCTTTAGGTGTGAACTCTTTGATACCAACTTGCAGAAAGCTTTAGATCAAGCAGAGAAGTCTAATCTTTATTCAAGCAATCCTTCCTTAGCTTAAACAGATCAAATGCTAAATCAAGCAGAAGTGCTTCACTTCGCCTAAACACAGCAGGAGTGCTTAGAATGGAATTTTAAGTTGGTGATGTTTTTAAGTCACAAGAGAAGGATGTTATCTGCGATAAACAGTTGCCAGGAATGCCACTTCAAAAGAGGAGGAGGGAATATTTTAAAGACAGAATTAATTGAAAAACATACAACTGGCTGAAATATTTTTCTGAAGATCTCAAGAAACTGCTGAGCTGATGGCAATTTCAAGTTATCTAAAAAGAATGTACATAATAATATAAAATACAATTTAATTAATGTTTAAGATTGAGAAGTAGAAGAAGCTGGAGTTGGCTTTTTTAAGTTCAGTAACTGCACTGGTACATTAAGGGGATTTAAAGAGAACAGAGGTGTTTTTGGTTTGGCTGAACTGCTGCCTGGATCAGAACTGCTGTTAGCAGCTTTACGACGACTGCGACGTGGAGGCAGCTGACTTTCAGTGGCTGTATCTTGATTTGCCATCACTTCTCTGTATTTGTTTGTAACAAAGTTGACTTGGTTACTGATGTCATGACCTGCCAGTCGGTGTTCCAGGTCAGTTAACAGATCCAGAACGACCTGTGCTTCTGCAAGGAAACAAGAGAACAGAACAAAGACGTTTTAGCTTGCATTACTGCGCTTTTGATAACGTGAACTTTGCTTAATTCAACAGTTACATTTTTTAGTGCAGTCAATCATCTAAGTGGATCTCTCAGGAAACAGAAGTTCACTTGAACTGGTTCAAAAGGTCATGTCTGTTGATTGTGATCGGCAGTGAAAAATTGAACTTCAGAGATTGTGGGTTATTAAAAGGTGCAGTAAGCCTCATTAAGGACGTTCGCGCGAAAATCTTCCAACATTGCAATTTTTCTTAAAATTTCACCAGAGCTAGTTTATTAGTTACTTTTATCAGAAATGTAAAAAAAAGTGGGGGTCACCGACTTCGTTTCCGAAATACAATAACCGAAAGAGGGCGCGTATTTGGATAAATTTCACTTCGTCACTCGATATGACCTCAGCGGCTTCGGGCGACAAAATATTTTAAATTAATTGACGTAGGCTAACTTTCTTTGTCTGGATTTATTTAAGTGGGTCTATTGTACAAATATATTTCGGTTTTGAAGTCCCTTAAGGAAAATCTTGCCTTAAAGAATTGGATTTGCGAACACTCGAGACTGGAAAATGTGACTAATTTGGTCGCGCGAGAGGGGGAGAAAATGAAAAAAAAAACAACAAAGTTCCAACATTGGAAATTCGCTCATTTTTTGTCAATCAGTCAAGATTTATCGGTAAAGGTGGTATATCCCGAAAAAAGTGGGGGTCACCGACCGTTTAAGAGAGGAAACTGCAAGCGAAGTTAACACAACGGCTACCAACCCTATACGTGTTTGGAAAGTTTTCTCAGCGCGTGCGCTCGTGCATGACGGCGTGACGTTGCGACATGAATTACGTGCGCAGTAAGGATGCGCATAAACAATTAGCGCGAACGTCCTTAAACAGATCAGAATTTCTTTTTTGCATGCTTGTGAGAAGTTTGAGAACTGACCCAGTAACCTTTTTGTGATAAAATAGCTCTTCAGACATTTGCATATTTGTGATTGTACCTGTCTCATTGCTTATTTGTGTGCAATAAACTCAAAACCAAATAAAAATATTTTGAGTATGCAAAAAGGACAGACATCTTGTAATTGGGTCCTGTTATTCACACATTTAAAAGCATTCTTACCACGTCTTGCAGCAGAGATGTGGAAAGAAACACTCTACAGTACTAAGCATTTTTATTTGCCAAATACAGTATGGTGGAAGTCTTCATTCATTTGGGAAACGACAATCACTTACCAAGAGGGGAGAGGTTTGGTGGTGGCTGTCCCCGCATTATTCTGCTCAGTAAGGTGTAAATCTGTCCATAATCTGGTGATTCACTTCCCGCTGATGATGAATGTAATGTGCTTTAGTACCCAGGGGGGTACTCCGGCTTGTAAATGACGGGGATGATCGAATGAAGGCAAAACTCAGGACCCAAAAAAATCCCGGAATCGAAAATTTTAAACCCAAAAAAATCCTTCGATCATCCCCGTCATTTACAAGCCGGAGTACCCCCCCTGGGCTTTAGTAAAAGCATAGTACATATAAGTTACACATGGTTACCATGGACATCAGTTTTTTAAAACTCCCTAACGTTTCTGTGATAAAAATCAATTTCCTTGACAGAATAAATACAAAAATATAATTATGTCAGATTGTAGCAGCCTCCAGCCCTGGCTTCCAAATTAAAAACATGGCTGAGATGACATTAACCTGAGGTTTTTTTTTTTCAGCCTTCAGTGGCATTTTACCCGGGTCAAAATAAAATTCCGTTATTTTCCCTGATCATTTCCTAACCTGTGGCAACCCTGTTATAATTACAAGTAAATAATTATTCTATTTATAGAAGGAAAATGAAAAAAAAAATTTTTTTTGTTCAGTACGGACTGTAGCCATGAGGTGTGGTGGCCTAATGGTTAGCGCGCTCGACTCGGAGTTGAACCGCCCAGATTCGAGGCCTGGACGGGGTGCTGCATTGTGTTCTTGGGCAAGACACTTTACTCTCACTGTACCTCTTTCCACCCAGGTGTATAAATGGGCACCGGCGAATTTACTGCTAGAAGGTAACTCTGCGATGGACTAGCATCCCATCCAGGGGGGAGTAGTAATACTCCTAGTCGCTTAATGCTACGGAAACCAGGATAAGCTCCCGCTGTATGGGCCACTTGGCTCGGAAACAGACTTTACGAAGGACAAAGAAGCCTACACAGACACTTTATGGGCATGTCACACAGTTGTAGTGGATGAAAGATTGTGTGATAAGCCCTAGCTCTGTGTAGGAGGCTATAAGGACAGGCAACTGGGATATTTTGCTTACCAGCGGCAGCTTGTGTTGGCTCCATGGCAGCAATTGTCATTATCTGTGTAAAAATCACAAAAGAAATTGAAGTATCTTACTAAACAATAATGTACGTAGCCTTCTTTGCTGTCATCTTTTTGGTTTGTCACACAACGCTTATCATTTCTTCTCCAGTCTCCATAAAGTCGAGGATACTTGTGCGACAAACAAAGAATGGCTGAAAATAAAACCAAATTGTACAGAAAACACTGATTTTCCTGCAACTTTGGCATATGACAAGGTTGCCATACCCCTCCCACAGAAGGCTTTTTGGTTGAAATCACCCACCCCTCCATAACCCAGATAGGTTCCATACTTTCCTTAAAAAATTTGGGCCTTTGAGACCCCCACCCCCTCAGAATTTGCAATGACCTTGCGTGGGGTGGGTATGGATATTTTCTGGAACTACACATTGCAATTTTTAGATTGCATCCACTTTGTGCAACACTATCAAACATATAACATGAGCAGTAATATGCACAATGCTTTTCAACCTGAAATGCAGCTAATTCCCATTTGATGATCAAACTTGTTAAATATTAGGAAATGCAATATACTAGCCACATAATGGAAATGCACACAACCAACTCAGATTGTGGAATTTTAACTAATAATGTCCAATACACACTCAGCTCACTTCTCTTTGAAACCAAGAGCCTAGTATGATTAAGAATTATCCAAACAAAATTAATATTGGAACTTTCATATTTACTCATCACTTCTGTCTGGTATGCTGAATAGTGGTGATCACTTTAAGTATTGATGATGATATCGGCACAGATGACTTAAAGAAGAGTTAATTTGTATTGACTAATACCTTCAGCACCACATGAAAGAACTCTCTTGAGAAAGCTATACAAACTTAAATGAATATTGATGGAGGCTTTGAGAGTGAAGTGAAAAGAGTTATTCCCAGATTCTACAGGTACGAAACTGAATGCATTACAAAAACAATTCAATAGATGGTTTTCACTCATGTGATAAGGCGGCCATATTGGTGGACAAAACAATACAAAATATTTGCGCAGAATTTGCATAAAAATAGAATTTAGTCCCCAACGGAGAGAAAGTCTATTGGTCCGCCAACATGGCCGCCATGACGTCACGTGAAAACTATCTATACATGAATTTCAGAAATTAATGCAGTTCACATTTAAAGCAGATATGTGGTTTTATTGCTTCATATGAGACTGAACTTTAGTTTTTCCATGTCCTACACGATCACAATCATTCAAATATTTAAGTAAAATTATAAATAATAAACGCTTATAATTAACAAAGCTGCAATCAGCCATCAAATCATGCACTTCTGCTGTTTACCTTATTATAGGAATATAACGAAGCATTTTAACAACGCGAACAAAATATACGCGTAATAAAATTAACGCGAATTTAAGAAAAGTTCTGGTAAAATGCTTATAGTAAACGTGTTTATATTAATTAACATCAATAAAATTAACGCAAATTTTTGAAATTCGCGTTAATAACATGTATCGTTTATTTCCTGGTAGTTAAGCATGCTTTATTTACTTATTCAGGGTTCCCGTTCGTTGAAAGTAAAAAGAAATCCAGGACTTTTTATAATTTAAGCTGAAAAGAAGCATTCCTTTTGAGGGACTTTTAAATATTAGCCATCGATTCAATATAAAACCTACATTTTTCACTGAGAATGCCACAAAATAATGTCAAATGATTGGAAATAAAAGGCCACCAAGCACAATACAAGGTTCTGATATTCCTAGTCTTGAGCAGAAATTTGAATTCTTAGCTGACTTGTTCTAAAATTTCTAAGACTTTTCTTGTAAAGAAAAGCATTTCACCTGATGTTTCCCTTTCCAGCAGAACGCCCTGACTATTCTGTATAATTTATTTATATATGGTGGCTTAAATCTACAAGTGCAAAACCCCAGGGGGGGGGGGGGGTACTCCGGCTTGTAAATGACGGGGATGATCAAATGGAGGCAAAACTCAGGACCCAAAAAAATCCCTTAGTCTTCCAACATTATACCCAAAAAAATCCCTGGACCAAAAATAACTCCACCCAAAAAATCCCTTGTCAAATTACCCCTAAATTGCCAGGAGGGGCAATAATATAACACAAAGAAAATCACAACAAATTGAACGCTCGTGTTTGTTTATTCATCATACTATAAATACGCCAAGGTTGTGCCAAGGCACTTTAGTTTGTTTTTAACACCCAAAAAAATCCCCTATTTGAATCAAGTCACTCCAAAAAATACTTGCCAAATTTTCAAACCCAAAAAAATCCTTCGATCATCCCCGTCATTTACAAGCCGGAGTACCCCCCTGGATGCAAAACACCATAAAAATTAATGTACACGAATTTAATTATAATATTATATTTTATTACCCATCCAAATGGTTTAAATACAGAAAAGAAATGGGAGCAGGAACTTTGATTTCAGCTTTTTCTTTTACCACATTATCCTGCAAAACTCTCTGTTCGACTGCACACAAACAATTTTTTTTGGCAAAACAAAAAAATCTTTTTGAACTCAGCAGAAGAAAGAAGAAAGAGAACCTCAGGAACCAGAGTTACGTATTATTATAGATATATAGATTTATTTGTTATTAATATTAAAACTTTTTAAAGAGCAGTAAATAATTTAATTAAATAGAGACACTTGGTGTCAAAGACTTTCACAGTTGATAACTTGAAGTTTGCACTGCTGTACACAAGGATATGTCCGTAATTGAGTAGCCTGCGTGGCCAGCGTTCAAAGGGGAAGGAAAGGGGAGTTTGAGCGCAATTCGAACGGTGAAGGGTTTTATTCCCCGCGAGAATCGGCACCAATCAGATTGGATAATTTTGACAGCCAGACGTAAAACAGAGGGCAAGCAGATGACAAGTACTTTAGGGGCGGTATGAAAAAAAACAATAGCGTCAGGGCAGGCGTTCCCCTTCCCCCTTCTCCGATCGCGCTTCGCGCTCTCTCCTCGCACCTCACGCTCGAATTAACTCCCCTTCTCCTTCCCCTTTGAACGCCGGCCACGCAGGCTAGTAATTGAGTTGCATAACATTTAAAGGGGCTAGATTACAGTATTTTAGGAAATTCTGTTATTTTAGGGCAACAGTCTTTTATTGCCACAATGGCAACCACATAACAAGGACGTACGTCCAAATAAACATACAAATGGCATCATTCAAACTGAGATTAATTTAAAAAAGGTGTGGCCAACATTTTTCAAGGTTATCCCAAAAATATCCATTTGAATCCTCTCCAATTTTGTCCATCCTTGCCCCTTTGTGAGTTCTTCAACAGCTTCAAGCCATTTTGTAATATTTCAGTAAATTCAGTGATCGAGTTAAGTTTGTCAATTGCATGATCTAGCCCCTAAAATTAATACAGGTGGCATTGCAGTTTTTAAATATTACTGTAAACAATTTAAGTTCGCAACTTTCTGATGAAGTAACAGTCAATTTTAAAAACTGTAATAAAATAATCAATAGCCGCTTATTTCAATGGTTTTATAACTTTAAACACCATTTTAAGAAGCCAATATATAAAACTTTAAGGTTTTTGCTTAAAAAAGCTAATAAGAACACTTAGCTATATAACACACTTCACCCATTCTCATGACTTTGCTTGGCACAGAAAATGATTAAAAGACCAAGAAATTAAACTATGACTGCTAGATATTTTAATATGGGCACTTTTAACTGGTTGTACTAAAAATTAATGGTTGGTCCCATATTTTTTCCATATTTTTTTTTTGGAATAACAAGATATTTTTTGTAGTGACGGAAAAGCAGTCTTTTTGGGCGACGATCTTTCAGTTTATTTGCTGTTAAACATCCCCAGTATGGCTTGTATGGATTGTCCAGTGATTGTCAACATGACTTTTTGATCTGTTGTAACGCAGGGTTTTACATCTAGTGGCGATACTTGTGATACACTTGCGCAAAACTGCTGTCTGTTCCTCTTTTCTGACTTCTTTTAAAAATCTCTCTGACACCTCAGCTGCAGAATTAAAAAAAAACATATGGTAAAAGTTGAGTCAAGAAACCAATATTAATCATTAAATTGTTATTATGGCATTTGAAAACCCCGAAGTTCATCAGAATTGCTTGGCAACGCATTGTATTTTCAACTCTCTTTTCTGTGTTTGCAAAATGCAATAAAACATTCATCTATCTCTCATGTTTGATAGTTCATCATTTGTATGGAACTTATCATGTCAAATCTTGCATGTCTCTTGGGAAAACAACTAAGTGGAACACACTCGGACACCAACTCAAGGCCTGGCCAGTACCTTATGCATCTGCACAGCTATATCACCTGGGCAGTGGCAGCAATGGACATGCAGCTGTTTGGGCCTATGCCATGCATCAGCATGGCATAGCCGTCAGGCAGTGATAGGATAACAAAGGCCCTAGTATGTATTCTGCCCTTTACTGCCAAGGTGGGTGCAAACACCCCTAACAACTCCACACGACACATGTGGGAGCTTTTGGCTGGGAACTGCACAGCAGTGGAGCTCCCATGCCTCTTAAACACGGAAGGATACGGTGTGCGAAGAGTGATATCTGTTAACTAAGGTTACAACTTGATCAGTCTTACTTTGTATTGCATCAATCACATTTGGGTCCAGCTGTAGAGTGCCACGCTTTCCTCCTGTCACAGTTGATGCCTTTAGAACATCATCTCCAAAAGCTAACTCAGCCAGACGAACTGCAAAGTGTGTGGGCTGGCCTGATCTTGTAAGACAATCAAGATACTTCTGGCGAGGAAGAGTTACATTTGGGTTTCCTCCAATCAACACGTAAGAAACTAGAGGATGGAAAGAAATGAGTAAGGCATTTAAGTTTTAACAGTCCTAAGGATTGAAGGATTTCAAGGATTGATTGCTCATTGGTGCCTAGACTTTAGACTTTGTTTCTGTACCTTTAAATTGAGTTGGGGTATTGCTACTTCCCCCCCCCCCCCCCCACCTCCAAGGAAAGGTTACTCAGAAGAATTTTATGGAGAGGCTCTTCCCCAACCCTTACTGTTAAAATTATAATTATACCTTTTTTAACAGAAAAGTTAACCCTTTCATATACACCTTCAATAGAAAATGGTACCCTTTTACATACCAAGTATGGACACTACATCTCTTTTCAAGATAGTTTTAAAGGCCACCCTACTAAATACGTAAATGACAGTCGGCTTACCCATTTCTATACTCCCACTCATGAAATCCCTACTCTTTGATATACCTCCAGCATAAAAAAATGTACCCCTTTCGGGTGGAGCCTTCCTGTTTAGTCCACGGATGGGGAGTACCCTCCCTCCCAGTATTCAGTATTCCCCCTGGATGGCATGATAGTTTATGGATTGCAGGTTATTGTTCCCCCGATTGGAGAGAGGTACTGTGTAATTGTGTCTTGCCCTTCCCCAAAAAATCTGTAAGTCACAAGTAAATCTGGACCTCAGAGCAAAATACTCAGCAAATACACAAGGTAAGTAAGCAAAGTATTTTAGTTGTGGCTTATTACATCCTACACATTGTACACGAGGGATAAAGGGGGAGGGTGCAGGTTGTGCAAACACCCTTCCCCCCTAGATGACCTGGCTTTCTATAACAACTGGCATTCTGCGAAAAAAGTCAGTTAAGCAATTATTTTATACTGGTGCACCCCCTCCTAAAAAAATCATGGATCTGTCCCTGTTGTATGATGAGATAAAGTGCAAAAAATTGAAATTTAACAGTACTGTTTGGAGCGAAACAGTTCATTAAATTTGTCACATGTACTTACAATCAGGAGTCATTTTAATGCCAGACACAATCACACTTTCAGTAGATGCTGGACCAGGCTTGTAAATACTACCTACAACAGGCGGGAAATCTCCGTAGTATTTGCGTGCCATAGCCACATTCTTCTCTGGGGAATCACCATCGTTTACATGTTGGTAAGTCTCCTGGATACGCACAGTATATGCACCAAGGTTTTCAAGTCCTTCAGGTCTCACACACGGACTGTTCTCACTGCCACTAGCTTCCACGCTGTTTCTTTGCAAGAGACCAGGACTCAATGTTTGATCTGCTTGTTTAGATGATACCTTGACTGCAGTCTGCATGGTGGACGGCAAGTGAACGACTGTTATGTCTGGGTCAATGCCTGGTGGTACACTAACATCCTGCTCAGTGTCTTCCGAGTCTTCCCTGGAGTCGGCAGTTGACTCCGATGGCACATTAGAGTCTTGTGCTTGTTTGAGATGATGAGTCTCACTGTGATCTACACCATCCCGAGCACCGTTCTGTGGTGGTTCCTCTTGTTCACTGTCAGAAGATATTCTGACTGTTGATGGCGGCGTATGACTTGAGCCAGGCTGATCTAAAGTGTCCATGTCAAACTCTTCATACTCTTCATCTGAATCAGCTAAAGAGTCATCACGTTCATCATGCTGCATGTCATTGCCAACTGCCATAGAAGGAGGTCCTCGGTCGTCATTATCCTCACTTCTTTTTACTCTTTTTGACGATCTTTTTCGCTGTGGATTACGGGCCCTCTTGCACCTCTGAGCAATGCTAGTAACACAACCTTTCCACAGGTTTCTCTTCTCTTCACTGGACATATGTTGGGCAAATTTCTGAAGGACTTCCCCTAAAACAAGGATTTAAATAAACTAATCTTAAAAGACAATTATTACTGAAAGAAATCTAGATACGTGTAAATAAAGATATTAATTGACAGGTGAGTAAGAGTCAGCCTAACCTAAAGCCTTGTTTTTATGTCAGGGAAATTTTAGACAATTACCAATTTTCATGTTTCAATGCAACTGCCCCAAACATTTACAACTAATGAAAACATAACAGTGAAGATTTCCTCATTATTTTGCCTGGGATAGTCTGGCACACAGACAGGAAAATTATAAATAGAAAGTATTTCCATTTCCCAACAGCAAACAGAACTATGCAACCTTCACCAATCGTTCCTGACTTATGAAACATAAACCATGCTGGTCCACAATGTCTGCAATGAGTTTGGCTGAGTACCGAACCTATATGTTTGTCTCAAGTTGCCAAAGCAGCTTACAAACCAAAACTGCAACAACTGTGGGATGATCATGAAGCCAATAAAACAACAACAACAACAGCAATAATACTTATACTTCTTTGCAATATTATATCTTTATTGGAACCACTTTTAAAATAAGAAGTTCCCTGAGGCATTCATCTCCAATTTTCTCCAGCATATAAGCACCAGGCTTAAAACCAGTAAAAAAAAAACAAAAAAAAATAACTATAGATACAGAATCTTTAAGGTATTGATTATTACGTTTAATGGCATCCAATATGACTGGGTTTAAAGCTGCCTTTCCTCCAATTCCATAAGGTGTGGATTTGATCAAAACATCAAGTCCAAAGAGCTTCTCTGCCAGGCGCAGCGCATAGAATTTTGGCCGACCCTTGGATTTTTCCACTGCATCTTCCAGCTCGTACTTTGTCAGCAGAACATGTGGATTGTGACCTATTGTTACTGTAAGAAAATAAATTATTATAAATTCCAATATTTATATCATAATTTAGTCAATCTATTATAGTTACCTTGTTGTTACTTATTTTCGCGGGTACTTAATTTTGTGAAAATGGAACAGGAATATTTTGCTGGACTTAAATTTCGTGATTTGGCCAAAAAAAGATGTTCAAAGGAACTTAATTTCGCGAAAATTGTCAAATACTGGCCTGCATTAACGAACAGTAAGTCTCAAATTTGGCACAACTGATTTGCATTTTCCACAGCAATAGTTTCCAATGACACTGAACAAAACCATATCAAAACGAATCCGACTTAAAACAGTTTGACATGTTCCTTTGTAACAAAAGTAGAGCTAGTTTGACGACTGTACCAACTAGATAATTATGTAGTAAGCTGACGGCAACATTGATTAATCATTACGAATTATATTGAAGGGTATAAAAGTTTGCGTCATTATTTTTTCGCGAGAACCTTTTTTCGTGGGTCTTTAATTTTGCGATTTTTTTAAATCGCGAAAATTAAGTCCTGCGAAAATAAGTAACAAAAGGGTAACATTTTAATCAATCAATCAAAATCTTTTTCAATGTGTCATGTCGTGTTTGGTCAAATCCGACATAGCGAACAAGCGCATGGTATACATCTACTCGAGCCAGAAGCATCAAGGATTTGGATACAGTTTTCAAAGGGAGTGCCAAATTTATATTCCTAAAACATTGCAAACACTGCCTCAAACTTACCGAGTTGTAACAGGTCTCCCCTGGCAGGATCTGGGTTGTTCTTTTGATAATCAGCAACTATTGCATTAAGGCATGATTGCCACTGAGTTTGATTCTCCTGGTTAGGGTGCTCTAAGACATAGTTATTGATAAGCATGGCTGGAAAGGAGATAACAGATATTTAAATCATTATTTTCACTATACATATAGTATTTTAAGTTTTAAAGAAACTCTTCAACCTTTCTGACAACAAGGTATAAAAAAATAATTATTAATTCCAGACATAACATTTGAGCAAACATACATAAATTATGGAATGTTAACCAATGTTCGAAATATAAAAAAAATCTTAAATTTCACTTTGCAAAAATTAATGATGAAAAATCCAGCATATTAAACAGTACCACATGAAAGTACTGCTCAATAGAGAAGTTTTTATTTGAATGTCACATACTAGGATTTTATCCACAGACTTAAAAGTTCAAACAGACTGGCCACTCAAAAGTACTTACTAGGCTTAAAGGGGCTGTGTCACGGCTTTGTTTGCCAAATACCCCCTATGAAACTTAATGCTTACAAAGAAATTACTTCTATGCATCTAAATGACAAACCCATAGCTGCATTTTAAACAAATACTTTTATGCCTCCCGGACATTACAATTTAAAGTTACAAACAAAAGTGATTAACTTTGCCGGAACTGTTTAGCCTAATAGTAATTGAAAAACCCATATCGCAATCTGTTTTTTTAATTGTCTTGAATTTTTGTCCATCTGTACCTTCTTTTGTATTTTGCTATATTTTACTCAATTTGGTAGCTCCATTTTCATATAATTATATCTAAATTTAGCAAAAATCCATGATACAGTTCTTTAACATTCAAACCATCCTATACTTGCCTGCATTAAGTAAGTCCTTTTGTGAGGCTTTACTTTGTCTGCTTTTAACATCATCTGAAGAGCAGAAATTAAGGGTTGATTATTCAAACAAAGTTTAAGTTATATCTGGTTATCACTTAATAAATATGAGATTTACATAAAATTCTGCAAATGGCTAAATTTGGTGGCAGCCATAGTGTAAATTGCATTGTTATAACATGGTTTTTTTTAATTTATTTTTTATTTTTTTTCCACACAAACAAAAAATAAAATTATGAAAAAATAGATAATACAAAATCAATATACAAGATAATAATTAATATACAGGACTACAATATAATATAAGATTAGAAACAAAATGGCGAGGGAACCTAATAAAAAACCACGGGGCTTGTAAGCTTAGGTTCCCTCATAAGAAAAACAGATGGATAAAATGCAATGCTACAGATCCCATTTTGAAGTGGTGTAACTAGTACTTAAGGAGGCTCAATGTAGTTTTTTTAGCCTAAGGATGGTTGTTTTGAAAATTAAAATTACCTAGGAAGCCAATGTTCGATTTTTGCCAAAATACACCATAATGATCAAATATGACCAAATTTTAATTTTTTACCCGTCACTTAGTCACAACGGTTACCATAGCAACGATTGACGTTTTCTTTTGTTCTCAAACAAGCTTGATTTTCTCGAAATGTAGATTGACACTTGGTGTTTATTTTTTGATATGTTAAAGTTTAGTAGATTGACTAACTGTTGACCAAATTTTAGAAAAATCTGTAAGAGCGTTTTCAAGTAAATCAAGAATGAAATTTTCAGAAAAACACCGTTTTAATATAAAATAGGCGCCTTAAAATTGTTTCGTATTATTTGAGCACAGTTTCTCTCACTGAAATATAAATACTTACACCATCAAAGACCATTAACTAAAAGCGAAAGACTTTTTGCTTTAATTTGTTAAAATATATCAACTGCCGATTGTAAGAAATTATAAGAAAATGCCAAAAACTTCATTCTTGATTTACTCTAAAACGCTCTTACAGATTTTCCTAAAATTTTGAGCACAGGTAGTAAATCTACTATACTTGAACATATCAAAAAATGAATACCAAGAGTCAATCTAGATTTTGAGAAAATCAAGCTTGTTTGAGAACAAAAGAAAACGTCAATGGTTGCTATGGTAACCTTTGTGACAAAGTGACGGGTAAAAAATTAAAATTTGGTCATATTTGATCATTATGGTGTATTTTGGCAAAAATCGAACATTGGCTTCCTAGATAATTTTAATTTTCAAAACAACCACCCTTCGGCTAAAAAAACTACATCGAGCCTCCTTAAGGCTATTGGCTTAAATCTGATTTTAACCTTGACTTCACAAATAGGGTCTTAAGGCCCGTTTACACAGGCAATTTTTGTTGCATAACTCAATGACATTTTTGTTGCGCCGGAAGTGGCGTGAACTCTCCTGCGATATTGCAGCAATAAAATCGCCATGAAATTGCCACAAGTTTGCGAAACAAGCGGCAAAAAAATCGTGGTGATATCACAGGAGTTTTGAACCTGTTTGAGACTTGATGCAACTTCGGCGCGGCAAAAATTGCATTGTGTAAACAAAAAACGCTTGACTGTGTAAACGAGCTTAATAAAATGATTAGTACAGCCCTGTACTTTCAGTGATCACAGCATAACAACATTTAAACTGTCTTGTAGTACTCTAGTAAATTAAAATATGCTAGTGTTTAGTAGGTTTCCTACTGTGTAACTCAGTATATAAGAAATAGAAAACATTATACTAAAGGAGAACTTTATACATTGAATTGAGGAACAGGAACAGGAATGGAAGTTTGGGAGAATGAAAAATGCTATGTGAACATGAGACATAGGCAGGTGTTTCCACAACTTTCATAAATTCTCCCAAACTTGCACAGGTATTTCTTTTGTCTTTGACTATACATTAACAGAGATGTGGAGCAAATGTTTTGTTTCAGAAAATACTTAGTCAATGGTTTGAAGTCAAGGGTAGCAGTAGTTCCTATAGTGTGATTGTCTGGGTGAGAGTAGTTCTGAAATAACTGATGTTGGTGATTAAAGCTTCAACAGCTTGTAGTGCAGAAGTCATCTTCAGAGTCAAGACTTGTCTCTGACAATGACTTTTGCTTAGGAAAAGAAACTGTCAGTCCGATATAACAAACTCCCACCACAACGTCTAACACATTGTTGTGGGAGTACCAGTCCCTTGGTACTTTGTTTTATTGAGTTCCACTGTAGAAACATGGGTTTAAAATTTCTTTCAACAGTGGAGGTTTAAAGGAGCTATGTCACAGGGATTTCAGAGATTTTTGTTTTCAGTAAACTGTTCTGAAATTAGGGGTAGGCAACTTAACCCATGAAAAACAATATCTTTAAACATCTAAAAGAAGATATACTCGTCTGGCAACCTTTAGTTTATTTGCGGTTAGAAATCAAACTACATGCATGGCTTTAAAAATATATTTTTTGAGGATGCACGGAAACAACTTGAAAAGTTTAACCTTAATCTTTCAAGTTCTGTTGTAATTCATTTCCATCCTAGCCATCCGCAACCAAAGATGCTAGTTAACAGTTTCAGTTCTCTAATAAAGCAATTGTTTTTAAAATGGACCATTACTCTTAGGTTTCCAAGACTCAAATATAAATTTTGGCTGCTCCAGAATCTGTTAAAATCCATGACGAAGCCCCTTTAACAGTGGTAATCGAGCATGTTTGAGGTTTCATTTCTATAATAATTTTAAATGAAGAGAAGATCATCACAGTAATGACACAACTTAAGCAGTTGTGAAAATAAAGCCCCAAAAAATCAGGCTTGCCGGGACGCGAACCCTGACCTCTGCGATACTGTTGCAGCGCTCTCAGTATTGCAGAGGTCAGGGTTCGAGTCCCAGCAAGCCTGATTTTTTCAGGCTTTATTTTCAACTGCTCAAGTTGTGTTCATTACTGCAAGGATCTTCTCTTCATTTATTCTTCATCCGCAGTTCAAATATATGACTTCATATAATTATCCATTATTTTATAATAATTTTATTGTCTACTTACCAGATTTTTGCGTGGCAGCACCTGTAGCTGAAGATACATGGAGTTCTTTTTCTTGCTGTGTGGAATGACTAGCAGTTGCAGTCATAACTGTTTGTGGCTGCCAAGCTGGTGTGGCGTGAACCTTATTCGGTGATGGTGACATTACATTTGCAGCATGCGAAAGTGTGATGTATCCTGATGGTATGTCCTTTTGTACTGAGCTTGGTGTAGCATTATCCAGTGGAATCCTTGTAAACTGCTGATCACTTGAATTCTGTGCTGACACACGAGCTCCAGAGCTATTGACCACCAGTAGCGCTTGTTGTGACAGATAATGGCTAGGTCCAGGAGACATGACCGCAGGGTAATAATGTGGTGTGGGACTTCTGACAACAGTACTTACAGAAACTGGACAAACCGTTGGAGGCCTTTGATGGCAAGGTACAATTTCTGTCACTCCTTCATGTCCAGTTTTATGTGCTGGCTCATTCTTTTCAGCACGGTTAGTAATTGAGCCTGTTTGATGGTCAACGTATGGAGATTGTTGTGAGGGTGCTGGTATAATTTGTACTGGAGGTGGATAAGAAGTTCCAGCATGTGAAGAAGGCAGTATTATTTGTTGTGGCCGTGGAGTTAAGGTCTTGTTGTACTCAGCCTGATGAGATAAATCTCTTGGTTGTGTCAGAACACTTGTGACCTTTGTTTGAAGTGATGTGGCACTGACAGTTGTAGCAATCGCAGATTGATTAGCAATGGATGCTACAGAATTGGTTCCATTTGGCAGGGAACTGCCTTCTTTAATAACTAAACTTGACTCATTTCCATTTGGAGAAGGCTCCCTATTGCTTGGTAATGCTTGTTCAGAATAAACAGATTTGTTCACTTTACTGCGCGTGTCACGTTCACAAGATACAGTTGCTAATGAACTACCTTGCTTATTCTCTGATACTGTTGACTCAACAACTGAAGGCACACTATGAAAATGTGAAGTACATGTAACTCCAGGCGAGGATGTGGCAATAGCTACTGTCTGTGGTTTGGGTGAAGGTTCATCCTGGGAGTCCGAAACTAAAATCACACCAGGTTGATTTCCAGAAACATTCTTTTCAGAAGCATTTGTCAAATCAGATGAAGTTCTTATTGAAGCTAAGTTTAAAGAAGATGCAGAAACTTGATGATCATCTTTTTCCCGTGAAGTAAAACATGAACTACCTTCAGAGGGAAAGGATGTGAAACTGACACTTCTCTTCTCTTTTCTGGAGTCTTTACATGAACTACAAGAATCCAGAACAGGCTGATGTACGACATTAGCATGAGGCGTTGTTTGAATAATTACAGGTCCTCCACAACAACTGTGGGAAGGGTTTTTACCAAGCTCGTCCAGTCTGTTGTTTATTTTGGTTAATAATTCCATTACTGTTGTCTGAGAAGATTCTGAACATAGCTTCTCTAGTTTGGAGTCCAAAATAGAGATTTTCTCCATCATCTGCTTCTGGTTGGTCAAGAGGTCCTCCTGTTTGAAATAAAACAGAACAAATGCAGGACTGAAAAGCTTGACTTAAACCATATAATTACTATGATTCTAGATCCTAGATTGTAACGGTAAAGGTTAAGTGTGTTTGAGCCTAGTGACCCAGCAGGCTGGAGCTTATCCCAGTTTCAGTAGCATGAAGTGACTAGGAGCATTTCTTCTCCCCACTGGATGGGATGCTAGTCCAATTGCAGGGTGACCTCCCAGCATTAAATTTGCTGGTACCCATTTATACACCTGAGTGAAGAGAGGCAATGCAGTGGCCGGACCAGGCCTCGAGCCAGGACAGCTTGATCCTGAGTCCAGCGCACTAACAATTAGGCCACTGCACCTTCCACAAACCATATGAACTGTAACTTCATTCAGACAGATCAAAATTTGAAAAGATTTCTCTCATTCTGAAGACAAAGCATTATTTCACTGAAGAGATCCAGGAAGCCATAAAACCTCTATGGGAGATAAGGTGGCCTGATGGTTAGCAAGTGGGCTGTACATGTAATCAATAAAAGATAAAAAAAGAAAACAAATTCTTACCAAAACAGTGCCAGTCTTTTGAAGTTTGTTGCTATGATCACTTTTTGATGATATTTCACCTTGCTTGTGATCTACATCGTCAGCTGCAGGATCTTGTTGTTCCTCATTAGCGTCACCATCACTGTTATGATCTTGATCCATCTGTTTGTTGCATACGTCAGGTTCCTTTCCTGGAGAATCTGTGTGCTCTTGTGTTCTTGAATCTTTATTCTGTTGTAAGAGGCATGAGGTGGATGCCTTTCCAGAGTCAATGGGCCGATTATTTAAATGAAGTTATTGGTTTAGGGTTCATTTGGGGTTTGACCACTAGGTCAAATTAAGTTTTTACAACAGGGAGGAGCTGCAATTTATGTAGACTGCATTTAAAGGTGGTGAAACAAGTCTAGGTAACTATAAATTAAAGCTGTTTTAACTTCATTTAAATGATCAACCCAAGTTAATAATAATTATACATGTATTTATGTAATATTCTCTAAAACTTTTTAAACTGTCTTGCTATTGGTTACATGTTGTGCTTGTTAATAAAATAACTTATTAATAAGATGTTACACAAACTATTTTTTTGTCAATAGCTAATGTCTAATGGAACAGCAAACTACATGACAATATTTACAACTGAGTTATTTTTTTAAGAGAACAGGTGCACATTTTTATGATACTCTGAGAAAATAAACCAGTTGTTCTTTTATGGGTTGTTAGAAGAAGTCTCAAAAAGTTTGAAAATCACTTTCCTATAAAAAGTCCCGTTTTCTTGCAATAACCGCTGAGGCAGATAAACTATACAAATGCAATGCATGGTCTATTGCTTAATGCAACCCCTTAAACAAACTTTTTAAGTGAAGTATATGTACTTGTTATGTATCAAATCTGCAAAGGCAGCTTGTGTCTTCAAGAAAAGTTGAACATGGCTCAACTTTTCCTGCAGATAATACATTTTTCTATTATTTTAATTTTATGCATATACCTTGCTGTTAACACACAAAAGACAAGAGAAGCAAGTTTTACTCTGTAGCCCAAGACACAAGACTTAAGGTTGAAAGCCCAGCCATCAGTTATAGCCAGGGAAAATCCCTACTTCTGTGCAACTTAGAGTTAGCCTGATTAATTGTCTTGAAAGCCTTAATCTTAATAAAATTTTTATGTTTAATTACAGATCTGGGAATTTGTTATTATTAAACATTGCTTGTCTAGGATTGAAAGCTTTGCATGTAGGCATGTGGGGGACATTAAATGAATTAAGCCTTTAATAACACAACCCTGCAACACTCTTCCCAATCCAAGAGCAAAAAAACTTTGAAGAAAAAACTTTATCTTGAGCAATAAGCATCCACAGCTCACTAATTGCTCAGAATGATCTTTGATAAGCATTTGTATGAAAATACTATAAAATCTGTAAAAACAATTGAAGAACGGAGAGGCTATAATACATGTCAACATTTATGAAAAATAAGTAAATTTTCTACCTGAGGTATACATGTTCCATCAACATCATCATCGCCTTTTAACCTTTTTGTTACATTTATCCATGCCTGTTGTACAAATAAAGATGACAGTGAGAGTGATCACACAAAAATCAAAGGTACACATACAGTGCAAAAACGGCAGGGGTATTTTGCAGAATGCAGAACAAAGAATGCAGAATGATGGTCAGTGGACGGTTTGCTTGCTGGAAGCTTTCACTCTAGTTTGCTTGACATTAGCTTCACCCTGGTTTGCTTGCATTTAGCTTTCACTCCGGATTGCTTGCAGTTAGCTTTTATTTGTTGGTTCAGGACATCATTCTGTGTTTTGCATTCTGCGTTCTGCAAAATACCCCTGTTGGTGCAAATAATCAACGAAACACAAAGAAATACCTCATTGTTCCTTATTTTCTCAGGAACTTTTGTGATTAAAAAATTGCAAAACTTAAATCCCACAACAACAAAAAAAATTAACAATAGGGTATATAGGACTAAATACCTCAAGTGGACTATCATCCTTTGGTGCAATTGCTCTCTTGTTTGAAGCTAAAGAACAACATCAGGGAAGTTGTCAGTATCACAATCTTATGCTAGAAACCTGATAGTATATTACATGTACGATACATGTAAAATCAAGTGGAACAGAGGGAATTATTCTAAACATACCTGGCTTTTCTGTCTCAAGTTTTGAGGCAAATTCTTTTACCTGTAAAAAGGGAAGAAAAAGCTCAACACTTGAAACAACAATCAAACAGGCTTTTCACACAGTGACACAGGCAAAAACAACATTAGTACAAGCATAAATGCACTGAGAGTTGCATTGAGGGATTAGGAGTTTTAATGACTCTTTAAATGTAATTTAGGCAAGGTCGATGTTAACGTCGGTGCTGGTTAGCGGCCCCCTGTCTATGCTGGTGAGCCAACAATAATTATTCTTACTGTTCAGCAAGTACTGAATATTCATGTTGTGAAATAGTGACTTGTTTTGACATGTAAGCTATTTATAAATAAAGACCATTACATCATTTATACAATGCATCAACCAAATGCATTTTCTGAACTATTGCATGCATTCTTTACACAAACCACACATGTGACTGCTTTCCAAAAATGGTTGACGGCTGGTTTTTTCTAGCCAAATGGCTGTTAAACTGTATTTACTCAGTTTTATACGGAAGCCATTTTAATGTTTTTTTAACGTTTCTAACCTGTGCTGTAGTCTTTGTTTTAACTTGTCTAGCAATCCAGCGCCAGTTTTTGTTGCCTTCATCTCTGTTGAAAAGTGAGCAGATAATAAGTGAATTAGCTAGCGACCGAAGATTGCATAGGAAATTAAAGATAGTTTACATAAATATAATCCATCAAATAATATTTTTTTGGCTGCGATTGGTCTAAACATTTTATGTGATGCAGCCAAAAATTGGGGAATACCCAATGTAATTGTTTAACAAATTGTCACAATGCCTGTATAATGGTCAAAAAGGTCACGGTGAATGTTGCTAATATCATACTCAAACCCCTTCCCTCCCTCCCTTTCCCACCAGAAAAATCTCTTCAAAATATTTATCATCTGAGGAGCTTGACTAAATAAAATACAAATTAGAAGAAACTCAGCTGTGTTCTATTGGAAATCAGTGAATCTGATTGGTAAGTTCTCCTGCTGTTTTCTATTTGCTAAAAAACCCAATCATATGAAAGTTGTTTTATAAAGGAAAATCATAAAGTTGTAGATTTTTACTGCAATCCTTTAGAGTCTCTACAAAAATAATTAGACTACTTGTCCTCATTTCTTATAAGTGATAGTCAACTTGGTTGCGCCTGGTTGATAATTCGTTCATAGACAACTCAGGCATGTTGTCAACAAAACGTTACGTGAGAAACCAGTAATGGGCTCATGTTACAGTTACTGCATAGTAAATCAAGACTTCAAAATACATTTTTAAAGCATCCAAGAGTCTGCTCTTTTCTTCTTCACTCCATTCAGTCTTGGAAGCGTCACCTTCAGTTTTCTTATCCTTAGGTGACAATTCACTTGTCCCACTCTGTCGCAAAAAGAGAACAAGATATCGTTAAACTGTGTTGTTTCGGAAAATATCCATACCCCTCCCACAGAAGGCTTTTTGGGTTAAATCCACCACCCCTCCAGAAATTCCAAATAAACAATTTCCATACTTTCCTTTAAAAATTTTGGCTTAGAGAGCTCCCCCCCGGAATTTTTAAGACCTTCCATGGGGTTGGAATGGATTTTTTCTGGAATTGCACAATTAAGAGTACAGAAATGATGTCAAATCTACCGTGAGGCCTTTTATATTTTTTCATCAACTGTTGCGTTTCTGTATATACCGGTACATGTATCAAGGTGGCACAATGTAAACAAGCCTTCTTTAAAATGATGAAAGCAGCTGGGCAAAGTGGTATTCACAGGTGGTCATTAATTTACCCTGTCATGCTTGGCCCTTTATAAAACCCCTGGCATCGACTGCATGGCGGGTATGAAAAAGGAAGGGATAAGGGCATCAGGAATTAGTGTAGGGACTGCAAATACATATAAATCCCAATAACTTGGACTTTCAAGGGAAATCGAAAAAAAAGTTCAATTACAAGGATTCTCCCCAGCAATAAATTATTGCTCTTCATGCCCGCTTCTTGCACTTATGACATAGTGTATTTGGGATCAGCCCCGATGATATGGGTATAAAAACACCCACGGATAGCACTTTCCTTAAGACATTTTTTTCAAAGGCATGCACGATCCCCTACACAAACAGTATCTATACATTAATACACTACACAGAAGAATTCCAAGCTACTAATACTTTATACTTAATTTCATCAACTCTGATTTTAGAACTTACAAGTTATTTTACTGTAGTTTCTCGGTTATAAGGTGCATGTTTTTTTGAAGAAAATATGTTTTTTCTTGGGAAGTTTTTGCCAAAATTGGGGTGCATCTTATAGCCGGGTATTTTTTAAGTTCTAAGGTACTTGCTGACTGGTGCAGCATAAAAGCAATCAGGTCGGGTGTCCTACTGATCAAAAACCCAATGTTATCATACAAATTCTCCCTCCTTGCACTACATTCAAAGCAGCTGTTGTATTCAATTTGATCGAGGGACAGTAGATGAAAAGCCACTTTGTGGAAATGCCACTGCAAAATCCCATGATTATTATTTATTTATTTATTTACTTAATTATTTATTTATTTATTTGCTTATAACTTTATTATTATTATTATTATTATTATTATTATTATTATTATCATTATTATTATTATAATTATTATTATTGCCACAGATTTCCTTTTTTTCAAGTTAGGTGAATTAAAATAATTATTGCAATTTACCTAATTATATATTGCACATGTTCAAAAGAAATACAGATACTCTCCATTCAATGATCAGTTTCATTTTTCTAAAAAAATTAATGTTTTTCCCTTTTGAGGTCAACATTAATCATAAATAGTGATTATTATTTTAAATCCATGCGTCCATGACTCCTTCTTTCAAGAAATTGCACCTTGTGCTGGCATCAAATATAATTTCACTTTTCAATATGGTTGGGTGTGGGTGGATATTATACGCTTTATTTACAAAAGTTAAACTTTCATGTCTAAAATAAGCAAAGTCATCAATTCCACTTCATATATTGAGATTCAGAAGGCTATGATAACAACCTGATTATTACTTAGTACCTCGAGCGAAAGATCTACCTACAAACAACTAATCTATTTTGTTTATTCACACGTCATCGGACATTTTCTTTATTTGGCTCGGTGCCGAAGTTCACTTCTCGTTTCTCCCCTTTGGCGGAACAATAAGCCGCCTGTTAAAACGCTTTACCGTGTTTACAAACTCTTTAAAGTCTTACCTTTCTGCGACGTGACATCTCGAACACGCTGTTTAAGAACTGAGAACGAAATCGGCGCCTTTAAAACGAACTACGACCACAACAAGACGTTTTTCGCACGGCCGAGTGCTCTCCCGTCGAGCGTCGAGCGGCGCCCCAACGCGTGCGTGCGCACCTTTCACGTAGAAAACCGCTGACGTCTGCGTGCAATGAAACACGGTCAAAAGCTGCGGTGAAAATTATAGATCGAAACGCGAGGCGGCAAAAGCCTCAAAAACAGAGTTTCCAGAGCGGATCATAGTTGATTTCTGCATCGCAGTTAGAAAGTGTTGTTAATGAAATCAATAATTTGATCAAGACTGCGTTATTGAAGGAATAGGACCGGAAGTTGGCCATGAATCTCGAACTACTTCGTGAGTATTTATAGTTTGCGCGCCTGTCACGACTCATGTTTTTATTGTTTGTAGCTTTAATTCTTAAAGAATTGTGTTATTTTTTGTTGTTTGCACTGTGGCTTATATCAAGTGGTTTCTTGGTGAACTGATCTTGAGTCAAGAAGTTTGATTACAGCTTCACTTCGCGTGAGTTAAAATTATGCCAGCCAAAGGTCTGATCCCAGGGGAATAAACATTTTCGCCAATAGGGTGTAAGCTATCATCTGTCGGTTTCTTGGCGGGAATGTGAATTGTGACTTCACTCTTCAACACGTGAGCCTTTTAATCATCAAATAATTTTTAATATCATCATTGCCACAAATTACCACTGTGATCTATATAAAATTCCGGAGGGAGTTGGGACTAGATTTAAATCCCACTAAGGTGAATTGGCAAAACTACAGAATACAGGGCCACTTATTTGCATGTCATTGAATAAGAATAGCATCTATTGTGTTATGCCTCGTTCTATAAAGAGTGCCGACACGGTGGACCGAAGTGGCCCTGCATTCTGTAGTTGCTCCGGTGAATTTAATGGTCCGATTTATACTAGAGACGGATGATCCGTCTGGACGAACTTCCATTTTAATAAGGCTAGCATTTTTTAGTTCGTGCGATAATTCGGATCATCCGTCCAGACCAACTATCTTTATAATTCGTCTGCCAAGACGAATTATGAAAATAGTTGGTCTGGACGGATGATCCATCTCAACCCTCCAAGTTTACTTTTTTCCTTAGTGGCCATTTGGCCACCAACTACTCAAGTTTTGGTCGCCAGTGAAAAATTTTAGTCACCAAATCAAGCTGATACTTTCAATCATTCCTCTCAATTTTAGTCGCCAGGCTGGCGACCTTGGTTCAAATTTAGTCGCCAGCTCCAAAATTTTAGTCGCCATGGCGACTAAAATGGTCTTAACTTGGAGGGTTGCATCTGTTTGCCCGTATTTATACACAGACGAATTATCGCAGGAACTAAAAAATGCTCGCCTAATTAAAATGCAAGTTCGTCAAGACGGATCATCTGTCTCTAGTATAAATCGGGCCAATGTTTTCTTTGTCTTGTAGGGCTTACACAAAATTCAGATTATGTTTAGTAATGGTAGTCTCGTCCAATAGAGTGTGTTCATGGTGGCTATTTTCCGTTGGGAAAAAAATCATTTTTATGCTAATATCTTTTATAATATTTGTTTGACTCCTCCAATATGGCTGCCATGAAAACACTCTGTAGGTCAGTCGAAATATTGACTGATAGTTGGCTTATAGTCGTCTGATAGTCACCTGACATGCATGTATTGTTCTAGCCTACGAATACAGCCGCCTCTCCGTGCTCCAACCCATAACAAAGGATCAGAGTGCGGAGAGGTGGCTGTATTCACAGGTCAGAATCGTTCAAGAGTTGGCCAATATTTGTTTGACACCCGGCCAAGAATCGACTGATACTTGCCTGGTCACTTATCAGCCCAGTGTCAGTAGACATCATGTATTGACTCAGTGTTGTCTGACTTTTGGCTGACTATTGAAAGATGGCCGATGGTTGACCATGACTTAGTTAATAGTTGGTTGAGACTTGGTTGATAGTCAGTCAAGACTCAGTCGAAAGTGTACCAACACATGGCCGATAATTGACCAATATATACACCAGGAGTCGACAGACTATTGGTCAATTTGTCAAATTATGGATTTCTTCATGATAAAAATAGAGGATAATACATGGTTGGGCAGAGATATAAAATTAATCTTTGAGTGTTCTAATATCAGTTTTGAACACGAGAAGATAATTATTTAATATATCCAAGCAACCATGTATTATTCTGTTTATTATATAAACCTTGTAATTATGATGTTGTTTTTGATTTTTCCTAATATTTCCGACCATTTTCCGAAGATTTTTAAAATGTTGTCCTTGTTGTATGAATGACTTTTGTTTCCAAACATTTTCTGAAAATTTCCGAAGATTTCTGAACATAATCGAAGATTACCAAGGAAGATCCGAAAGTGTTTCGATTTAACATTGATTAACTTTGGCTCATTGAGCATTGAAACATGGTAAACCCTGCGAGCTGATTGATCAAAAATTTTATCACAGGTGTGGATATCATTTTTATCCACACATGTGAGATACCACTCGCTATACCGCTACAGTTTATAAATTCTCACTTTAAGTTGTCATAATTATTAAATTATATTTCAGAATCATTTGGACAAAGCTACCCTGAGGTAAGGACAGCTTCTCTGCATTCTGCATGAAAAAAATGTTTCCCTCCATCGCAATAGTCTCTACATCTTCAGGTTTCTATTTACTACTAGATAATTTTAATTTAAAGTATCAGGGATTTCGGTAAGGACCAGCTGCCGCTAACATGACCATTTGAAAAAGAACTTAACTCAAGCTGAAATTTCACATGAATACAAACACTAAAGGTTAACGTTTAGAGCTTCCAAGGCCAGAAAAGCCAGCTTTGCTTGCCAACGAGCCAGCTCAGTGTTTCTTTATTTAATAACTACATCCCTGAAATATATGTTGTGGTTCAATTTTATATTTGGTTTAAAATTTTTCAAACCAGTTTGATTTTTATTTTTCATTGTCTTATGTTCATTATCATAATCTGAAACAAAGGAAAATAAAAATCAAACTGGTTTAAAAAATTTTAAACCAAAGATAAAATTAAACCACAACATATATAATTTGTATTTGATGTAAACAACTGAAGCTTGGAAGTCTTCCCAATCTGCAGTTTTGTCTGTAGCCATTTCTAAGACAACATGCTTCTACCGTGCCAGACAATGACAAAAATTTCAAGATAAAACCCGAAAATAAAAGATAAAATTTCCTTTCTTAATCAAATTTATTCCTTTTCAATAGAAACTAAACTTTCATTACAGGAATATGATGGCAGTTTGGACTCAGTAAGTGTTGCAGGGACTGCGGCATTCAATCGGCGAGGTTCTCTCCTGGCTGTGGGGTGCAATGATGGACGTATTGTCATCTGGGATTTCTTGACGAGAGGAATAGCTAAAATAATCAGTGCTCATGTACACCCTGTCACTTCTGTTAGGTATTGCTACATTTAAACTTCATTTCAGCATATTATTTTTGCAGTTATCAAAGATGTCAGTTTGTTGAGTTTTGAAGTACTGTATTTATTTGATTAAGCACCCAACCTCGAGTAAGCGCCCACCCTGAAGGTAGGAAAAGTAAATAAGTGCCCAGCCTCGAATAAGCGCCCACACCCCTACTCCCCAAAAAACTGAAGTTCGCAAGAGTATTGAGTATATTTATTTCTTAGTGACATTGTGATTGAAATTGATTGCCTAGTACCGGTACTTTGAGACTATCCCAAAGACCGAGTTTACTTAATATTTTACATAAACTTTCCAAGAACAGTGATTAAAATTTTGCTTTCAATTGGTACATCTTCATGATTTGTTATTATTTATTGTCTTTCTGCAAAATAAACTAACTTCTTGCTGAAAATGGTGATAATTTAATAAGCACGCAGCCTTGAATAAGCACCAACCTTAAATAAGCGCCCACTCTTAAGGCTTAATGAAAAAAATACAGTATTTTTGTTCAAATATATTTGAACATGTTTTTTCAGCTGGAGTCGAAATGGCCGCAAACTGTTGAGTGGCTCAAATGACTGGAATGTGTCTGTGTGGGACGTCCTGTCCGGGGAGTGTGATCAGAAGTACCGATTTCAATCTCCTGTCACCAAAGTGCAGTTTCATCCAAGAAACAAGTTAGTTTATAATATTTTATTGTTAATTGTAAAATTTATTAACTATTCATGAGGGTGCAAACCAATCCCAGCACAGTATTCAGATCACATGTACACAAATGTAAACTCCAATACAAATCAAACAATAGAATTAACTTTTGATACAAACTCCTGCTCAGCTAATTAGTATTCATTAACTTTTGATACAGATCTCTACCAAAACGCATAACAATACTTTGCATTCAATTTATTGTTTTCATTTCACAAGTAAAATAAAATATTTGCGTCCGATCTGTATGGGCGTTTACAATGGCTCGCCTATCGGCTTGCCATTGTAAACGCCCATACAGATCGCCCTGCTCATATTTTATCTACTACTTAACAACCCTTTTCAATGTTACTTGCATACTGGCTATCTCTCAACATCCATCTTTCGACATGCAAAACAAACAAGTGGATCGAAATCCACCAATCACAGCCCACTAGCATGAAATTCTGAACTTGTGGGTTTGTTTGCATGAAACCAACACTGGTATGCATCGGTTTTGATTGGCTCATTTCAAGCAGCATGTCGAAAGACCATGTTGAAAGATGGATATCTAAAGATAGCCACCATGCATGTAACCCTGAAAGCGGGTATAATTCAAGACTGAGTGGCTGACCTGCCAATATACATGTATGGCCTGCCCTGCTTGCTTTGATTAAACCAAACTCAATATTGAAGTACAAAATAATGGATGAATTTTCTTTCCTGTAAAACACAAGACACTAGGCACCATTATATGCATTTAATTAACCTCAATTTAGTTTAATGAAATAGTCATTTCCGGTATATTTAAATTCTAACTTGGCTCTGAGGATTGGGGGAATAAAACAAAAGATATCACGTCAAGGTTAGTGTATTAATGTATCAAAATTGGCCTATTCTCTTTGTTCTTGTTCCAGTAAAATCATCCTTGTCTGCCCCATGAAACATGCACCGGTACTTGTGAAGCTGGATGGACAACACTTTTCTCTCCCAAATGGTGGAGAGGTAATATTTATAAACTAAGATTAATGGCCAGTACATGTAACTCATTGTTTTGTTGGTCTATATCCATATCCCTCCAACCACCTTAGGATTTTTTGATTGAATCCCCCTCCCAACTCCTCTGGAAATTCCAGTTTTGCTTCATACTTTCCTTTAAAGCCTTCTCTATTGTACCACCCACCCTCCCTACCCACCCTTCACAATGACAATGACCTTCTCAGCTGCCTTCTTTGCGATAGTTACAAAACAGTCATGTAGACTGGCATATAAAGGTTACACAGTGGGTAACAAATTTTAAAGCCTACACTTCTAATACTTTTTTCTGGACATTATCATAATGACTCACTAAAGACATTTGGTAAGATTCTGAGAAACCACTGATATGTGCAATCTAGATTCCTGCTCTGGAATCATGAATTTTTTTAATTTATAAAAAAAATTAAAATAAATAATTTCCTGCACTCAGAGTGCAATAACTGAAGTACATCAGCCACAAGAAATGTGAATGTTAAGAAGGGTTACATCATGTTCGCAAGAGATTCAAGGGGGCTAAAAACTATGTCATAGTTGTTGGCTTATTTAATATAGCCATTGTCTCTACTCAAACTCAACTCAACTGCTTTCTTTATGTGACATTTGAACATGTTGCTTTCCATGGCAAGAACTTTTGTTTTGCTGACGTCCACTAAGTGTCCTGTAAGCTGTGTTCATGAATAACTGACAAATTCAAGTGAGCAAAATTGCATGTTGAGAGTCCATTGAATGAATGCTTAGCAGCAAGAATGAGCGGGATAGCAGGACTCAGTGGCTGGGGTTGGTGAATGGAAGAAAATTATATGCGTCTCAAGGAATTTTAGCCAGTCTCAATTTTTCAAGTCTTGTGCTCGCAGAAAAGATGTCAGTCTGGCCATCTCAAGTCTTGTATTTATCATTTCACACCACTAGTGTATGTATGTAGTGGCCACTACACCACAATTATGCCAGAAACACCCATTGATATTACCAGTTTCATTTTCCAACAATATCAGACCACAAAAATTAAGTTTGAAGTCGTTTTTCCAATTTCTTTAAAAAACAGTCTTTTCCAAAACTCTTTTTTTCAACTTGTTCAGTTTGTGACGTAAGCGGAACCAAGTGGTGACATCACGAGCGTCCGGGAAGGGAAGGCCTGGGTACTAACTTCAAAATGGCGGACGCGAGGTCGGCCGACGCTTCAGCAGAGAATTCGAGTTTACAAACAGATTTGGAAGAATGTTTACCGCTCTCCTCTCCCGCATTAAATGGCATGATAGATTTCATGTTGTCAGGATTTCTAGCTGGCTGCGAACCGTTGAGATTCGGTTGCGACTTCAGGGAGTATTTGTACAACATGAAGCCTGCAGATGGCTCGGAAACTCCGATCACTGTTCACTACACCGGAAGTAGAGCTGAAGGAATTGATTGAGCAGGCGATGATGATTTCATGTTTGTAAACCACAGCGTTCGAGTTATCAACAAGACTGCAAATACTGTAGAGAAAGACGATGAAACTTCGTGTTTCACTGCAATTCATGTGCACCCAGGCTATGTGCATTTACTCAGTTGCGATTCGCCCGACAAGGGAAGCGATGATTTCAAGTTGAAGCAAAATGATGGATTTCTTAGAAGCGATGTTATCAAAGCATTCATGGTGGATTCGGATTCCGACGGTAGTGAAAATGATGAATTTTTTGATGAACTAACCGAACATGGTCCAGCTTTAACAGATGAGAAACACGATCAGGATTTCGTATGCGCATTGCCCAGTTACGAATGGCCTGAAATCGCCAAGGAGTTCACTACTCGCGAGAGAGAATCAAACCAACCCAGTCGAGAAATTATAGAAAAAATCACAGCTCAAGGATGCTTATATGTCGGAGTTGGTCATCCATGTAGTGCAGATCGAGGCAAAGAATGGCGATTGTCTTTCTCTCTTGCTGAAAAAATTCTAGTGCGTTCTTGGAATGATGTGAAGATCAAGTGCTACATTGCTGTGAAAGCTTTAAGCAAAGAAAATTTCAACACAGAGCCAAAAGTAATCTGCTCGTATTTTATCAAGACAGCCATATTTTGGTTGTCAGAGAGAATGCCCGAGAGTTTCTGGGAAAAGGAAAGAATACTGGAATGCATTTCGGCTATAATGAAAGAGCTGTTGTCTTACGCATCGAGTGGAACATGTTCAAATTATTTTGTACCATCAAATAACATGATAGATCATTTGAGTTATGACCAACGAAAAGATGTCATATCCAAGATTGAAGCGATCATGAACGATCTACCCCTTGCTATTTTACAGACAAAACTGGGAGATGACACATTCAAGTCAAGCCGCGACATTGTCACACTGTATCAGATCTTGAAGAATTCTGATTCGCCCAGTGATGCTGAAACACATCTGGCATTGGTTAGTTCTCACAACAATGCACACCATTTTAAAAACACAGAAAACTATTATGAATCAATGCATCTGACAGAAATATTGCAAGAGCTCAAACATTTTTTCTATCGAAGATTGGACAGTGGTAAAATTGATCACTTTGCACAGATGATTTCAGAAGATTTATCAAGGGTTATAACAAATCCAAGTTTCAAAAATGCTTATGAGAAGCTCTTGTTTCTTGCACTTGGTGACATTTATCAGCAAATGGCATCCAAATATGACATCAGTGCAGAAGAACGTCAAGAAATGTTGACCCGAGCAGAAAGTTGGACCTCAAAGGCAGACATAGTGAGGCACCCATCTGGTTTTGATGATGGTGGAATTCTAATGATTGCAAGCCAATCTTTGTTTTATTACACCACTGGTGATAAAGACAGAGCATTTGATTTGTGCACTCAAGAATGCGACAGGTTGTATGCCGACCTGGACAATCTTCGTGATTTGTGCCACTGGTCATGTGCTGTTGTCATATCAGCAAATGAAGCTGAAAAATTTAGCGCCATTGATTCAAGTTTTTTTGCAGCTTTTGGTGACAAAGACCTACTAATCAGTCCAATGAGCATCATTTTGTTCATTGCAATAAAGTGCTGTAAAAATAAAGAACAATGCTGTGAATTTATTGAACGCTTTAAGGATTTAGAGCAGTGGCTTCCTCCACAGATCACATATTATGAGAAAGAACTTCACAAGAGCCACATTTTGCTGAAGAGCGTTTTGATCCAAGATGGTATTTTGCAAGTCGCAGAGTAAAAATAACCTACAGGACCCTGATAAATAACCATCTAAGCAGAACTATTTACCATGTAAACAAGGATTTGACTTATTCCAGTGTAAACAGACTTCATGCAATCTATTCATACCCCGCAAGAAGGATGTCACAAGATTCAACTCAATAAAATCAATATTAATTCAAAATTGACAATATAGCATTACAGAGATCCGTGTGAGATCACTGTTTGGTTGTTTCTCAGAAATAAATTTTTCATAGTTACAGTATTCAAGACATTGGGCTAAACAAAGTTCTGTCTGATCGCCGAAGGGTTAGTAAGGAAAACATTCAGTACTTGTTATAATCTGTGATTCTGTTACCTTTGTGAGGAGGAGGTGTCTAGCTGATTGTCCAGAATGCTGAGAAAAATAGTGCTTTTTCTTTGTATGCCAATGGAAACAACAACTTATTAAGAATTGTAAAAGAATAAAATAAACTAAAGAACCAAATTTTGACCCATGACATCTTTGTATGTTTAATATTTAAGAAATAGATTCCATTTTGCCGTGCGTCTGTTCAGTTATAGATCACAGATGACGTCAAAATGTGGTATGAAAAAAAGAAGTGGCCCACGAGCCGAAGGCGAGTGGGTCACTGATGTTCATACCACATTTTGACGTCTTCTGTGATCTATAACTGAACAGACCCACGGCAAAATGGTATCTATTTGTTTTATATAATAACACAAGACTTCAGCACACTTCAGTGTGAGCAATGCCGCCGTACCGATGAGCTAAGTTGTTTTGATTTCGCTATTAAGTTTTCGTTAACACGAAGCACTGTTAATCCGATTGAATAAACAGAAAAATGGTCAATTGAAAGTCAATGAAAAAACTAACCTTTATTCCGATTTGGAAAGTTGTTCAAATCTGTAAGCATTAACCGAAGCGTTCAACTGCAATTCGTTTGTTTCCCGTGGCGTCGTCCAACTGTACAACATCGGTCAAACTTTCATACAGATTTCGGATAATTTCTCGAATAATTCACTGTCTTCTTCAAGCTTGTTTCGCCCAGTTAAATGCTTTGAAAGGTGAACGATGCTTGGCGTATTGTTTCTCACTGAACATTTGTAATTAAGCTGAACTTTTTTGCTTTGTTGTGGCCCCGCAAGTTTGAAAAACTTTGCCGACAACTCTGATTTGGACTATGAACTCTGATCATGCGCGCGAGTCACACCACCACGTGACGTCATCTATGTGTCTGTACTCTAACAGATCATAAGTAAGAACCAATCAAAATGCGCGTAGAATTCAGGTTATTATATAAATATAATTATATAGATCTTGCTTGCTGGCTAGTGACATGCCATGGTACGCTTGCACGCACTTTCAGTTATCTAAAGTCCTTAGATTATAAGGCATCAATGTACACGAAGTCAAGACTTGTAATGGTCTTGTCATCATAAGTGTACTGGCTTGACTTCTACAACTCTCTCAAGTCCAGTCTCTGTTCCTACTGTGAGGCATTCCTCCTCCTCCTAGGAGGCATTTGGGTTATTTTCCAAACGGTGGCTTGTAAAATTATCAAGGCTTCATTGGGTGCTTTTAACCAGACAGAGAGTAATTATGGTGGATAAAACTCTTTTTAAACTGATCTTTTTTGCATAATAGTGATTGCCTAAGACTGTGATCTTAGAGGTTCTCTATGTGCTGTTTAATTCCTCCATGTTTCTCGCAGTCTTCTTCTTCAGCTGCCCTCTGGTAACCAAGTCAGTGCGGAAATAAGGTTTTGAGTAACCCACCTGAGAATTGCAGAGGTGTGATAAATAGGCATGAGCTGTGACAAGAGTCCTTGTTTTAGCTCTTCTCGGACTGGGATTTTGTGGTCATCAACTTGATTATTAATGAGGCAAAATTTACTTCTAGTTTATCTTCCGTAAAATGACACCTGGATTGCCCCTTATTGCCCTTATTCTCCTCGTTCTCTGATGGCAACATAGTGTTATGACACTAATTGTGCCTGTCATGGAGAATTAAACTGAGAAAAGCTTACCAAAACAGGGGTAATAGTGGCATGATAACTACTTACTACATTTTGCATTAGAACCCTGGGGTTGGGGGGGGGGGGGGGGGGTGTGGATACAATACAAATCCAGAACAATTTCCTGACATGTGTACATTGTACATGACTCAGTGTCCAGTAAAAGTGTTTTAATGATTATTTAACTGATTATTCTAGCTTATAGACTACAATCATGTACTTCACAGAAAGTTCACCTTTTGTAATCACATATTTTCATCTTCAAGTTTATTGACGTGTGTTTTTTTGCACAGTCTGAACAGAACATTGTGGCATCATTTGATAGAAAAGGAGAATATATCTACACAGGGAATTCTAAAGGCAAGGTGAGTAGTGGGTTTAAATGAGCTGCTAGATTTTATGTTGAGCACACTTGATAGAAGAGATGTCCCCAGAACAGATTGTCCCTATTAGCCGGCTGAACCTGTGCATGAGAAAACAAGTGGCTCAGGTGACATGATGCGATTGGCTTGATATTAACAAAGAGAGTTTCAAATCCAGCCAATCAAATCATTAAACTGTTTTGTCATATAACAATGGGAATTAAAATGATTCATTTGACTGGCTGTTCTTTTTGTTAAAATCTGGCCAGTCAAATCATGTGTCCCCAGAGCTACTTGCTTCTCATGCACAGGCATAGACAGGGTCTAGCCAGCTAAGGGGAACAAGTGGCTCTGGGGATGAGAATGGGGTCATCCTGTTACTGGGTGAGTCAATTAAATTTTTTCCTCTTTTTTTCCCATGAGTACACATGGGTACCACCAATCTGTCAGGACAACCTGACAGGATGCTGAGGTGGGGGGGGGGGGGAACCTGTGGTAGGCTAGCATCCCATCCAGGAGGTGTGGGGTGGGGCAAAAACCTCTGTCACTTCATGCTTTGAAAACAAGAGTAATCTCCAGCAGTCTTAGGCTACCTTGTTTCATGTGCTGTCTTTACATTGTAGTTAAAATTGTTGTTAGGCAATGCTTTCAAAATGACTTGACAACTGCTTGACGTGTAATAACTGCATGTATTTTTGTTGTAGGTGCTGGTGATTGATGCAGAAACTCATGAGGTAAGTTCATTTAACTTGAGCAAAAAGTATAAAATGTACTGGCATGTGAAACTTCACCCCACTTATCTTGTCAAAGCTATCAAAAAGCTTATGATTGTTTTCTTACCAGCTGTTCGCAACACAACCTCGTTCCCAGGGTCTCTATTGCCACCTCTCTTATCTGGGGATGGAGAGAGAGAGAGCCTGGGAACAAGGATGTTTGCTACAGTCAACATAACAATTCCAACACATTATACATGTATATTATATGTGATATACATGTATATTATTTATTAATATGGTAAATGTCAACAGTATATTGTCAGTCAGACTCTGCTTGTATTTATCTTGTATTTACAGGTAGTGACATCATTTAGAATACAAACAGGGACAAGCGCAAACACTGCTATCAAGGCTATAGAATTTGCCAGAAGAGGAAGGTATGCTTAATGAGCATTAAAATCTTTTTGTTGGAAATAGATTTCTTTTAATTTGTTTGTTACTCTTTTGCGTTCATGCTAAGCTGCGTTCGAAGCCTCGCTTCAGGGGACGAGGCTTGGTGAGGGCAATTTGCATGAATACAAAAGAATAAATTATTTACGAATTGGTAGTCCACAAAATAAGCATTTTCAAGGAACACAAGTTCTTGTTTGTCTCCACTTGAATTCCAAGATCTAAAACTCCCCCATGCCTTCAGAATTCCAATCGTAAGAATCCCCCATGCCTTTGAAATTCCAGTCAAAGAACCCTCCCTTTCCCTCAGACTTCCAAAAAGCCATCCGTGGTAGTAAATAGTGCTCTGGTTAGCCTACAGTTAGCTAAAGTAGCAAGGGGTTTTTATTTGGAGTAGGGATTTCTGCCTTGCAACACACACCTTGCTGCCTCGCACATTTGTAAGACTCAAGGCAAACATGATCCATATCTATCTCTATCTTACTCTACCTGTCCTACTAGTTACCGGTATGTGTCCTTACCTAGCTGTTCCATGTGATAAGTGAATTGGTGTGCAGCACAAAGAATAAATGCTAGTCTTCAGCAATATTATTATTACATGTCCTCACATGAAAAGCTTCCTCTTCATTAAATATACATTGTATCAAAAACAAGAGAGAGTGCTTCATCACATTTCTAAAATCCGAGGAAGGATACGATGCACAGGGGAGTATTTTTGATGAACTTCAATGTGTTTGGAAATTGATGAAACACTGGTTGGAGTGCTTGGTATATCTTCTCAATGGACACTTAATCTAGGGAGTAAAAAGATTAATAAAATCATGAAAATTCTGTGTATTCGGTTCTCGTATCCAAACCCCCGTCACAGTTCTGATTTCGTTTGTTTTACCTTGGTGAATTATTAATGAGTTTGAGAACTTAACATGCCCATGGCTCTTTTTTCCACAGTGCTTTCCTCATAAACTCACAGGACAGAATAATCAGGGTGTTTGACAGTCAGATCGTGCTTTCTTGTCGAGGAACTGAGGGAGCTGAGCCTGAGCCAATACAGAAACTTCAAGATCTTGTTAACAGGTGATGCGACATTAATTGTTGGTTAATTGAAGAACAGATAAGTACAGGGTGACATAGGAAAGAAGAAAACGGCATGGATTAGTCCTGATTGACTTGACTGTCCCTTTTCAAACAGAAATTATGCACAGAAGTATAAGTATTGAATTCCATAGATTTGTAATGCAGTTGGAGTTTGTAGCAATTTAAGAGCCTAGTTTCCTTTGTGGGGAATCATTAGGACAATGATTAAAACTTGATTGACTGACATTGTGGCATGTTCGGTGAGAAATGTGTAATTTCCAAACAAGTCATTTAAATCTAAGTGTAAATAAATTTCACAGTGAAGTGAATAATAAAATGTTCTTCACTTCTATCAATAATATAGAGAGCCATGCAGTTAAAAATTTAAATGTTGAGTAATATTCATATGATGAATGTGTTATTTTAATTTATAAGTGAACACTATTAAAAACTGTTTTACCTTAGTTTTTTGGTACACTTATTTACTCCTAGTGTTATCATTATGTTACTAGAACTCTGTGGAAAAAATGTTGTTTCTCGGGTGATGGCGAGTACATCTGCGCAGGTAAGCTATATGAATAGCTTTTTTATGGAAATTCCTGGTGGGTGTATAAGATCTGATGCATTTTCAGGGTTGCCACAGGTCAGAAAATGGTAAGGAAAAAATAAAATTCTTAAGGTCGGGAAAAAGTCAGGGAATTTTATTTTAAGTCAGGGAAAATTGATATTTTGAAGAAAAGTCAGGGAAAACTGAAATTATGCCACCTCTGATTTAATACCATTGAAGGTGGAAGAAGCATTTGAGATCAACATGATGTCAGCAATGTTTAACCTTTTGACTGCTGGTGGCCAAGTTTAACACAGTGACTATTGTGCCACTGTACTCCTAGGATTTATTGAATACATAATTACTGCTGTAAGGTGCAAACATACTACATTATACCTTTTTGATTGCTGTGTTGCATTGTGGTAGGATCATCCCGGACTCATGCACTCTACATCTGGGAAAAGGGAGTGGGGAATCTGGTAAAAATTCTTCATGGAACAAAAGGCGAACTGTTACTGGAAGTAGTGGTAAGTTTGCAATCTTTATATAAGTAAGATGGTTTTTTTTTTTAATTCGCTTACCACAACGACGTTTTAAACATCAGACATGAGTCAAGAGACCAAGAGAACCTAATGCAATGATCAGATAATGTGTTTCTCATGAGAAAAAAATAAGTTTAATTTGTACAATCTTGGCAATCCTTTCTCCGTTTTGGCTCATAATTTTCTGAGGAAGGGGCACTCCCACTTTGCTTGAATGAAGTGTGACAGAATAATACAGGTTTCCTGAGTTCAGATAGTACACTTCTAATGAAAAACCAGGGAAAACGATTTCTAAAACGGGCAGCATATGGGCAAACACACTCCCTTAATCTGAAATATTTCTAGTTTTTGTTTGGATAGTTGTACAAATCTAATTCCATTTCACTGAATTCTTTTTTATTAGTGGCACCCAATCCGACCAATTATAGCCTCGATTTCAAGTGGAGTTGTCTCGATTTGGGCTCAAAATCACGTGGTAAGTTTGTTGTGTACAAGATTGAAAATGTTGTTTCTGAGTAATAATAAAATTGTCACAGAATAAATAAAATCAAATTAAAAGCAATTTTATCTTGATTGTAGATTTTATCTTTTTACACAGGAAAACTGGAGCGCTTTTGCACCAGATTTTAAAGAGCTGGACGAAAATGTAGAATATGAAGAGAAGGAGAATGAATTTGATATAGTAAGTATATAATCAGGGCTGTAGTCAGGGGGTGTGATGGGTGCATTCTCCCCCCCCCCCCCCCCACACACACACACACACACACACAGGCCACAAAGGTCTGTCTGCCTAATCGGGGAGTGAGGGTTAACATGACTCTCAGAATGCAGGAAATATGGACTTCAACAATTAGATTTTTGAAAACTTCCCAGGGGAGAATACTACCAGACCCCACTCGATCGCTCGCGTCTCTAGGCCAACGCTCGCACCCATGCGGGGAAAAGATGGGGTGCCATGCGCGGGAAAAACGCGCGAAAGCCAAGTCACTAGTCACGATTGCCTTTTGGTTTAAGTTTTGCTTCTGATTGGTTGAAAATTGCCTAGATCACTTTACATAATCGTCGTTGTGTTTTTTTTTAGGAAGATGAGGATGAAGAAGCTGAGGTTCCTTCAGAAACAGAAGCCGGCGAAGAAGATGAAGTTGATGTGTGTGCCGTGGAAAGAATTCCAGCTCTGTGCAGCAGGTACGTGACAAAAAAAACAACAGCATTTTTTTATACTGAAAATTTGATAACTTAGATAAGGCGCGCTCCGATTGGTCGAATTGCATGGCGCTATGTAAACACCGTTTTGACTTATTTTTTCGACTTGTCGTAACTTGCCTTTCAATGGATTTATTTCATAAAATGGTAAAAAAGTCACTTGTTAACTGGGCCTGGTGGAAACAGTCGAGACAAAAGTATGTCGGAAGCACACAGCGACCAAACGTACAGCGGTGTGTTCAGTTCCCGCCAAAACAGACGCTGACAAGTGCTGCGTTTGACGGCGGGCAGTTTTGGCGGGAAATGCACGCGTGCCCCATCTATCTACATAAAATCCTCTACTTTCAATCCAAATTAAAAGCAGGATGTTCCAACCCACACAATGTACTGTAAAGTGTTATGATGACCGTGACGCGTTTTACGTAGAGTAAGGGATGACCGACATGTAACCGCGGAGGATTGCATTCATAAATAATAAATGATAAAAATCATCCATAAACTTTCTTGTGTAAAATGTTTCAGTGATGAAGAGAATGATGAAGATTTGGACTCTATTTACTACCTTCCCGTAGCACCTGAAGTTGATGACCCTGAGGAGACTGGATGGACTCAAGAGGTACGCTAAATTATGCCCTCCTTTTAAAGGAGCTACGTCACGGAGATTTTGTGGATTCTTGGTCTAAACTGTTCTGAAATTAGTGGTAGGCAACTAAACCGCGAAAAACATCATTTTTGAACATCTGAAGGAACATATACCGTATTTATTTGATTAAGCGCCCTGGGCGCTTATTAAATTTTTGGACCTTGAGGGTGGGCGCTTATTCGAGGTGGGCGCTTATTCGAGGCTGAGCGCTTATTAAATTTTTACAATTTTTAGCAAGTAGTACATTTATTTTGCAAAAAAACAATGTATAATAACTTAACGTGAAGGTGTACAAAAGCGGAATTTTAAATGTTGATTGAAAGTTTCAGTAAAAAAAAATAAAAAAACTCGGTCTTCGGGATAGTCTATTAGTAGTACTCAGTCAATTTTAATCTCAACTTCAACAGTAATCAAAATTCCTCTTGTGCCCTCATTTTAGGGGGGTGGGGGTGGGCGCTTATTCGAGGCTGGGCGCTTATTAACTTTTCCTACCTACAGGGTGGGCGCTTATTCGAGGTGGGCGCTTATTCGAGGTTGGGCGCTTAATCGAATAAATACGGTAACCTTAGTTTGCGGAGAGAAATCAAACCACGGCTGTAAATATCGATTTGAAGACGCGCGGAAACAACTTGAAAAGTTTAGCCTTAAATTTTTAATTTGTTATCAATTTCCATCTTAGTTATCCGCTGCCAAAGACGCTTGTTATTAAACAGTTTCAGTGCTCTATTAATATGGCAGTTGTTGATAAAAATGAACCATTATTTTAGGTTCCTACGACACAGATATATATTTGGCAGTTTAAAAAACAACTGTTAAAATCCGTGACAAAGACCCTTTAAGGACTTCAGCTTAGATCTCAGGGACCTTGTTCACAGTGAGATTACACATTCTCTCATCATCCGAGAGTGGCTTCCAGAACAAAGGCATGGTCTCGTTAACAGTTTTCTCTCGTTGCACGCCCAATGAATTGTTTTTATTTTCTTTTGACAGAACGAAATTCACGCACATGACCCCGAACACAGGAAACGCGCTCTTCAGGAGACTGGAGCAGAGTCCCAAAAGAAGAAGGTTAAGGTGATTGACATCCGACACGGCTCACATGAACATCACCATGACAGTAAAAACCTCGGTAGGTTAAACTAAAATTACCACATCATTTTAATTCTCTCCAGTAAGAGGTTTTTTATGCGCCCCCTCCAATGAAGAAGCCCTTCCCTATCTTTGTGGTATGTTGGAGACCATTTTCGTCGCAGAGGCAGAGCTAACTAATCTTGTACTTGAAAATATATTAACAGACTAAAGGAGAAATAAACCTTATTGTTGTTGTTGCCTTGGGCACGAGGAACAAGAGGCTCTAGGACCAAATGATTTGGTAAAATCCCTTAGAGAGGGATTTTAAAACGTGGCTCATTTCAGGGTGATAATAATGCATATCACATACTGACCATGTAGTAACCTCACACACTCTTGTTTGTTCCATGTTGTTGTTTTTTAGGAAAGCACAGAGTCTCGCCGTCAAAGACAGCTTCTCCCTCTGTAGAGACGCCAACAACAGACCCGGAAACTGCTAACCCTGAACCTAACACAAACGAACCAGAAGTGTCAACAGATTTAGATACGGACTCAGCCTTTGAATAAGCCCGTCCCATGTTGAACCAACATAGAAACGTTTTCCAATACTGATCCAACATAGAAAACGCTCTCCCGTATTACAAAACAAAGGGCAATGCTTCCTTTATTGTAACGACACAGGAAACGCTAAACCATATTGAAACAGGAAACTATGTGTTGAAACAGCATAGGAAACGCTGTTCCATATTGAAACAACATAGGAAGGCATTACTGACTCTTCCTCTTGTTATTGTCTCCATGTTTTGAAAACAAAATGGAATCTATATAAGCAAACGGTATAAGTTATTTGAGAGCTCCGTATATAGGCTATTTTGTCTTGGATTTCGTAGAAAGAGAACTTGTATATAACGCAGAACGTACCGCATTTTCTTTCTCAGTACAAGTCTTAACAAAAACCTTCATTTTTCGTACTTTAACTTGTGCGTAGTCGTCTTTTTGATTTCACATAGTACTTTGTATGTGTTTTTTTTTCTTTTCTTTTTTTTTTTTTTTTTTTTGGGGGGGGGGGGGTAGGGTGTAATTGGAGGGACTGCCTGAGGAGGGGGAGTGGGGTGGAAGGCAGAGGAAGGAGAACGCCATAATGCTGTGTATGCCAATCAGAACAACTTGAAATGACTCCGGATTGAGCGGTCTGAGTTCGAGCCCTTGCTGGGGTCATTGTGTTGCAAGACACTTCACTCTCATAGTGCCTAACACCACCCAGGTGTATAAATGAGTACCGGCGAATTTAATGCTGGGGTATCCCTGCGATGGATAAGCATCCCATCCAGGGGGAATATAAATACTCCTAGTCGCTTTATGCTGCAGAAACCGAAATGAATTTGCTTTGGAAAACAGTTTGCTCAACCGAGGCTAACCACCCTAGCGGAGAGGGAATCGGACGTTTCGTATATTCCTTCTATATACTTGGGACTTAATAGAATCCGATTTTAATCATTGGTTTTACGTCAAAAACTTGCTTGAATTTTTTAGGGTTTTCGGTTCTGGACATGTGGATGTCCTGCCAAATATGCTGGTTGTGAGTCGAAAATGTTTCTGGTACCTTTTAACAAACCGAACGTAGCCAAAAAGCTTATAAGAATGTAGGAGTTGGGGATTCAAAGATCCGATAGTTGGTAGTTTTCCTTAGCAGCACAGGTAGTCAAGGCCGTGCCTCCTCAAATTGCAAACTGATCTCTTACGTACTACAGAATCGAATTGTCGACATCAAAAACAGTGCAGCACACGGTACTAAACAGCACACAGAACCGTGTAACCCGTTTTGCCGACTTCTGTTGATCTGGATAGCATAATTTCACCTTCACGCGCAAGTGGCGAGTGTGAAGCTTTGCACGATTGTACATTTAAAGAAGAAGGGATTCGTATGTTGGTCTTGTGTAGCAGGGGCTTTTTCGGGGATTAAGCTCTATGGCGGAGCGGGAAGTGCCCTGCCACCTTCCGGGATCTTTTATATCAAGTGGACCAAAACATCATCAAGGAACATGGTGTTTAATGGAGATCTTAACTCACTCGCTTACAGGCAGAACTCAAAGTTTATTACCGAAAAACGTTCCGTAACACTTGTTGTTGCTGCTATCGCCTTGCTCCGATCTTTGTAAAGTAAAACGTTCACTCCCGCAATTATAGGTTTTCTTCGGATACTACAATTTTCTCCAACACTCCAAAACTCCAATCCTATCTGGACAATTGGCTACAAATTGAGCTTATCTAGATAAAGGTCCCGGGTTAAAGAAATCAACCTGTTACGTGGGTTTCTAATTTACACCTATGGAATACATTCAAAGGTAACAAGAAAATAGCTTCTAAATACATTACATTTTATATGTATTTATTGCTAATTTGATTTGGATTACATTTTTCAGCCTTCTAACTGATAACAAACCTAGAGCTGCATTTTAACTAAAAAACACGATCGTGTTTTGCATGCAACTGTTGGTAAAATACAGCGACTACGACTATAATGTCTGCTGAAAGAGGATACCTAAACTTCGAGCCAGGATCCGGTTAGCCTAAGTAGCGCTCCGGTTAGCCTGAATAACAGTCTGGTTAGACTAAATAGCATTCGGTTAGCCTATCTAGCACTCCTGTTAACTTAAAGTCCTTAAATAGCACTCCGGCTAGGCTACTTTAGCTTGGGTTACTTGCGATAGCTTTTATAATAGGGTTAGGGTCCTAGCTCGGATCCTGGCTCGAATCCTGGCTCGGAGCCTGACTTAAACTGTCCACAGCCTCTCGATTTTTCAACGCAAAAAAGCAAACGAAGCGAGCGCGAAGCGCGGGTTGCTTCTTTCGTTTTGCGCTGCGGTCAGTTCTCTTGCCGTTCTCACCGCGCGCTCATCGATCGAAAAAAAAAAAACACTAAAAAATAGAGGGCTGTGGACAGTGTAAGCCTGACTTTATTATAAGTTTATCTCGTGCTGAAATCGCTCTTACAGGTTTCGCCGATTTTTCATCTAAATGTTAATATTCACCGCTTCACAAACAGTTCCACGAATGTTCGCGCATTGACTCTTGTCCATGGCTTCCTAAGAAAAAAAGCAAGCGATTCCAATGCACCACTGACAGTTGCCATGTCACCTTGTCGCGATAAAAATGTCATAAGGCTGCATTCATTAGGTATCCTACTGGGGGGGGGGGGGGGCAGAGGATTTTAAGGGGGGTTCTCAAATTTTTAGAGCAAAAAAAGGGGGGATATGAAAATTGTTAAATATCTACTGGGGGGATGCTTATTTTTTGTAAGATTCTGTCTAGCTTTTGTTATAGTTTTAAAAAGTGAAAAGTACAGCAGCTTCTTTCAAGGATTGTAAGCAACAAGGGTACCTCTATTATTCTGAGAGACAAATAAGTATTAAGTATTAAATAAGTATTAAATAAGTATTATGTAGTATTTTAAGTCCTGATGATTTTTACCGTGTTTAAATAAAGATTATTGATTGATTGATTGATTGACTATAGTAGCTATTTGAAGTTTTCAAGTAGTGTGCCTGGCCTGTAGATGTAATGTTTCGATACAGCATAGAAAGTAAAACATCTAAAATGGAAACATTTAATGCAACCTCAGTCTAAGCAGTGCAACTTTATTGAATCAATGAATGCAAAAGAAAACAATGTAATTCAGTGCACAGTTTTATGAAATTGAACAACAAATGTGCACTAAAATGTTCAATGAAAGGATACGAACAATATGACTGGAAAACTATCGCGTCCACGTTTGAAAATATGAACAAGCTATACGTCAAAGAACTTAACAAATATTTAGACCGTCATAAACTTTCTCTCCTTGGGAAGAAAAATGATAAGATAAGGAGAATAATGGCACATGTCGCACTTGAGAGAAATGATGCTGAACGGCAGGAAAATTAGGGTGAAGAGGATGGCAACAGCGGGGATGAATCCGTGGATGAGTGTGATAGTGAGAGTGATGATGATGATGAGGCTGTTGCTTTTGTCGACGAGAGTGACAGTGAAACGGAGGTTCCTGTCAATACTCCTGGTAGTACTCGTACACGAGCTGGCAGGCTATCTATACCTAATTTGCACTACTTAGACTGGCTGGCATAGGTATGACATAAACTGTCAAGACTCTCTCGATGTTGTTATTAAACATGTCTCTTGAAATCTCAAACATATATACCGTATTATAGGAAATTAACGATACATGTTATTAACGCGAATTTCAAAAATTCGCGTTAATTTTATTGATGTTAACTTTTTTACTATAAGGATTTAACCAGAACCTTTCTTGAATTCGCGTTAATTTTATTACACGTAAATTTTGTTCGCGTTGTTAAAATGCTTCGTTATATTCCTATAATAAGGTAGTGTACTATTATACAGATATTTATTTTGATATTTCTTGTGAGGGAGGAGGGGGGGGTATTCATTTTTCGGCTGATTGCATGGGGGGATTATGAAAATTTGTATGGACCTTGGAGGGGATATAAAAAAACGAGCCGCTGAAAAAAAAATCCTCTGCCCCCCCCTGTAGCATACATAATGAATTCAGCCTAACCTGATCATTTCCTCCTAACAGCGAAAAGTAATGTGATCTCTAAGAGAAGAAAATTTCGACAGAAATCTTTCTTGGCTGCTTATCATTAAGGTGTGCGGCGGGGGGAGGGGGAGGGGGGATTAGAAAACGGAAGCCGCAGATAAATGAAAAAGCACATGGCTGAAACAGAAAGTTATTACCAAGGTGTTCCACAGCTGAGCTGAGGAGCCAAGCACGTCGATTAAAATTCGTGCAGGGCCTGGTACTGGGATTGGGATTTTTCTTTTTCTTCCCTTTATACATTCCACTCAAAAGTTCCTAAAATGTTTTGATAATAAAAAAAGCATGTACTATAACTAGAAATCTGCGGCTATATATATATATGAGGCCTATTTCACGGCAACACGACGCAAGGCCCTATTCTCAATGGTGCAATGTAAGAACAAACTGTTATTATATAAGGCCTAAATTAAAGGGACTGTGTCAGAGATTTAAGCCAAATTTAGGCGAAAAATTAATCGCTTAAAACAGTAAAGGAACATTTCAAAAACACAGCAAATACAAAAGAAGGTACAGATAACCAAAAGTTGAGAAGATTGAAACGGATTGCGATACTGTTCAGCGGAACAGTATTTCAAAGTTAATCTCGTTTGCTTGTAACTTTAAATTGTAACGCCAGGGAGACACGTTTGGTTGTAGTGAAGCTATGGTTTTTCTATTTTGATCCACAGAAGTAATTTCTTTGTAAACATTAAGTTTTATAGCGAGTATTTGGCAAAACTTAATAAAAAATACTGGTCTCATGATCAGCCGTGACACAGTCCCTTTCACACAATTTTTACTTCATAAGTTTTTTTGCTCAGTTCAACGTTACATGTTCTTCATCTCTTCGTCCAAGCCAATCTTCATACCAATGGACAATGGCAGCTCTGACTTGATGTCTTCCCACAGTTCCTTGAGGGCTTTAACCGTGTTGATCTCCTTTTTGCGCAGGTCTTCCAACACAGCTTTCTTTCTTCCTTGGTCAGTCCAGTTGTACTTCTTCTGAACACGAGCGAAGAATTGCTCCACACTCTCCCCACCACTGGAAACTCCTGGGGAAAGATTGAAAAATAAGAGAGCGCTGTTAATAGCTGCGCATGCACAAGATCTTTGAGTTGTTCCAAAATATGATAAAATACGATGAGAGTTACAGAAGTCTATTGATCAACAACAAACAACAACAAAAAGCTTTATTTAACTCTATAATTTTACAATGTTTTTCACCTCCCAAAATTAGTGTAGCTATTTGAGGCGGGACAGTTGAAAACAAACAGGCTGGTAGAAAATGCAGAAAGGACAGGCCTTCGGGCAAATGTCGGGAAGTGCAAAGTCTTGAGAGTCAATGCAAAGAATAATGAAGCCATCACAGTGAATGGTCTGGCGTTGGAAGGTGTAGAGAAGTTTATTTATCTAGGAGCCACAGTATGTAGGCAAGGGGGCGGAGAAGAAGACATCAAGGCTAGGCTAGGGAAAGCGAGGGGAGCGTTTGTGAAGCTAAATCGATTATGGAATTCCAGCAGTGTGTCGAGGAAGACGAAGATCAGGCTATACAAAACATTGGTCAAACCAGTTCTCATGTATGGTTGCGAAACATGGAAAATGAACGAAGGTGATGCTAAGAAAAATTAAATCGATATGTTTCAGAACCGATGCCTGAGGAGGATAATGAAGATTAAATGGCAAGATAAGATCAGTAATAGAGAGGTACTGGAAAGGGCTAACGTGGAGAGGTTGAGTGAAGAGGTAAGAAGAAGGAGATGGCGATTTATTGGACACATCCTCAGACAACAACCTGACAATGACTGTGTTACAGCCCTGACATGGACCCCAGAGGGAAAGAGAAAGAGAGGCAGGCCAAAAACAACCTGGCGGCGCACAGTAGAAAAGGAGAGGTCCAATGCAGGGTGGCAGTCCTGGAGAGAGGTGCGCACTGCAGCGCAAGACAGGAATCGATGGAGAGCACATGTGGAGGCCCTATGCGCCAACTTGGCGCCAGGGGACAGGTGAAGGTGAGGTTTGAGGCGGGAGGTGAAAGAGAAAATGAAAACATTATATTTACACAATGACATTAAATAATCTACAATAAAGAAAAGAAAAGAATTATAGTAATATTAACGATGATAATAATACTATTAATAATAACACTAATGATAAAAATAAAAATAATTTAAGATAAAGATTTCAGGTAGTCAGTGAGGGAATTAATTTCAACATACTCGTCCTCAGCTAAAAGTAAATCAAACATTGTTTGGAATTGTTTTTCGGAAAATTGTCTCAGGTTTGTCTCTTAAGGCCGATGCGATATTGTTCCAGAGTAAAGTTCTGAAACGAGAAAAAGAACGCTTTGAAATTTCCAGCTTTGCATCTCACCGGCTGATAGTAATCCCCATTTGCTGCAGATCTAATATGTATCGGTGAACTTCGTTAGATTTTATAAAGCGAACTCGAAGAGGTAATGGTGCAGATCCATGAGATATGTCGTGCGTTAAGTTTGCGATGGTTTCAAAATAAATCATGGTTACGTGTAAAATTTAGAATTGATGATTTAACGAAAAATGGAATGTTATGACATGCCCATTTCTAAGGGTAAAACATATGAGAAGAAGTACACGTTTTTGGAGGATTAGGAGCTTGTTGATAAGACATTTGGAAGCGTGACCTCATACACATATCCCATCGGTTAGGTAGGGTAAGATCAAGGAACGATACATCGTTAGAAGTGTCTGTGTAGGGACAGGATGTCGCAGTCTGGCTATTGATGCCATGATTATAGCCAGTAAGAAGGCTAAAAAACGTTTACCGGTTAGCATTAGGACGCACTTAGCGAATCTGATCTGTTCTCTCATTGTCTGTTCACTGATCAGTGGAAGATGCGGACTCGGCACTGAAAGGCAAAATGATTTATAATTTTTTGGCTCACCTCCAGTCGTGACCTCCCTTTCCATTTGATTCTTCTCTCGCTGCTTTTTAATTCGAATAAACCTTTCAGCGGAGAGCAAAACAGAATCCAGGATGTCAAGAGCGGTTCGATCAACTTCGAAGGATCGCTCGTCATCCACGTGTGTGTAATTTGCAATGAAGTAGGTTCTCTCGCTGGAACTACCAGTTGCCCAGGACGCCTGGTCAAAAGCTTCATCTTTATCCTCCTTTTCTTTCAGTCTGTCAAGATAAGTAATCACCGTCACAGGAGCATAACCTGTAAAGTGAAGGAACGGTTATAAGTCACAGGAGCATAAACTGTAATGCAAGGTAAAGATTATGAGGCACAGTAGCATAATCTGTAAAGTGAAATAAAAGGTTATAAGTCAGAGGAACAAACTCTGTTAAGTCAGTTAAAGGAAGGACGGGAAGGAGGAAAGGAGAGAGGGAGGGACAAGCGATTAAAATTAAAGTAAAGCGAGGGGGGGGAAACAAAGTAAAGAGGGGGGAGGGACAGGAGGTTAAATCTCCCTCCTCCCTACTTTTTGAATTAAAATTTCTCCCTCCTTCCAATTCTGTACCTCCCCCCTCAGTAAAGAACAGTAATGAGATTAAATTATCAAATACCCCTTCATGCAGATATGCAAAAAGTTGACGGTTTTAAAAGACCAGGTCTATAATAGAGTAAACCATGAAAATCAAGCGCCCCACCCCAGAACAAAATGTTCCAACGAGTTCCCCCTAGGAACTTCAACTTTGACATTAAAGCTAAAATTAATTTGAGCTAAAAGGTTGAATTTTTTTCTGGCCCATATTGCTATTACCATCTTGTCGAAAGTGCTCTCTGATCTTCTGGAGTGTGTCCTTGTACTTGCCATCCTTCAAACGTGGATCGTTTGCCTTCACAACAAAAATCACAGCGTGTGCAAATTTAGAGAGCGCTGGAGCAGTGTTTGCCGCTGCGTTCGGCTCCTGATTTGCTCCTTGCTGATCATAATTTCGGACAATTTCTTCTCCAGGACGTATCCTTTAATAGAAACAAGAAAAAAATTACTTTTAGACCTGCCAACGGCCCTAAAGCAACCCCTTGTATAACTCAGAGCTACGATGTGTTATCCTACACTTGAGTGAAAATATATACTGTGAGATTAAGGCGTCATGCCCAGGAACAAAGCAAAAGGTCTCCAGTTGTGCCCGAGCTTAATGTTTTTGCGTGTGTTCGCTTTTACGAGAATGTCGAGAGAATGGGCTCTCGTAAAAGCGTGTTCGCTTTTACGAGAGCCCATTTTCGTAAGCAATCAGCTCTAGTTACGACACAGGCAGCCCAAGCGATGGCTTCTTTAATATAAATTTGCAATGGTTGTTGTCGGTTCGACTCAAGCGATCGAAAAATATGCTCAATAAATCGCTGAATTTGAGATCTTTCGTTCCTAAATTACTAACCTAAGGTTGACTCCGTGTTATTGTGAGATTTGATGGGGTTTTAGGACGATTAATTCCTTACTTGCCGCTGACGCCCCCTACTAATACTTTTTCTTAATGAAGCCATCGCTTGGGCTGCCTGTGGTTACGACCACTTTATCCAGTTCTCGAGGGGGGCGCTAACGAAAGCTTCGACTGTATACTCACTTGTTCGGCTTTAGTCGTGAAAAGGGCTGTCTGTATATTCCCGGGGTATCTTATCGAACGTTCGGCAATCGAACACCAATCGTTCAATTGGGTTTCGTAATCGAACATACACCTGTAATCGAACTCACACTAAAATTTGGTGAATCGAACACAATCGAACGTTCGATTACTGACCGGTCGACAGTTCTACTCAATCCAAGGTTCAATTACCGAGCGTTTTGGCGCCAAGAGATAAATTCTTAACAAAATCGAATCACAAACAGCTCTTGTACTCAATCCAAAGTTCAATTTCTGAACTTTCTGGAGCCAAGGGATAAATTCCAAACAAAATCGAATCGGATTACAATAATCAAACTCACAGCAAATTAGATGTTCGATTGAATTTGGTTCGATTTTGTTCGAATAGATACCCCGAACAGATTAGTCCCTAAAATTAAATAAAGATGAACTCACTCCAAAATTGTCTGCAAGTGTGGAATGTACCCGCGCAAGAAAAATCAGTTCGAGACACCACGAGAATCATTACCGAGCTACGTTATTAATAAATACTTTTTCAGGTCGACTTTCCTTTCAGACATGCAAAAAAGAGACCTCACTCAAGCGAAACGTCTGTTTTCCTTACGCTAGCCTGAACAACACACACAACATGCATTACCTTCCTGACAAAATTTTGAGGCACTCATCCAGGAGCCTTTCGTCACTCTCAAAAAATCCTCTGGTGTCCACCATCCGAATTTTTTTCTGCACGTAGTATTCCTCAAGGTTAATGGTGCCTTCCTTTCCTGTTCCTTGCGCAAAGGCGACCTGAGACTCTCCAATAGCTCGCTGTAACGTGCCTTGTTGTAAAGGTAATCAAAAAGAGAATGCCTTAATGTTGGGCGATTTTCGATTGGGTGTAGTTCCACTCCCAGGGTGGGGGCGGGGTTCCTTTTTCCTTTTGTTCACCCCAAAAAATTCCCTTGTGTTCCACTGTTCCCTAAAAGTACTTTGTCGATTTTTGTAATCCCTGATTCCTAAAATTAAATATCAGAAACACGGCTTTTGTTCCAGTGTTCCCAGCTTTATTTACCTTTTGTCGACTTGTTACCAATTATTTTATGGTCATGTTCCCTTGTTCCCTGTAAACCCTGGGGGGGGGGGGGGGGCTCAGTAATCACTCGCCAATCACTGGACGCGAGCAAGCCAGTGCACCAGTCAAAACTCGATACAAACACATGTAGCCAACACCTCTCGTACCCAGATCTTCTTAACCCTTGGGAGAGAATATCTGGTAAAAAGCCATTTTTGCTCATGTCAAATGTGTCAGAAATTTGTTCATACGACAAGACTACGCATGCTCGTTAATTTAGAAGAATTTTTAAAAAGCTCAATGGTCGTTTTAAATAGTTCACGGAAAAGTTTTCACAAAAGAAGAAACCTGTTCTTACCCACAAAACTGGTTTTCCCTGATCCTGTTGGCCCGATCAACGCAATACGCAACAAATCGATGTCGTCCACCTCCAGATCTCGGAAAGATTCTTTCTTAATTCTAGGACAGCTCTGAAAGTCGTAATTCATCAGGTCGCCCTTAAGTTGGAGAAATCTTTCTTCCTCCTTCTGTTTTCTTTCTCTTTCCTCCCTCTCACGTTTTTGGCGGTCTAATTCCCTTCTCTGTTCGTCGTCTTCAACCCTCGTGCGTTCTGCCACTTCACGCAACGCCTGTTGACGATCTCTTTCCATCTCGTCACGCAACGCTCTCATTCTCTGTTCATTTTCTTCTCGGGCTCTCTGTTCACCTTGAGCGCGTGCATTGGGATCGGTTCTGTCCACTTCTTCATAGGTCTTTAATTAAAGACAAGAACATTATGCCAACAATCAAATAAACGAAGGGATCGTGCTTAAAATGATTTCAAGGATTTGGAAACTGTTCCATTTAGTAAGCCAAGGGACCGGTCATTATTTAGAGGGTGGGTAAAGAAAAGGTAAAGTCTGTGTCAGAGCCAAGTGGCCCATACAGCCGGAGCTTATCCCGGTTTCCGTAGCATTAAGCGACTAGGAGTATTTCTACTCCCCCCTGGATGGGATGCTAGTCCATCGCAGGGTAACCCCCCAGCAGTAAATTCGCCGGTACCCATTTGTACACCTGGGTGGAGAGAAGCACTGTGAGAGTAAAGTGTCTTGCCCAAGAACACAACGCAGCGCCCCGGCCAGGCCTCGAACCCGGGCCGTTCGACTCGGAGTCGAGCGCGCTAACCATTAGGCTACCGCGCCTCTCACAGAGGGTGGGTAGGACTGGTCCAAATTAGGGAAAGGTCAATGACTTTTATGTAGGAAAAAAGGGGGTGGGGCACATGAATTTGTACACGCATATTAGGACGGTTTAAAGAAGTGGGTGGGTAAGGGGGGGATCAGTGAAAAATGTGCTTTACAAAAAAGAAGGGTCAGGAGAATTTGAACATAGGCTCCCTTCATTCGCACCAGCGCCCCCCCCCCCCCGCCCTCACCTACCCACAGACTATGATTAGCCCCAATCCGATTAATACGACAAGGAAGCTAGAGTGGAAAATGTATAAAAACTTTAAAAGTTTGGACTGAGTAATGTAGTAACCTTAAATGAACTGTAATCTAACTGGTAATCTTAATGTATGTTATGGACTGCTCAAACAATGACAAAAAACAAAAGCCAAGAACAGGCCAAGTATGGGCCCCTGTGTTTACTTAAGATACAGATACCCCCCTCCCCCCCTCCGCCCAAGATATCAACCTATTCAGACTATCCCCTTCCCCCAAGAAAAAATAACAAAATAAAACAAAAAAAATTAATTAAGCTAAAAAAGAGGACTTACCGTTTAGAAACACTAGCGACAATTACGACCCTCCAACAGCAAAATAGTTACCCATTGCATACCTTACCCCCCCCCCACCCCGCAAGTAGAGGATGGAATAATCGCGAAAGACTTTTAAAACTAGCTCAGTTCAGAAAATTGATGAGTTTTTAGGCAGTCTTGGAGAATTTATTTCCTTTCCAAGGATAAATACGCTAGCAATTGCAATGTATGGAAATGTAAAAACAGTTCCATTAGTGCAAACTGGTAACCAGAAACTGAAAGAGTACTCGAGCGATTTACTTCAAAATGAAACTGAATACTAAGCATTTTAAAACGAGGTTGGTATGGCTTGACAACAACCCATTAAAAAAGTAAGAAACATTCACTGAATCGAAATCTATAGCATTGCTTTTTTGTCAAACCTTTCTTATTTCTTGTGCCCGTATTTCAGTTAACACTTTTTTTAATAACAAAACTGGCAATATCGCTCTGTAAGCGCGCATCGCGTGACTTTCATTTACGTTTGATCGATGATTCGGGAGAATATTTAGCAAGAGGTATTAAAATGTTTCTGTTATTATTAATACCAGCAAGCTGTAAATTAACAAATAACTTACGAATACACTCTTTTGAAAGTCAAAAAATACACGCTAGAGTTCAAAATAAATCAATTACAATCGCAAGTGATCGAATAAAAGCAGTAAATGTGTTAACATATTCCAGGAATTCATTACGAACTCACGTTACCCGGAAAGCCAAACAAGAGGAAAACTTTCGGTTTCATTTACCGTTTCCATTAATGTCGCCCTGTTTCTCTTATTCTTCCGTATGTAAAAGGAGATAAAAGGGATTTGAATAACTGATTGTGTTTCTTGAGGTCGAAAATGTTAGCACAATTGACTCCTGCTTGACATAGTGATAAAATGCGAGACTGCTACCGACGTTAACCAAATTATTTGACTTTTTTTTAATAAAAAGCTCTCGTTTCGCTTTGCATTCCAGAATTTGGCTATTTGACCGATGAAGTACCTTAATTAGGCCCTTTAGATCTAAATTTTAGTGAATAAACCGGCAAAGCAAAGTCTGAATTTCACCAGTTAAATTATAACACTTCTTTGACATGTTTCACTTTCAAGCGAAGACTCGAATACGCTTGCCATATTTAAACAAAATGTAACCGATTATAAGCTGAAATTAAAAAAAAAAATATTCGGATCTTTGTGTACTTACGATTTTTGGCGAACCGCCGAATATTTTTCTAAAAAAAGCCATTTTAGAAAAGGCTTTTTGTGTACGCCTGGAAACTTCTCGTCTGCTCTAACTTCTTGAAGCAGAATTCAAAAGCGGAAGTGGGTTTTCCCTGAAATCGCGTGACGTTTCTGATTCTCAGAAATAATCTCTGACCCAGGTCCCGTAGCCTGCGTCCAGCCGTCTCCTATTTCCCTCCTGGGGCGAGATCGCGCGAACGTCCACCTTGTTGCCGAAAACTATCATTTTCATTTCTTCTTCAGTGGACACCCAGTTTAAAAATAACATGACCCGCACTCAGTATTGGTAACGGCTTCTTGAGCCTAAGAGTTTTTATAAGCCAGGCAGCTGGAATATACAGAAATACAGAATCCACAAACGAATAATATACATAGTGTATTTGTAAGAGCAGCAATTCACCATCAGAGAATAGGGTTTGGGTACGTTTCAGCTTGGGCTTTTGTAGCCTATTTGTTATTCGTTTGTGAACCTGGAAATTGCTCTCCAAGACGCGTTGCAGGTTCTAATTCTATTTTGTTTGCGCATGCTAGCGAGGCTTGGAGGGCAATTTGCATGAACACAAAAGGATAACAAGTAGGCTGCAAAATGTCTATAGAGCATTTTCATTCACGTGACCTGCGGCCATATTGGTTTACTAAACCAAAAAAGAGAGTTTTATTCCCAGAGGAATAACAAGTACACCAATATGGCCTTCGTTTCTTTGTTTTGGAACACCAACATATCAAAACGATCTATTACGGTGCATCCAATTTTTAATGGAGAGGCATGGCGGCCTAATGGTTAGTGTGATGGACTCCGGATCGAGCGGTCCGGGTTTGAGCAATCGCCGGGGCACTGCGTTGTGTTCTTGAGCAGGATATTTTACTCACAAAGTGCCTCTGTCCACCCAGGTGTATAAATGGGTACCGGCGAATTTCCGTTACTGCTGGGGCTAACCTTGCGATGGACTAGCACCCCATCGAGGGGGAGTAGAAATACTACTAGTCGCTTCATGCTACGTCATATGTATAAATAAGCTTTTTTGCATATGTGAGCGAAGTGTAAAAACATAAACACTTTTCAATCAACTTAAACTTTTATTTCTTTAAGAAATTCAAAATCGATGAGATGATCATAACCCTTACTTGTTTGCCTAGCTGAAAACGGCAAAAAGTTGTATTTCGTCATCCAAATGAGCTCCTGGTCCTGGTTTCGTTCTCCCTGTGAGTTTACCAGGCCTGAAATACGTTTTACTGCCGCAAAAAAAGTTAGCCCATTTTAACTGACTAACTTTTGTTTTGTTTTGGAACAGCAATATGGCAGCTGCGACGTCATATCAAAACGCTCTATTACGGTGCATCCAATTTTTGATGGGGAGGCAAAAAAAAGTTAGCCCATTTTAACTGACTGGTTTATAGTCAGTTTCTAGTGGAACATAATCAATCATCACCAGGTATACTCGGCCAATATTTTTGCTAACAACCTAAGAGATTTCGAGGTGGCTAAGTGGAATTGCCGCAGCACGGTTGATTTAGCTTTGTGGAGTCTTGAGACTAGTAAAGTTGTCACGTGACAAGAAGACCGTGTACGATCGAGTATGTTCTTGCCATGTGTGTGTTGTAACTCAGAGTTTGCACACTTTTTTATGCATTAAATACAACACAAGCTTAATCTTCTCAGAGTTGCGAGTTCGAATCTTCACTTAACAGGGGTTATTCTAAATGGTTAGGGGGCCAAATAACCTCTCCCCGAATCAACATTTCTTAAAATGAATATTTTTACTTCACATGATTAGACAATTATATCAAGTTTTTTTCTTTAGCTCGGTTCAACGTTACATGTTCTTCATCTCCTCTTCCAAGCCAATCTTCATGCCAATGGACAATGGCAGCTCTGACTTGATGTCTTCCCACAGTTCCTTGAGGGCTTTAACCGTGTTGATCTCCTTTTTGCGCAGGTCTTCCAGCACAGCTTTCTTCCTTCCCTGGTCGGTCCAGTTGTACTTCTTCTGAACACGAGCGAAGAATTGCGCCACACTTTCCCCGCCACTGGAAACTCCTGGGGAAAGATTGAAAAATAAGAGAGCAATGTTAATATCTGCGCATGCACAAGATCTTCTCGTTGATCCAAAATATGCATAGTATATGACGAGAGGTTTAGATGTCTATTAATCGTTACATAATTGGCATTAAGGTACAATCGGCGAATGTGATTGGTTCTCTCATTGCATGTCCACTAATAGAAGGCGATCGCGCGCTAGTAGCCTTTGAACAGAATGTAAATGTAAAAAAGTAAATGTTGTTTATAGTGGTCATGCACTTAGCTTTATATCTCTTCGAGATAGCTAGTTTACAGGCATGCCACTGAAACAGAGGAATGAACATAACAAGGTTAAAAATCCCAACTGGCAGGAGGCAGACCAGTTGGCTATGTACAAAGCGTGATCGAGGATTTGAACTCGGGACAACCGAGAAACAAATTCAGCTAGTGGCAGGGGCAGGTCTTGAACCGGGGACCTCCGGATTACAATACCAGCGCCCTAAACCATTCGACGTCATCATTTTCTTCTCTACTTCGCAGTGGGTTTCCATTTGAAGAGCATTGTTCCATTATTCTGGATTCTTTGACCTTAGGTGGAGAGAAAGGGCACTATGAGAGTAAAGTGTTTCTGTCCAAGAGCACAACGCAGTGCCCCGGCGAGAGTTCGAACCCAGACCGCTCGATCCAGAGTCCAGCGCACTAACCATCAAGCCACCGCGCCTCCAATGTTGACAGTTGAATACGTAAAAAATGGCCTAGAGACTCTCTCCCTTAGTTATGGCATTGAATTTGGGAAAAAGATTACCTCCAGCCATGGCCTCCCTTTCCATCTGATTCTTCTCTCGTTGCTTTTTAATTCGTATAAACCTTTCAGCGGAGAGCAAAACAGAATCCAGGATGTCAAGAGCGGTTCGATCCACTTCAAAGGACTGGTCAGCATCCACGTGTGTGTAATTTGCAATGAAGTAGGTTCTCTCGCTGGAGCTACCAGTTGCCCAGGACGCCTGATCAAAAGCTTCATCTTTATCTTCTTTGTCTTTCAGCCTGTCAAGATAAGTAATCACCGTCACAGGAGCATAACCTGCAAAGTAAGGGAAAGATTATCAGTCACAGGGGCAAAAATTGTATTGTTATATAGCTAGAAATTTTTCCTTAGCAGCTCGCGCTAATTGGTTAATTCGAGGTCACATGAAATCTAACAATAGATGCTGTTTCCCGCCAAAAGTCTCCGAGAGGGCAACATTGCAAAATATGTGAAAACAGAGGGCACATTGCAATTAATGTTGCCCGCGAATGTTAACCTTCGAGCGCCATTTTTTAAAGTCTTCGTCGTGCTATATAACAAAGCACTTAATGACTGAAAACCAGTTGATTTTGTTTTCCTCGAAACATTGAGATTTTCGGGAAATAAAATTAACTGTTTTTCCGAGGAATCAGTCATTAAAGGAAGGTAAAAAGAAAAAACGACCGACCGACTTAATGAACGAACAAAAGGAAGCAAGGACCGACCGACCGAACAAACGAACGATCACATGAACGACGGCGGAAATAAAAGAAAAGTAGGGAAGCCATGAAATGTAATTGAATGTAATAAGTGCGATCAAATACCCCTTCAGATATGCGATGGAGAGAAGGTTTTAACAAACCAGGACCTGGTTGTCAAAGCATAAAATTTGATTTCAGTTTTATTAAATTTTTAACGAAATTTTCTGTTTCTCTATATCTCCACAAAACATAAGCACTTTTATACAAGAGAAATTGAACCCTCGATGAACTTTTAATCTTGGGTTAGCGTTAATCTGCCCCAGGGCCGGGTTGTTCGAAGGGCGATTAACGCTAACCCAGGATTAAAAGATGATCAAGGTTTTAATTTCTCTTGTTTTAAAAGTTTTCCATAGCTAATGTTTTGTGGCGTTTGAGTTTGGTCCACGTCAAAACTGGGGGATTAAATATATTAACAGAAAACCTTAACGAAATGTTATAAAATTGAAATCAAATATCACGCTAATCCTGGATTAGCTTAATCGTGCTTTGAACAACCGGGCCCAGGTCTATACAACAGGGTAAGTCTATATAATAGGGCAACAGCTTCAGTGAAAAACGGACGGCACATCACCCTGCCCAACTACAAACGTTTGAATCATTTTCATAGGGTCTTACACCTTGACGTACATAAAAAAGGCCTTTTAATTTGAGCTAAAGGACTGGATTTTCTTGCACCTATTGCTATTACCATCTTGTCGAAAGTGCTCTCTGATCTTCTGGAGAGTGTCCTTGTACTTGCCATCCTTCAAACGCGGATCGTTTGCCTTCACAACAAAAATCACAGCGTGTGCGTATTTAGAGAGCTCTTGAGCTCTTTTAGCCGCGGTGTTCGGCTCTCGATTTGCTCCTTGCTGGTCATAATTTCGCACGATTTCTTCTCCAGGACGAATCCTTAAAGAGAAACAAGAAAAAAATAACTTTTCAGAACTAAATACGCCCCTGACGACAGTCCTGAAGCAACCATTTGTGTCACCTATAACTGGAATGAATTCATATGTAATAGGAGGCTAGTGTCTTGCCGAAGACAGCGTTCGTACTCTTTTGAATTCCATGACTTTTCAAAGTTTTCCATGACCTAAATCTGACCATTTTTCCTGGAAATTTCTTAAAAAATTATCTTGATTTCGGGTACGCTTTTACCCTTTTCGATCCTCACAAAAAATTTCATTTTCCATGATTTTCCATGACCCACACTTAAATTCCATGACTTTCCAGCCCTGGAAAAATGAAATTCTAAAATTCCATGACTTTCCAGGTTTTCCATGACCCGTACAAACCCTGAAAGAACGAAACAAAAGGACCCTAGTTGTGAAATGCTCGGTTTCATTAGCATATACTTGTAGAGCCCTAACACGGCTCATAATACCGAGGGTAAATAAAGTTTCAGTTTTAGTGTCACAGCAAAGACCGTTGTCAGGGGCTTAACGCAAGCCTTTTTTGTAGATGGTCTTAGTAAGTATTCGTATTTGTCTTAGTGTTATTTTTGTTATGATTATTTCTTAGGTAACTTAAACACGACCACATCAGCTATGCTGTAAATTTATCGTGTCTAAATAAAAGATATATTATTATATTATTATTAATCGTCGTGTGTTCGTAGGAGATGTCCCGCACTTGACGAGACCATAGATCGCCTGTGTAGGAGACTAGCTGAACGCGTGATTTCACGATACAATTACAAGCTGCTTGTACCTCAAACCTTAGTAAAACAGGCTCAGCTTTACTTGCGACAAAGGGAGATCTGAGATTTGAGCCGAAAAATTAATACTACTGTGGTTTGTGTCTGTGTGTTCCCTTTGATTGGTCGATTAAGAACTGTCACGCGCATGACACAGAGAAACGCCTGTTTTCGTTGCGCTGACCTAAACAACGCACAAAACATCAATTACCTTCCTGACATGATTTTGAGGCACTCATCCAGGAGCCTTTCGTCACTCTCAAAAAATCCTCTGGTGTCCACCATTCGAATTTTTTTCTGCACGTAGTATTCCTCAAGGTGAATGGTACCTTCCTTTCCTGTGCCTTGCTCAAAGGCGTTCTGAGGTTCTCCAATAGCTCGCTGTAATGTGCCTTGTAAAGGTAATACAAAACAAGAAGGTCTTAATGCTGGGTGGAAAAAGTGAAAGTGGGAACCAAAGCAAACACAAATTTCTTTCGACACTTAAGTGAAAATCGCTCTAATGATTAACACTTTGGCTAATCACAAAATAACGCAATAAAGCCGTCAGAGGTCGAAGCAAAGTACAGTCATGCAACCGGTGCAAAGTGCGGGAAAACGTGCATAAGCCAAGTCACTTAATGTTAAATTGGTTTGGTATAGGAGCACCTTGCACTTCGAAAACCGTTGTAACACGTCTGTTTGTATGCATCTACGATTTTGAGCGCCATACTATAGGTATAGGTATTTTATTTAAAGTCGGAAACGTTGGGAGTGGTTGCCCAATCTCCCGAGCCAGGGGCTCATGTTAAAAACGCACGACTATTTACAATAAAATTAATTACATTACTATTACATTATAATCATTAAAAATAGAATTTAAAAAGAGATGCTAATATAAATATAGAATTAAAATATGAAAGCAACTAATCCTAATATTAAAAATTTAAAAGTTTAAGTTTGCACAAGAAGCATAGCATACTCCAAATAAAAAAACTATACAGGCTTCGAAAACCTGATAACAATCGAAAAACTCCTCTGAGACAGACCTGGGGGAACCTTGCTTTACACCAGAGATTTAATAGAAACGTCACTAGCACAGATAGATATCGACCAGGTTTTTTCTTCCCCCACCCCCTCTCACCTAAAACTTCCTCCGACTTAACCATCCAAAATACCCCCCTCCCTCTCCTCCCACACCAACCCTGAAATCCGCCAAGTTACGTTAACACATTTCTTTGTAGCTGGGACACGAAATATACATGGAAAACCATACGCATTTTTATTACCTTGGGCTTGTCAATTTCACGGGTAATACCCTTACGAAGGAGGAATAAACCTGCCATGCGAATGTTTTAATAGGTACCGAGGAAAAAAGGGATATTAGCCTGAGGCACAATGAGAGCACGAGAAATTTTAATCACAAAACACAGAAACCTGTTCTTACCCACAAAACTGGTTTTCCCTGATCCTGTAGGCCCGATTAGCGCAATACGTAGCAAATCAATGTCGTCCACCTCTAAATCTCGAAAAGATTCTTTCTTAATTCTGGGACAACTCTGAAAGTCGTAATTCATCAGGTCGCCCTTAAGTTGAAGGAATCGTTCTTCTTCCTTTTGTTTTCTTTCTCTTTCCTCCCTCTCACGTTTTTGACGGTCTAATTTTCTTCTCTGTTCGTCGTCTTCACTTCTGGTGCGTTCTGCCACTTCACGCAACGCCTGTTGACGATCTCTTTCCATCGCGTCACGCAACTCTCTCATTCGCTGGTCATTCTCCTCTCGGGCTCTCTGTTCACCTTGAGCGCGTGCATTGCGATCTGTTCTGTCCACCGTTTCATAGTTCTGTAATTAAAGACAGACAAACAAGCAAAACCAAGGGATCGTGTTTGAAACAAATTTCAGAGGATTTGGAAACAATTTTATTTAGAAAACGAATCCGAATAAAAGAGAAGGAAGCTAGAGTAGAAAATATAGATACACCTTGACATTGTAGCTAGCTAGGTAATAATTTTAATTTAGTGATTTACTCGAAAACGGAACTTTATACTAAGCTTTTAAAAAATGAGGCTGGCATGACTTCACAACAAACCGATTAAATGAAAAACATTTTTCTCAATTTTTTGAATACAGTCAACTCTCTCTTAACGGACACCTCTATAAGAAGGACACCTCCATAAGACGGACACCTGGTGATGGTCCCTGCCGTTTTTCAGTCATTTTACTGTAACCAAACTCCCTATAAGACCGACGGACACCTCTCTAAGGCGGACAACGGACACTTTGAAATGATTAACGGACACTTGAGAAGTGTTTTTTTATCATGTTTTATTAGTGAAAATACTTCCAAACTTCTCAACGTTAGTCACTGTACCAAGGATACGTGTATACCAAGCTTACTAACCACAAACAATGACGCTTTAACGGATTACTTCTTTACTTACGTATATGGACACTAAAGAGGTCATTCTCTACTTACAGTATTACAGTTTGTAGAAGCTCTCAACTTTTGCTTTAAAAAGTAAATACGGTCCTTTTATTATTTTAGTCTTGTTGCAGTTAGCAAAGGTTTGTTGCATTGTGCAAAGGTTTAGCTTTATTATCTCAGAATTACTGGTGTCATGTGACCTCGACTCTCTATTAGGCGGACACCTCTCTAAGACGGACAGCTGCGGCCGGTCCCGAAGGTGTCCGTCTTAGAGAGAGTTGACTGTATTCAAACCCTCATGAAATCCCACACGCACAGAAAACGTCACTGGAATCGAATTCAGTGACATAACCTATTTTGTCACAGTCTTTCTATTTCCTGTACCCATTTTTCAGTAATGACAATTTTATGAACTAAAACTGGCAACATCGATCACTGAGCGCGCATCGCGTGACTTTCATTTACGCTTGCGTGACTGAAGAGTAAGGAAAATATAAACTATAAAGAGCTACTAAAATATTGGAGTTATTATTAATGCCAGAAAACGGTAAATCAATAAAGAGTAAATTTTGTATTTAACACCAAAAAAAAAACACGTCAGCGCTCAAAATAAATTAATTACAAATTCTTGGTTTTCATGTTACGTCATAAAATTCTGAAATCAAAATTCACTAGGCCTACTACATTTTCGTTGTTATTAGACGTATAAAGACAAGCTAAAAATATATCTTTTTGCAAATTTCCAGATCGATAGTGTCATTCGTTTTTTAAACAGAGCATTTTGAATATTTGAGTTCTCCGTCGTATGTGACATCAAGCTTGTTTAAAAAAAAGGCCTTTCCTTTCCATTTTCAGCAGATTGAACATTTCAGATACAATAAATGGTGTTTATGTGAAACTGTACTAGCTCATGAGCCAAAGATTGCCGCTGTTGTAAACAGAATTGAGTTCCAGATGGTTTCTCTGACATCACGGCGGCCATATTTGTGTACCTCGGAAGGACACAGTTATGGCATCTCCATACTAAGCTTTATAAATTTGCGTGGAAAGGTTCGGCAAATAACTCGCGAACGGTACACCGCACAGACCTGAAACTTGGAGAAATTGTTTATCTATTTATCGTCTATAATATTTGAAATTATAGCTTCAGTTCTATAGTTGAATGGTTTCGAATTTATTTTTTGATTGCGTGACAGTGAAATCCAGCAATTGCAAATGATCGAACAAGTTCCAGGAATTCGTTACAACCGGAAGACGCGTTACCCGGAAAAGCCAAGAAACCTAAAGAGGAAGACTTTCGGTTTCATTTACCTACTGCAGTACAAATGTCACGTTCTTTTCCTTTATTATTCCTTTAATTTATTTTATCTAGTGAAAGGGATTAAAAATACCGTGACTTTGCGTTTTATTGTCGAGGATGATTGCGAAATGTACTTTGTACAGTTCTAATGAAATAAGAAACTCTAAGGTCAACAACATCTTTTCGCTTGATGTAATATATTTCGGTCTCAGACGAAAGCTCTTGTATTCTCTATTCATCCGAGAATTCGCCGATTTGCCCGCCGCTTTAAAACGCTTGTGTTTCTGTGACTGAGTGAATGAAACATATGCAGAAACGCACTTTGCATTATAAAATTAATAGTTTCGATGTCAACTTGTAAAGCACGACACACTACATTTGTTATTGGTGCAAATTGCCGATATTCCTCTTAATTTTGCTTGGCTTTCTTGTGAAATCATGTTCGACTTCGTGCATACGTTTAAAACACAAGTTTCACTTTCAAACGAAGCGAACACTCGTGCACGCTTGTTTGCAGTGTTTGGACAAAAAGAAACCAAGAATAAGCTGGAATTTATATAATTATTCAAATTTTCGTGTACTCACGATTTTGGAATCGCCGTTTCCCATTTTAGAGAAGGTTTCCTTTGTAGTGTAGCTTTGTGTACGCTTCGAAGGTCCTTAAAACTCCTTGCCTGCTCTGTGGTGCTTCTTTGAAGCCGAATCCTCAAAAGCGGAAGTGGGACTTCCCCGAAATCGCGTGACTTCTGATTTCCCAGAAATGACATTCTCGGACCCAGATCCCGGAGCAGTGACTGCGCGAGCCAGTACGTTTCAAATTGCGTATTAACAGTGTGTTCTATATTAAATATCCTTTTTCTGAACCCAACTGAAGAGTTTATTCCGTCATAACTGAGTTATGTGATGGTGGGTGCTGTTTGCTAAATTCCCACCCGTTTTGGCCCGTGACAGAGTTTCCAGTCGGGGGAACAAGTGCCAGTTGATGGCGTGTTCAGGTTTTCGAAACCTGAAAGAGCCCGCAATCTTCGGAAATTGTTCAGTGGGTTGCTTAGTTACATGATCACGCTATCATTACGCAACCACACAGCTGTGGGGATGAAAACAATTTTTTTTTGGCGCTTTTCCGCGGGAGTTTTAAAACATTTTTTTTTTAAGATGTTTTGTTTAGTATAAGTTCAATGGAAAGTGGGATCTCAGTTACTTTTGGTTTGGCACCGATAACAGTCATAGACAATTTTAAGTCCTTTCGGGAAGGCAAAAAAATTTCATCAAAAAAATTTCGCCGTCCATACGTTATCAAACAACCTTGGATGACCACAATTACCACCTGCAGGTGCTCAAAAAAGAACATCTTGGACGAAGGAAATTTTTAAGCCTGTGTTCTAACCAAGAGAGCCAAGAGAACTTCTCTTCGATCATACCCGCGTGGCAAAAGCGCCATTTTGAACACCAAAACCTCAAGTTTCTTCGGAGATATTCGTATAACACTCTCATTGGACGAAATCATTCGGAAAGCATTCGGGCGCGCACACGAAAATTTCCCAAAACCAGAACTTGTTCCCCCGACTGTTTCGGCAAATCTCTTTTTACAGCAGTTGAATGACTCCGTCGACAAGAATGAATAAAGCGCATTTTGCAATGCCGAGCGTTGTCTTGAGCACTAGCCCTGCCTTGTTGGAAGGTTCAAAACTAGCAACAGGCCCTTTACATGTTCCCTTGCTCGTCAAAAACCCCGCCTGATTATTTTGCAACATACATAACCATAAAATTATCCTGACCTTAATTGTACTGGCTCCATCAAATGAAACTTGTTTTGGTGCCCCGTGACATTTATATTGTCTGTCATGTCACTAAACACATTCAATCAAATTGGGTTGGGGAGGGGAGGGGGGGGGGGGGGTAACGCAGCAAACGTCAAACGCCTAGCCGCGCAATCAAATTCAGTATACAGCTGTTTCTAGAAAGGTTGTCGAAAAAAGGCACAAAAGTGCATGCGACAAGACCGAAAGGTTGTATAAGGAGGCATTACGGCTGCTCGGCCTCACTTCATTGAGAGAACGGCGCCAACATCTTTGCCGGCAGTATGTCTGTAAACTTCAGGATGTAAATAGCCCTCTTCATTTTCTTTTGCCTCGACGTGAGGAGATTGTACATAACTACGATTTAAGATCCGGCACGAGTCGTAGCACCATCAAGTCTTGTAGAACGAAGCGTTCTCAGGACTTCGTCACTTCTCGCTATTAATCTTGAACTAGCTTGTTTATAATAGAACCTTATATTGTATATATATAATTGTAATTAATAGTTTACATTTTTTTACCTTGTATTTTACTCTGGAATTCAGTTTTTTTTTACTGCAATGAGTTTTATTAAACATTACATTATTATTATTATTATTATTATTATTATTATTCGGGTTTCAGCTTAAAATGCAGATATACGATGCTCTAATTTTGTTGCACATTTTAATTGGTTCAATTGGTTCATTATTCATTATTAGTATGGGTTGGAGCAGAGAGCTACTGCACGTGCTGAATACTAATGAGATATAACGACATGATAAACGCGAAGCTCTCTCTCTTGTGAGAATCAAGGTACTTTTAGCCACGCGAATTTTAGATGAATTTTCAAAACTCAAAGACATACGAGAGAAAAAGAAAAGCTACAGAAAAATGCCTTCTGAGACGAAAAACAAATTCTCCACGTGCAATTTTTGGGGAGTTTAGAGAGCACTCAAGAAGCTAGAGTTGCTCGAGGCGATGTTACGCTTCGCTTCTTTTGTGCTCTCCAAACTTCCCGCGTGTACCCTTACTCGATAGTATACGTTAAAGCGTGAACCAATTGTGAACCAATTGAACCTTGAACCAATTAAACTGTGCAACAAAATTAGAGCATCGTATATCTGCATTTTAAGCTGAAACTCTTTATTTGCATAAGATGCTATAACATTTTGTAATATATCAGGTAACAAATTTCTTCAAAATAAGCTATATGTATAGAGGTCTTCTAAGATGTCATAAAATTATGCACAGAAATAGTCTACTTAGGTCCGACGAGCCCGCGGTTTGCGGTATGGACGAGAAGGAGCTTAGGGTGCACTCTTGTCTCGACCCAATCCCTCCTCGCGCTCGTAAATCCATGTTCCGCACTCACAAAATGAATTTCTAGAGAAAGAAAAGACCGCAAGCAGTCTAGCACAGAAATGATTTACTTAAGTTTGCTTTCGGTTCTCCATTTTGATCCAAAGTTTTTAACAGACTATTGGAAAATCACTTCTGATTCAAATCACTTCGTGACAAATTGTGGTTCTAGTGATTGAGAGATTCAAGTGATCATACTAAGGTTCTTTGGCGGTGAGAGTAAGCGGAAAAGGTAAAAAGGAGGATGGACTGTAAGGAGTGAGCAATCATATTTAAGTCTTATTTTTCGCTTTCTCCTTTTTCCCCCAGACGATACCTATCTCCTATCACCCGCCATGTAACATCTCATACGCATGCTAACATTTTAACATGGGTAAATTGCTTTTAAAAAGTAATCTTTAAAATATGCGAAGATGAGGTAATAAAGTTTGTTTTAGTCTAAGTGCCTAGGTGTTTTATCTCCTCTTCCAAGCCTATCTTCATGCCAATGGACAATTTCAGTTCTGACTTAATTTCGTTCCATAGTTTCTTGAGGACCTTCACAATGGTGATATCCTTTTTGCGCAGGTCTTCCAGCAGAGCTTTCTTTCTTCCCTGGTTGGTCCAGTTGTACTTCTTTTCAAGACGAGCAAGGAACTGCTCAACACTCTCCGCGCCACTGGGAACTAGTAGGAAGATTCAAAAATAAGGGAGCACTATTAATGGCTGCGCATTCACAAGATCTTAATTGCTGCATAATTTAATTAAGCCATTGATATTTTATTCCAGTGTAACACTTAAAATCTGAGTTTAAACTCGGGCAAGTGTTCCGAGCTTGAAGATCAACCTCCTTTCCTCGCGTTGTCTTCTTGCTATCTCGCCCTTAACCTGACTTACCACAGACACACATATCACTGATCTTGTTGAGGTCGGGAAGGTTGAAGTGTTCGGCAACAGGGAATCCGCCTCTTTGGTGGGCAGGGGTTCTGATGGAAGACTTTCAAAAAACGGAGGTGTTCACCGAAACGGTCCACAACCCTCCTAGGCTCCGTCAAGGAAGATTGAGCCGAATAGCTGGGCCAAAGACCTAATAGTCCTTGGGAGCCCTGGGCTGGGACAGGCATTGAATTGCCGGCTTGCTAGTGGGGTGGGCAAAGTCAAGTTTTGCCACTTTCAACAGACTTTGCCAGTCACAAGAATATCGTGGTATTGTTGCCATGATTAGACTACGAACAGTCCCGATTTTTTTCGCAGAGTCCGTCGGGCTTGAAGCGAAATTTGTTTTGGAAGAGTCCGTCGAGCGTGATGCGAAAAAATAAAAAATGTCATTTTGCCGCTCAATAATTGAGCTGCCTAGCTGCCACATTGTTGCAGCTAGGCAGCTCAATTCTGTTGCCCCAAAATGACAATCATGGCATAGACTACGAGAAGTCCCTATTTTTTCACAGAGTCCGTCGAGCTTGAAGCGAAAACTTTTTTTCGAAGAGTTTTTTTCGAAGATAGGGACTTCTCGTAGTCTATGCCATGATTGTCATTTTGGGGCAACAGAATTGAGCTACCTAGCTTAGATGTGATCGGGGACGACAATGCACACGGACTCCACTAGCCCTCCGAGGCTAGCTAGGGGCTCTCAGGAGGAGGGAGGCTGGGTGCCAGTGAATTGGAGGCCTTTCTGTCAGAGTAACCCCCCCCCCCCCCACCCGGGCAGTCTACTGGATACCTTTTGCTAAAACAGGGCAGAAATATAAATATAAATTTCTTTGAAAACATTTAATGCTCAGCAAACAGCAATAAGTTCGTACCGTGTCCTATCACAGGGGGCCCAACTGTAAGATATAACTGTAACAAGTATTCCATTCAAAATTTATGATTGAAAGCGAATTGAGTCCCTTTGGTCAGGCGAATTTTAAGTGAACTAAAGCGCATGTCGCGAGAAAAGAGAAAGATATTTTTTCTGACGCGACGGTTATAAAACATATAATCCTGCAGAGGATTTATGGTATAAATCTGCTTACTGTTGTCCAGTTTCCAACGTGCCTAAATTAATCTGCATCTGCGATGATGCAAATGGCTATAAAAATGCTTCTAATGATATTAAAACCACAACATATTAAATCCCTTCTAAAAGCATCTTTATACAAAAAGAATATCGATAGAAAACTACAATACTTACCTCCAGTCATGGCTTTCCTTTCCATCTGATTCTTCTCTCGCCGCTTGCTAAATTGTATGAACCTTTCAGCGGAGACCAGAGCGGAATCCAGAATGTGTAGAGCGGCTCGATCCACTTCATAGGACATCATTTCATGCTCATCATATGAGGTGTAAATCGTAATAAAGTGTGTACTCTGGTTAGAACTGCCGGTTGTCCTCTGCGCCATTTTTAAAACTGCATCCTGGTCCTTCTTCAAAAGTGTCCGTTTATCCAGGCAGGTAATCGCTGTCACGGGAGCATAACCTTAAAGTAAAGAAAAAGGAATCAGTCACAGGACAATAAGCTGTAAAATGAGGTAAAAAGTTATCAGCCACAAGTGAAAGGTTAGCAGTGACCGGAACATAACTGTGAAGTATTAAATGGAGTATGGGCACCATGTTGCGCGACGTCAACGTCGTACGTACGTCGTCGTACGTAGGATGCACGCGCCCGCAACCCATACCACTAGCCACGATGATCGTGAAAAATCAAATTCATAGTTCTCTTATTTCTGTGCATGCATGGTTCTCCTATTTCTATGGTTATGGGGCTCCGCTCTGCGTCCCTTCGGGCCGCTCGGGAGCTTCGCTAGAAGGGAAATGGTAAATGCTTTCACAGGAGTATGGAATGTAACAGGTTATCAGAAATACAAAGCGCACAGTGACACGACAGGTTGGGCCCAGACTAAGAAAAGTTTTAAGTCAATGTGCAGATAGTTTTCTTACCTCACAAGAAAAATCACCGTGTCTGCATTTGGCGTCTAAGACATTAATGTCCTAATTAGAAGTAAAGCTGTTAAATGAATTTAACCAGTAGCTGGGTAAATATCTTTATTACCTTCCTTGTTAAGGTGCTCTCTCAAGGTTTGCAGTTTGTCTCTGTAGCTGCCGTCCATCAAGCACGGATCGTTTCCGTTCAGAACAAAAATCACAGCGTGTACGTAATCTGACAAAACTGAATCTATTCTTATTGTGGTGTTTGCCATTTTATCTCCTTCCTTGTCATAATTTCGAACAATTGCATCTCCTGGACGAAGTCTGTAAAAAGAAAAAAATAAGAAAAAGAAATAGATGAAAACAGCGTGTAGGTCGTTTTCCAACACAAGAAAAATCGCTGTGTCTGCATTCATTGTGGACTTAAATGTTTCAATAAGAAGCAAAGCTGTGACATGGATTTCACTTTTGGGGTTAACATGTTCCATGTTATTTTCTTATGTTTATATATTTTTCAAGTTGATGACACAAACACTCCACAATACAATACTTACAAAGAACTTTATACGGATCATTACTTACAATGTAATAATTTATTCTACAATAGACTTTCACAATACATCATAACCTCTACTTAAAAGAAAAGAAGAAAAACGCATTACCTATTTACGGTACATAATACAACACGTTATATCCTTGACAAAAAACAACAAATTCAGAATTGCTTTTTAAATAGAACTTATAATTTCTAGCCTCTCTCCTCCGCAGAGGTTCTATGGGGTGTTTGTTGTGGAAATCCGCTGGGTAAGGTGAGTGTAGGCGCAGAAGAAGAGAGATCCATTCACTCCGCTTTCTTGCGCCAGCACTCACTTTGCTCAGCCGATTCTCCCCACACCGAAAACCCCTATCGGGAGCCTCTTTGAAGGAGAGAGATTATCTGGAATTATTAAAAACTAGCAATGGTATATCGCAATTCCTGAGTTTTGATTGGTTAACAGGCAATGGTTTATGAGCTCATATACCATTGACCACAAATATGGTAGCCGATACTCGTCAACGAAAACAGCTGGGGAACTCAAATATTGCAATTTCTTGGGCGTTTTAATCGCGCTTGTTGGATATGAGATAGTTATAGCCAACTCGGCGCTATGCGCCTCGTTGGCTATCTACCATCTCATATCCAACGCGCGCTCGTGGAATAATTGTTAAAGATAACTTCGAGTGAAGTGCAACACTAATTACCTTCCCGACAAAATATCTAACAGCTCGTCCTCCAGCTGCTCATCGCTCAAAAAGAATCCTCTGGTGTCCACCATTCGTATTTTTTTCTGTAGGTAGTGCTCTTCAAGAACAATGCTACCTTCCAAGCGTTCCAGGTCCGGATCCATGGCAGTCTGGGGTTCTTTAAGAGCTCTCTGTAAAGTACCTTTTAAAGGCAGTGAGAATGAAGAATGGTTAAAAGAATTTGCAATGGACGGTCAAGAAAAAAGTACTTCAAGCTGGCTCCGGCGGTATAAGATACTACGGCCTGAAGGAAACTCTTTTTTTTACCGGTGCTTGCTTGAACCTTGATCAATGAAGTATTTATGGTCATGTTACTAGTTATGCTTCTAAAATAAGGAAGCTAATAGCTGTTGGTCCAGTTATTTAAATTCTGTTCAGTTACCTATGAGATTTGTTTTCCCGGCACCTGCAGGCCCTATTACGGCAACGCGTATCAAATCGATGTCGTCGACAGCAAGATATTCGAAAGCCACCTCCTTAATTTTTGGGCACTTCTGAAAGTCGTAATTCATCAGCTCGTGTCTAAGTTGAAACAGTCCTTCGTCTTCCTTTGCTGACTAGAAAAATAAAATGATTGTGTTGAAACAAAACTGAACCAATTAAGGACAGATTAAGTTCACTGAACTTTATGGAAAAGGAACTACCAAAAGCTTGTTCAACATTAAGTACAATGAACGTATTAACATTAATGCCAAATAAATCCAGCTTTTACTATAAACTGAAAACAAATACGAAAAAAAACTAATGCAAAGAAGAGAAAGACATTTTATAGCAGATGGCATGGCAATATTATCTGCGGTCTCACCTGATCTATACCTAAGAAGAACTCTCTGCATTTTCCATACTCATCCGGTGAAATTGTAGTTGTAAGTTTCAGCTCATCAAGCCCAAGCTTTTTCAAAACTTGAGCTGTTACGAGTGTTTCTTCGGCAACTTCATTTAGATGGCCGCTGCTGTAATCTTTCCACAGTCTTTCAAGGATTTCCAATGAGCTACATGTCACTGTTATCAACAAACTTCCTACGTTGTAGTTTTTAACGCCAACTCCAAGCTGAACTTTCAAGTACTGCAGTAATAGATCAAAGGAGTCCTTAAACGACAAAATAACAGTCCAGATGGTGAGCTCTGCGACTGGAGGATTCTGGGGATTTTCTTGATGATGTTCCTCTACCCCAATGCTAATAAGAACTGAACCTGTAAACGCGAAAGAACACATCTTCATTCATAATCATTGCAAATTGTCTTTTATGACCTTTAAAGGAGCTATGTCAGGAGGATTTGGCAAATTAATTTTAAGTCTAGGTTGTTTTGAAATTAGTGGTAGGCAACTTACCCATAAGAAACATTATCTTTGAACATCTTAAGGAAGATATAACCTTAATTTGCGGAAAGAAATCAATCTACGGCTATAAATGTCGACTTTGTTTTCGAGACCTGCGGAAACAACTTGAGAAAGTAAGGCTTACTTTTTCAAGTTGCAATATGTTACTATCCTACCCATCCGCAGTCACATCGTTGACGGTCAACGATGCTCGTTAACAGTTTCAGTGCTCTAGTATAGCAATTTTTAATTAAAATGGACTATTATTTTAAGGTTTCCTGCGACACAAATATACATTTTGACTGTTTAAAAAAGTGGGTATCCGCATTAGACTCCACTGCAAGCTAGTTCAGTTCAATACCGAGAATACGAATATGGTCTATTAAAAGCAGCAAGCGTAAAAAATGCATTTGATAACAATTCTCAACAGAAAAAAATGCTTTGGCGGTAGTACTATTGGTGTGCTCTTGGATAGTAAATTAGAAAACACCAATTCAAGAAGGAAATTGCAGTCATTGCAAGCAGAGAGGTAATAACGTCATGTTAAAAGAAACCAAACTAACTACAACAGTTTCAAGCACTTTCCATCTGTCATATTTTGATGGCTCAGTGCTACAAACATTTTGCAGTTACTGCTGCAAAAATGGTATCAAACAAATGCCCGATAATTGTGATTATTTATGACGTCACTAATAACCATAGCAACGGTAAAATCTTTAAAAACCACCCTTAATTTTACATTAAAGTGCTTATAACTCAAACCGAGTCCGATGATCCCCATTTTTGTCTCGTGTTACGTCGCGGTCACGTCGTGAACGACGTGACCGTGACGTAACACGAGATTATCCGAGGGGACTTGGTAGCTCAGGATAGTGCTTTGTGTAAGACCTCTCGTAAGGTAACGAAGTGATAAAGTAGCAAGGAAACAAGGTAAGAAATAGACATATTTACATAGATACATTTTGCTGATAAGATGCATCGGGATGCTGTTCTTCGTATTGCGCGTTTTCTCTTGTCGAGTTTTAAACGTGCTTATTTACACGTGTGAGACATGGTGTAAATGTTTGGATTACTAAGGTATGTGAATAATGTAATATATTACATGAAGTATCATCTTTAGTAATACCGCCAAATCTGATAAGGAGATTTTATCTCACATATGTTGCTTAAATAGGTAGTTTTTTACATGGAAAATGAATTTATATTTACGGTAGGTTTGTGTTTTGATATTATATTTGCGGTGGGTATTGTTAAAGTATGCGGCTGGCTGAAAAGCTGTTGTTAAATTTCTGTTTGCGTTACAAGAAAGCCATTTTGGTGCGTGTTAGGGTCGAGGGTTGTTGAGGTCAGAGCAGTTTTCAGATATGTCAAATGATGTGTCAAAAGGAGAATATTAAGTGAAGTTACCACGCAAACAAAAATATTGATGTGGTATCTCATCTTCGGATTTGTTCGTTTCTTTAAACTTTATTTAGTAAAGAATAGGAAGGGCGTATTGTGAATAGTGTAGAAACAGAATAAAAGGATTAAGGGAAGTGCGATTATCGTTATCTGAGAAACAGGAAATTAATTTGCTTTGCTTTGTTAATTGTATACGCTTTCCAGAACGTGATATGATATTTTGAAGACACTAAGGTCACAAAGTCAAATTCATAATTCCTTTTTGTTTGTTTTTCTTAGGGCCGGGTCGCACTAAAAAAAAATTTGGAAGAATTTGTTTACTTTGCGGTGAAAATCTATCAACACGCGAGATTTTTAAGTGCGACCTCCACTTAAAAAAAAAGGCGAACCGATTTTCCAAAATTTTGTCTTTAATAACAAAGGAAGCCGTCTCCAGTGATAACAGAACCTGTCAGGGAAATGACATTGAAGGTCATGATCGCACGCAATCACAAAGCGCGGGAACTTCGCTAGAACACTCGATCATGGATGGAGGTGGCTTTTTTCTCAGTTCAACACCATTTTATCCGGTTACTTTTTTGATCAGCAGCAGCATCAGCAACAGCAGTTTGGTCCTTTTATGAATGAACTGCATTCGCAGTTAAACGTGGGTGAAGGCAGTCAAAGCAGGCCAGGGAGCGCATCGAGCGATATAACGAGCTCCCCGACGAGTCCCGTTGCTGTTGCAAGTACATCTACAGCATCTTCTCCCGAATCCGGACCGGCAAAGAGAACTTACGAAAAATGGGTCCGACGATGATCAGAAATGCTAATTCGTATTTGGGCTGATAATTTCGATCGCCTGAAGAGAAGAGAAGCACGAAAGGTCTGGTATGAAATGAGGCGAGCACTGAACTCGAAATTTGGCACGAAGAGGACCAGGGATAAAGTCTTTTAAGCGTCAAGCAATCAAATTCATTTCCGGTTGTCACTTGCGAAGCCGGACCAAGATATATTAAGTGATAATACACAATACATCTTGCAACAGTATCAACAAAATGCAAGTAATCAACGTTTTCACGGAACATATATCTTGTCCTTCCACGGCGTAAATTTCGAGAGTTTAAAGCGTATTTTACAAATAGACTTGAGCAAAAACAAACTAAACTAGCAAAACATGTGGCAAAGAAGTGTGAAACAAACAGGAAACCACGCAGCGCAGACTATAAATGCAATGACCTCTAGACATTTCCTTGGCCACAATCTTACGGCTCTATTTAATACATAATGCCTCCAGATAAAACAGATCCCCATTAGAAAGAAGTGAGAAGCAAATTACGTCGAAAAACCTTCTCAGGAAACTAATTTGCTTTGCTTTTCACCACTTCGGCTTTAGATTTCGAGTGTAGTGTCAGGTGACGTTCTTGCTAAACAAAGACTGAATGTTCGGGCAACATCTGTCGAAGATACTGTGTAGTGGGTAGTCGGGGGGTAGTGTACAATCGGGTCGAGGGTTGTTGGCGCCAGAGCACTTTTCAGATATGTCAAATGATGTGTCAAAAGGAGAATATTAAGTGAAGTTATCATGAAAACAGAAAAATTGAAGTGGTATCTCATTTTGCGTTTTGGTAGATTGTTTAAACTTCATTCAGGCCATAATAGGAAAGCAGTATATTGAATACGCGGTAGATACAGAATAAAACCATTAAGGGAAGTGCGAATATCGTTATCTGCGAAACGGGAAACAAATTTGCTTTGTTCAGTGTACTTATGTCTTACTAATTAGGTAGCTGTATCAACAAGTTGCGCTGGAAGTTCTAAAAAGCGTATTGAGAATTAATAATTTAATCAAGGTTATTATATGTGACTGAGGGCTTTTCATGCACAGTTCTAGTTTATTTTCACTGAGAATAATTTTAGTTGCAAGGTGAGTGAACGGTAGGGTAACATGTTTGTGCAGAGGTGTATATAGAACACTTCTTTTACATATTGGAAGCTATCATCGGTCTTTAAGCGGCAGAGCAGAAGTAGTTGTTGAATATTGACCTTAATTTTTTCATATGCTCACTAGTGGCGCACGACGGAGTTGTGATTTTTGAACAAGTTATGTAAAATAGAATATTTATTTAAAGGACGATTTCTAGAACGTTATATGACATTTTGAAGACACTAAGTCATCAGAATGGGGCTTTGTCAGGAGCCATTACTAGTAATGCGCTCCTGGCAAATGTACATGTAATTGTAGAAAAAAACTCAACCAAGTGACTTGCCTGAAAATTACATGTAAGTCTCTCAGTTCCATTTACTTACATTGTAATATGAGCATTACAGACGGAAGCATTACAGTACAATCCATTTATAATACTGTACATGTAAATACAACTATCATTTTGCCATTTAAATATGCAGATTTTACACAGCTGAGTGCTCCTGGCTCTGTATATTTCAGAAGTAGGTTAAAAGCTTCAGTAGATTACAAATTGCAAGATTTCATGATTCCTATTCCTATGAACTTGGTAATAACTGCATAAAACAAATACGAGGAGCAACGAGTCTTTCTTCCAATCCGCCAGATTTCCACATTTCCACACTTCCGGAGATAGACTGTTAACTGTTTTGCAGTCTATGATTGTGGTGGAAATGGAGACTGTTTTCGTTTTTCGAAGTGTTAGTCATCAGATCTTTAACTCGGTAGCAAGTCATTTGCTGCCCTCAGGGCCGATGGCGAATAGGGAAGTAGGTAATTAAGTATGTAATTAGCAAATCATTTGATAGTGCGTTTTGCAGTTGTTGAATACCTTAGAAATCATTGCGAAGATTTTGTTGAGTTTTTTAGAAGGACAGTTGGACAGGTTTGACTATTTGAGTAGAATGTGAAGAAAGGGCACATGGTGCGATGCTGGTATAGCACAAGCTGTTGCAAATGTCAGCTGTGTATTCAAATGCTTGAGAATGAAATTTGAGAATTAATATTGTAGAATCCGGAGATGGTTTTTCTGAGCTTATATGATTGTTAGCAACGGGTGCTACTTTACTGATCTGTAACACGAGACAGCCCAACGGGCACTTTGATTCATTATGGAATAACTCTTTTGTAAAGTTGACAAAATATATCCGGAGCGGTTTTAGAGCAACCTTAAACATTTCAATATTTCAGGAGGCTCTGAAATGAGGGTCACTGAACACGTTTTTGATACATAAGCACTTAAAAAAGAAATTTAGGGTGTATTAACAGGTTATACTGTTGCTATGGCAACCAGTGAAGTCATCATTTGTTTGATATCAGTATTTGTTAAGGATGGGCCGATACTGGTTTTTCAAAACGATACGATATCGATACGATATTTGCCTTTTTTCTCGATATCGATCTCGATATCGATATTATGACGTCATTTCCATCCTGATGTCATTGGTTTGTCACGTGACCATACAAAGGACAGACCTGGCATTATAAATGTTAGCCAAGAATGCTGATTTTGGTCTTTTTGTTTCACTGTTGCATCAGCAATGTGTGGACATAAAGTCAAGGCAAGAAAAATTCAATTATTGACAAGAACATCAATATTTCTTTGAGCAAAATTGTATTTTTCAACCGCAGGTGCTGACCAGAAGACCGCAGGCTCAGGTCACGTGTGTAGTATCGAAAGCGTATCGAAAGTGCGATATTTTTCGAAAGTATCGATACTTTTCAAAATTGTCAAAATATCGATGTATCGAACATTTGGTATCGAGTATCGGCCCATCCTTAGTATTTGTAGTACTGACCTATCAGAGTATGAGAGCTACATGTGTAGCTGGAAACTGTTGTGAGCCCCCTTAAGACTTTGAGAACTTACCTAGTCTTTGGTTGAGCTGTTGGATTAGACAATTCTGATCTCTAACTTGATCTCTTAGCTGCTCAACTGTATCTTTGACTTCCATGTCGTTCTTGTACCATAACTGAAGTTCATCCATGTATCTCTGAGCCTGTGTTGTCAGAGGATCATGTAGCAATTCATCAATAGATATCTCCCATTCATCTCTCTTTACTTGACTAATAGATCCAGCAATCCGTAAGAGAGCCTCGCTGATTTCTCTCCAGAGATTACCGAACTCAGAGTCCGTTATTTCCATTGTCGTGTTGTGACCGTAAACAGAATTACGGTAGAATTTAATTCGCGCCAAATCTGCTTCAAAACTATAGTCTGTACTGTTTGGTAAATTGTCCCATTTGGTAGAAGGCTCTGTCAGATTGCATATTGTTCTTAACAATCTGAAAATTAGAGTGATGTCGAAATCTGTGGACTTACCAAACGTACCAGGGGAAGGGGGAGGGTAGAGGCAATCCCACATTGGATTGGTAAGTTTTGCTCCCTTCAACTGGGTTTGTATAGCGGGATCACCTAACTTTAATGGCAGATCAGTCGGTGAGTGAAAAGAATCAAACTTTTCTCGTAAAAGTTGGACACCACCACACATCAGAAGTCTTGTTAATCGCTGAAAATTTTCTTTTCCCTTCGTTGAACGCAATGCTTTTTCTGCGTCTGTAAGGGACGCCATGTCACGCCACACTTGGACAAACGAGAGAGACGATTTTAGTCCTAGAAACGTCAGGAGAGTAAAAAATAATTATTTTAAAACCTGTATGTAAATTTTAACTGTATAAGCTGTTCATTAGTTTATAAAAACAATGTTTCTTTTTTTGTTTGGGAATCGTTTAACATATGTCACTTTTTCATGTTTACTTAGTCTGCATCGCGTGACGTCTACAGATTTACTTTCATGTGCGTGACTTATATGTAGGTTTTGCCAGATTTTCAAATCTTGCTTTTCAATAGCGTTGAAACAAAAAATAGCTGATTAACACAACTTTGAAAAATACATTATTCTCGATAGCAGATCAATAGAGACATTAAAATTTAATAATTGCAACTTAGAAAGGCAATTTCAACCCTGACAGTTCCGCAACTTCTAGGAATTTGCACAGCGACAGAAAAGTGTTTTCCGGAATCGTATCAAACTTATCAGTTATCAGTTGTTTGAGGGAGGATCTAATTTTCTTTCTGCTTTATATATTTTTCTCTCCGTCCCTCTGGTTTGCTATGAGAAGCACCTGGAAAGTCTCCTGAAAGTATATGAATTTACGAAATAAAGGTCATGCGGAGGTTAATCATCATTTTAATAAAATGTTCGTATCTGTCTACGGCGTAATGGCTGTTTATTGTGCGCACTGTCGATTTAGTTTCAAATTTATTAAACTGTATTCCACACGCTTCCGTCCAGAATCAGATCATTTTGGGAAATTTAAAAGAATCGATGGCTTTTATATGGCAAACGGATACAGAAGGCGGAGGAAAGAATTTTAACAGCACTGCCCGCAGCACTGCTATCATAAAACAAATGTTATTTTATATGAGCATTAAAGTGTGCATTTAAGAAAATACAAATTGACGCCACAATTCCCTTTTGAGCGTTGCAATAACTTCATACTTCTGTCACTTACTAAAATTTAACGTTGTGTTAGTCTTTTTGTAAAAATTTCAGATCGTCAATCGTTTCGTGACTCGGGGATTTAGCGGTACAAAAAACAAACAGTCTAGCAAATGCATATTTGCAACCAACATCAATAGATACGTTCCTGTGCATGCTAAATTCGACAACTCAAGGCGATGCACGATCGCCATACAAGCTACCAAGTTAACAGGCAGGTACTCACGTTTTTAGATTCGAAGTTTCCCATTGGAGAACAAATACGTCCTAGGCTGTTCAGTCTTCTGTTCGTGTTCCTCGCCGCCGTCGCTCGATTCCAGAAAAAGCCGGAAGTGCATGCAAGCGAGGCTTAATTAGAATTCAGCATGGCGTGACGACATCTTGGGTTGAACTGTTTGTACTCGGCAACAGCCGAATTTAAGAAATGTAAAGATAGAAAAATTAAACGTCAATAAGCTAAAAGTCGGACTGAAAACGCCGCCACAGAAACTAATCAAAACGGAAATGAAAACAAACTTCGCAGAGAAAATTTAAGGTGTGTAAAGAAACTCTTCTATGGAGGCTAAAAATAAACTGAATATTCTTAGAATTCTTAGAAAGCCCATATCAACCGATGGAAAACAATGGGTTAATGCTTGATAGAACGTATATGGTTTCGGCTGGGGGCGGAAGGGGGGGAAGCTGGAAGCAATATTCCGAGAATGCGTAGAAGGGGAAACGAAGGCCGGGGGGCCGGGGATTTGAATTTGAACTTGGCACTTTTTAAAATGCACTTTTGCAATCAAATACTTTAATAAACAAGTGTCACGCAGCGTACGAAGATTTATTTCTTCGAATACTAAGCTGTCATCAACTTAATCAGGACCGGGGATCAGGAGGGAAGAGTACTGAAAAAAGCTGCATTTCTCCCCGCTCTCCCTCCCTCCGGCCTTTCGAATCGGTAAATCTTGTCAAGAGAAATGAAGGAATACGTATGTGTCAGATATTTATTTACGACTAAAGCCTACAATTAAAAAGAAACACAACGGTGGCTTATGTCTTGATTGTAGCTTTAGTTCAAAGTGAAAACACGTCACGCTTATTCAATGAGTCAGATGTCTCACACTTTAGTATTCATGCCGGTCAAAGACGGGAAGAAAGACACTTGTCAAGCATGAAACGTGATTATGCTACTGTATTACTTATAAAAACACATTGACCTTTAGGAAGTTTTCACTTTTCTGACAGGGTGAAATAAGCATACAATCGTTACAAATGAAAATGTACGGTGCACTGATAAGCAGTGAGAAAAGCCGTAAAACGAGGTTAGCTTTGTGCGAGAGCGTTTCACTTGGGTCACAGAAAAGTGTCCGTTGTTGGCATAAACTGGTGTTAACTGCGTTGTCCGTATTAACCGACATGAGTATCAGACTCAGAATACCGTGCCTGCTTTTTAGGCCTTTCTCTTGTACTTTGTCGCATCCTTATTGACCGCTCTCCGCACTTTAATGCCTGTTCTAACATCTCCAGCACGCGTTTCTTGTACTCTGAATCGTGATCTTTGTGCCCACGTACCGAGTTAGCGATGAAGAACACATTTTTCTTGTCGCTTCCAGTGACTTCAATAGCTGCTTTCTTTAACTTCTTCCTTTCTTCATCGGCGTCTGGCTTTTTCTGGATTTGGTCATCAAACGTGATGACGGTGATGATCGTGATTACTGTCATAAACATAAAGGTAATTTTACGTTAGTTATAAAGTAAAAGTAATTTTATCATCCTTGGTACGTACACAAGCACCTTTACAGCGAATAAACCTAACGCCACTGTGGAACCCACATCGTGTGATTGCACACCATAAACAACAACAACAACAACAACGACAACCCTAAACAATTGACTGAAGGTTGAATATTTCAAACTTATACCAGGAAGCCAGTGTCCAAAAATGGCTGACCTGGACAGAACCAATTTCGTTCAAAGAGCCTGCGTTCCCCTTGACCAGCGGTCAAGAACCTCAACGGCTCTGGACGAGAAATCAGGAAATCCTGGTTCCGGTTTGATTGTGCGCGTTCACCGGAAATTGTGGTGAAACGAACAAGTTTTCAACAGCCAATCAGATTCAGACGCCTTTGTGGCGGCTTTTCAGAAAAGCCCAGAGGTCCCGATCCCTGGCGCAGACCAGAAGGATCAGAACCAGTCCCCACTGCTTTTGTAATTAAGTTCCCGCTACTTTTTTTATTTCTCTTACTCTCTCAGTTAACGACAACCTAATTCAGTAAATACATGGCATTTAAAATAAAAGAAAGAGAAAATAGCTCAAAAAATGCTTACTAAAAAAAGCTGAAGATAGCCACTAAAGGAGGGATCCTAAAAGTGTCGTATTCTCTATGTATGTAATGTTATATGGAATGATGTGCTGTGATGCGATTTTTTCGGAAAATAACGAACTCTTTTATACATATAGGTCTATATATAAACCTTTGTTTAAAGAGGGGGACATTGGGGGTGCTGCACACCGCATTACTGCAAAAAATTCGGCAAATATCGCAAAGAAAAAATCGGAAAATACCACAATTTCATAGACAGCTTGCATAGCTGGCGGAATTGTTGACGTAAAGGACAAAAAGCAAGGCAAAAACGAGCGGTGGTCCCATTGAAAAATTACACGACTATAAACTGGTTATTAAAACAATCAAATTGTAGATAAAAAATGTTTGATAAAATTAGGTTGTTTCAGCTGGCTTCCGAAACGAACAGAAACGGCAAAAGTGGTCGGAAAAATTTGAAGGATAAGATTTTATACCGACCATCGTCGACCAAAACGCTAAGTAAACGCATCCCGCACCGCAATTTTAAATTAAAATTTCCGAAATACCGCATAAAAAAATTGGCTAATACTGCAATACCGCAAACCCCAATGTCCCCCCTTTTAAACAAACCAATTTACTCACTTTCTTGTTTCAGTCGGTCTTGAACAAACTTGATAATTTCTCTGTACTGCCCTGTTTGAAATCTGATGTCATTAGCTTTTATAACCCATAATACAACGTGTATCCGGTCTAAAATTGGAGGCCTCTTGAGTCTGTGAGCACCAACACCAGCGGCTTCTGCCTTTTGAGCGCTCTTGTAATCTCGGGTCAAATCATCTCCTGCTCGCTCAATTCCAAAGAGAATGCGAAACAGCTCCCCTGTTTTGATTAGAAATTTTTTTTCAGAGTATGTTAATTGATAATAAAACGAGATGGAAGTAGGTATATGTACCAGAAATCCGAAGGACCTCAAGGGAGGACCCACCCCCCCCCCCCCCCCAAATTCATGAGCTGGTTCCAATGGAAATGCAATCTCGAGCCCAGAGTGACCCCCGGCTCCGCGATCCGTCAGCGGTTGGTCAGCGGTAGGGTCGCCGGGACTCACTCTGGGAAACTGAATTTTAATTCAGTGTCCTACTGGTCCTCACAGAACAATAGAAATCAACACGGAAGTCTGAAAATCTTCCCCGGAAGTAAACCAAACCGGAAACCCTGGAAAAACATTTTTTGTTTTCCATGGTCAAATGTTCAGATGTATCACCTTAATTTTGTAAAATACCTAAGAACTCGTGATATGGCGCTACATAAATGAAGTATTTTCTAATTCTACCATTTTTGAACTCAAAAGACACCATGAATAAAAAAGGACTTCCTTTAAAGGTGAATTCTGAACGGAGTTTTAAAACAACAATGACGGCGTCACCAAGGACAAGGTCGATTGAAAACTCAATTTATAGTTGACTTACAAATCTCGCTAGAACTACTGTTTTCATTCAAATCTCCGTTACGGTTGAAAAACTGATTATTGCAGACAGTGCTCGATTCAACATAATTAATAACGCAGAATTTGAACATTACGCGTTGTTGTTTTGCTGAAAAAAGGGAATTGTACAATGGTGTGCACGTGAATTGCGTTAATTGTGTGCACGAGCTGAGTCGCCGAAATGCTAATTATACCTTTTGAATAGCGTTGACCGGTGTGGCCTTAAACGTCTTTATTAATATTACCGCCATTCGACGAGGAAAAAAATATTTGCTCGAAAACATTCAATCTATCATGAAAAGATGCGCTGTTAGCGAGAAACCTCTGAAATATACGAAAGTTGCCAAACAAAAATTTTATCAACATAACAATAGCTTGTCCGTGCGTTGTGCATTATGTAAATTTCTTCGCCGTCGTCTGCAAAACAACAACTGACACACGCACGCAGTCTTTACAGGCGGAATCCAGGAAGGCAAACAAGATTTTTGATTTAAAACAAATATAGCAGTATGCTCAAGAAAGAGACTAACGGAAATCAGAACACCAGACGCTCTTTTGTTAACTCTCTCTTTTGTTAACTGCAGAACGTTTTTGTTGCTTTTGTTGCTTCGATAGACACCAGTTCTGTCGATACTGTGTTAGAAATAGTTCAACTTTCTCGATTTACTTCCGTTCTGGGAAATTTACTTCCGCTTAGACCTGAGAGCATGTGCAATAAAAACCGGAAGACCAAGGTTCTACCTGAAATCGACCTGAAATTGATCTGATCAATTCCAGTTTCCCAAAGTCCGTCCCGTACCGCTGACCGACATAGACGGACTCTGGGCTCGAGATTGATGGAAATGACTATAGCCGACTATTGCCCCAGTCCTTTCTCTTTCCGTCACTTTCCGTCGTTTCAGTCCTTTATCAACAGGCTCTTCCCTTTCCCTATTCCTTTTTCTTCCGGCTGTCTTTTCGCCCCATTCTCGCAGGAGAGCCTGCTGACAGGTTAATAACATTGACGATCATTTCAATCAACTGATGCGAAATAGTCGTAGCCTTTGATTGAGTATTCGGCGTGACCTTAGTATAGTTCCTGTTCTGCGGGACTTACATATTGTATACACAGTCTTAAAATCTTAATGAAATTCTTAGATAAAAAGAAGCTACCTTCTTCAGTCTTGTTCAACTCGAAGAATCCTCGCGTGTCGTATAGCGTGATTTGGTTCCCAGGAAGAACACAAGTCTCCAAAATCTTCGTTCCTTCTTTTCCCATGCTCTGAGTGACAGCCGGCTCCGAATCCAGATCCAAGGACTGAAAGATGGTGTTAATCAGCGCTGATTTTCCAGAGCCAGTCATACCAAAGAGCGCGATATTCAAGCTACAGCCGTCCATCTCGCTATCCAAGGCATCATGAAAATCCTCGTAAGTCCCGACCTTGTAATCAAGTATTCTACTACACAGCTGCGAAATGTCATCTTCTATAAAAATAGAGATTTACGGAAAATCAAGGTTGGGTTAAATCTCCTTCAAGTTGGTTATCCCAAGTTACGCTATTAATCAAATGTTGTTAGTTAGCTCAGTTGGTAGAGCGCCGGACTGTCTAGCGGTAGGTCTTGGGCCGGACCGGACCAAAACTCAGGGTCTTAAAATAATTGAGGAGAATTCGAACATGCTGCCTTTGCAATGACATCTGCAAATGATTAGATGTTCTAGTCTTCTCGGATAAGGACGATATTAAACCGTAGGCCCCGTCTCCTGCATCTTCAGTGTTATGGTCAGCAGGGGCCGTTAAAGAACCCACACACTTATTATATCGCAAAGAGTAGGGCACGGAGTTCTCGGTGTTCTGGTCCGGCCTATTCACATGTATCCATGGGTTGGGTGGTGGGACGAGATCATATATGGACGAATAGCGCCTGCCAAAGGCGCCTAATATGCTGATGTCCGATCTCGTCTAGTAACTCTAACTGTGAAGTGCATTGAGCTTTGTAACTGCGCTATACGTTAACCACGATTAAATAAGTATATATTAACCGAAATTTTTAAAAGATGTAAAGGTTGCGTAAAGCTGCTTAGATAGACGTTTATTTACACCGCAGTAAAGTTATATTTATTTTGTGCCTGCTTTCGTTTGATTCCAACCTCAGCTATTCTAAAGTGTAACGATCGGAAATGGATACTTGCTTACGAGCATGACGAGTGTATGCAATTCTTTAGGTGTGACCAACGGAAACTGATTTTAAAAGTTTGCTTACTTCTAACGCTAAAACAATATCACTATGAAATTGAACAATAATCCCGTATAGTCACACAAAGTCAGGGCCCGATTGCATAAGGTAGGATTTAGAACAACTGTTCTCTATTTTGGTAACAGCATTGTGTTTCTCGTAAACTCTTTAATCCACCTTCGGCTGATTTATCCATAATATTGTGCAACAAAACGTTCGGGGACTCAGGGAATGGTTGCAGAACATTCCACTTAATCTTAAGTTGCTTTATGCAACCGGGGCCCAGGCACCTGAAATTTACCAATTTCATCATCGGAAATCGTAAGCTTTGCACTACGTCTTGGTTTCCCAGACTTCCATTCTTGTTGCAGTTGTCGTCCAGTCTTACGTGAAGTGCTGGCTTTTGCCCCGTCAAATGCAAACAAAAAACGGAAATACACAACAAGGTTTATACCATACTATTAAATGTTTTTAAAGTCGTTTCTAATAGCTCAATGCAAGTATTACAATCCTCGGGATCAAGGTTGCCTAAAATTGTTTAGTCATCGGTTTTGATTCCCTTGAATGAAGTACAAGAAGTAATTCTAGTCCCCCCTGGATGGAACGCTAGTTTATTGTAGCATTTTGTCAGGTTACTCTGACACGTTGCTGGTACCCACTCATGCTACTGTGTGGAGATGTGCACTGTGAGAGTAAACTGTCTGTCAACACAAGAGGACCAAAGGGTTTGAATTTCCTCTTTCCTACAAGAGCCAATGTACTAACTATTTAACAACTATTCACCAAAGTTTAAGTGGCTAGTGGTGGATATTATTATTATTTGCTTTAGTGTATACTAAAACAGTAAGATGGTATAACCCGAAGAGGGTGATTTTTCACTAATTTATTCCTGCAACAATTACAATTTTCTAGCGCACGTTGCTCGGAGCCGGTAAATAACAAAGGATGTTCGGAGTTTGAGTAGCCAATCAGCGCGCGCCAAAAACGCTATCCACTGTTTTATTATATACTATAAACTATTGCACATAGCATAACTAAAGTCTTTTTTTTACAAATAAATGTGCAGATCTAGAGTCTCAATCCTAGTTTAGATACCTGGTGGTTTTGAAGCTTTAATTTCGCGGCCTTCTTTTTTTTCTTTTCCACCACTGCCCATAGTTAACTCCACATCATCCAGATTGGTCGGTTCTTGCAGAGAACGTTCTTGTTTCTTCACCAGTTTACATTGAAAACAACAGAATAAAAATTTGTTATAAAAAACATAGGTAGTTTAAGCTGGAATTTGCATTATTTTAGTACGTTTGCTTTTACACATTTAAAAATACATCAAGTAAATAAAAACTTACGACTAAAAATACTACTATAAGCATTATTATAATTAAGATTCATCTATCTCTCGAATAAATTTAAACTACATGTCACTCTATATTATCCAGTTACCTTATCTGCATTCCCTAAGAAGAACTCTTTGCACTTTCTGTACTCATCCTCTAAAATTGTAGTTTTCAGTTTCAGCTCATCAAGCCCAAGCTCTTCCAAAACTTGAGATGTTGCGAGTGTTTGTTCGGCAACTTTATTTAGATGACCGCTACTGTAATCTTGCCACAGACCTTCAAGGATTTGCAGCGAGCTGCATGTCACAGTTACCAATACACTTCCTAAGTTGTAGCTTTCAACACCGAGTCCAAGCTGCGCTTTCAAGTACTGTAGAAATACCTTTAACGACCGCTCCTTAATAACATTCCAGAAGGTAAGCTTCGGGACCTTTGGCATTGGAGGACCATGGCGATATCCTTGATGATGATAATGATGTACCTCCACCACGATGGTAATACGAACTGGTTGAGAATCTGTACAATCAAAAGAACACATTCTCAGTCACAATTTATTGCAAAATATCTTACATTACCTTATGAACTGATCAGATTTAAATCATTTAACCACCTTTATAAAAGAGCCCTCGGCTTCAAGATCATTTTGAACGGCGCTATGAAGCAACGGCCAAAGCTTTGTCTGCGTGCAAAAACATTCAGAAATAGCCGGGTCCTCTCGATAGAATTACGAAACTGAGATTGAGTATGAGTATGACTTTGGAATATCAATCCAGTCACTCCCAGAGCTCTCGTTTCTCCCTGTTGCTGACCGGTTGAACTATCGATGCGAGATTGGTGTGCAATTAAGCGATAATCGAAAGCATAAGCACCAAGTTTAAGAACTTGTACTCTTACTCAATCTCGTTCTCCGATCTACAGGTAAGCAAGGTCTTACAATTGAGAGCAGTAAGAGTGCTTTAGACCCTCAAGATAAAAGGCATTTGATAGAAGTCTCAGAAAAAAGAACTTTCTTGGCCGGCAGCCTCATTGGTTAGCTCTTGGATAGTAAATAAGAAAACATCAATTCAAGATGGAAATCGCAAGCAGAGGGGTAATGACTCCATGCTGTAAGGTGACACCAAACTAACAGTGCAATCAAAGCAATAAAGATTTCGAAAGCTTACCTTGTCTTTGCTGAAGCTGTTGCAGCTGATCTCTGATATCTGTGTTAACTTGTTGGAGCTGATCTGTGACATCTACATAAACTTGTTGGAGCTGAGCTCTGATATCTGTGTTGACTTGTTGGAGTTGATTTCCTACTTGTTCTACTGCATCTTTGACTTCCATGTCGTTCTTGTACCATAACTGAAGTTCATCCACATATCTCTGTGCCTCAGTTGTTAGAGGATCACGCAGCAATTTATCAATGGACTTCATCCATTCAACTCTCTTTGCTGGACTGATTGACTCAGCAATTCGTAAGAGAGCCTCGCTGATATCTGTCCAGAAATTACCGAACGCAGAGTCCGTAATTTCCATTGTCGTGTTGTGACCGTAAATGGAATTGCGGTAGAATTTTATTCGCGCCAAATCTGCTTCAAGACTGTAGTCTGTACTGTTTGGTAAATTGTCCCAGCCGGTAGGGGGCTCTGTCAGATTGCATATTGTTCTTAGCAATCTGAAAGTTAAGGTGATATCGAAATCGGCAGACTTGCCAAACGTACCAGGGGAAGGGTAGAGGCTATCCCACTCTGGTTTAGAAATTCTCGCTCTTCTTAATTGGGTTTGTATAGCAGGATCACCAAGCTTTAATGGCAGATCAGTGGGTGAGTGAAAAGAATCAAACATTTCTCGTAAAAGCCGGACACCTCCACACATCAAAAGTCTTGTCAGTCGCTGAAAATTTTCTTTTCCCTTCGTTGAACGAAAGGCATCTTCTGCGTCTGTTGGTGATGCCATGTTAGGCCACAGTTAGACAAACGCGATTCGACGATTTTAGTCCTTAAAAAGTAAAAAGTATCAAATCATTTTGGAAAACTGTATTAAAACATTCATTATAATTATAAGCAGTTAATGCGAATCGTTTTTAAAACATACTTGTATGTCACTTTTCCATGTCTACTTAGTCAGCGCATTGCGTGACGTTTACAGATTATTGGATTATTTACAGCGCATTGCGTGACTTATATGTAATGTAACCAGACTGAGCCAGGTTTTCAAATCTTGCTTTTCAGTAGCGTTTAACTGATTAACTCTGCTTTGAAAAGATATTTTGTCCGATAATAGATCAATAAAACTATTAAAATTTAATAATATTGCAGATAGCAAAAAAAATCAATAGAGACAGATCCTCCAGTTCTAGGAATTCGTAAAGCAACAATATATTGTTTCGCGGAATCAGCTAAATCAAACTTTTTAGTTTAAGTTGAGTCGGATGTTTGAGGGAGAATCTATTTTTTTCTGCTTCATTTTTCTCTCCTTTCCTTTTGTTTGTTATGAGAAGCACCAAGAAGTCTCCTGAAAGTATATGAATTTACTGGATCAAGTTTATGCGGAGTAATATTCTAATCATTATGCGTTAGGTAAGAGACAGCTCTGCTATCACAAAATATTATTAATGACCCGGTTTTGAGCATTGAAGTCGAAAGTACATTACAGATAATGCAATTTTACGCCGTAGTTCCCCTCTGAGCGCATCCTCGTAGACCCATAGGCAGTAAGTCGGGGCAAAACGAAGTAAACGGAGCAGAAACGTAGCGACGAAAGTTTTAAAGAAGAGAGACGATTTCTGCCCTGTCTACAAAAGTCAACTCTCGTTAAAGCGGACACGCTCGGGGCGTCGTTTAGTGTCCGTTATAGCGAGAGTCCGTAATAGCGGGAGTCATTTCCAGTCAAACCTCTATCGCCGGGGTTCTGGATTTTTTTCCGTAATAGCGAGTGTCCGCAATAGCGGGGTGTCTGCAAGGCGAAAGTTGACTGTACTTCGTTTCGGCCCGACTAACTGCCACTGAGTCTCCGAGGATGCTCTGAGCGTTGTAATAACTTAATAGATCTGACACCACTGAAATTTTAAGTTGTGTTAGTCTCTTTGTTAAAAAATTCAGATCGACAATCGTTTCGTGACTTTGGGATTTAGCAGTACAAAAACAAACAGTCTAGCAAAACTCCTCCACATGGATATTTGCAACCAACATCAATACGATATGTTCAAGTGCATGCAAAATTCGCCAGCTCAGGACGATGCATGATCGCCATACAAGTTACCAAGGTAATAGCTAGGTACTCACGATTTTAGATTCGCAGTTTCCCATTCGAGAAGAAATCCCTAAGCTGTTCGGTCCGGGTGTTCGGTCCTCTGTTCGTGTTCCTCGCTACTGTCGCTCGATTCCAGAGAAAGCCGGAAGTGCATGCAAGCGAGACTTAATTAGAATTCAAAAGAGCATGGCGTGACGAGGTCTTGGGTTGAACTGTCTATACTCGCCCGGGATACTCGGCAACAGCCGCGTATAAGACATCAAAAGATCGAAAAATTAAATGTCAATAAACTACAAGTCGGACTGAAAATGCCGCCACAGAAACTAATCAAAGTGGCAATAAAAAAAGACTTGGCAGAGAACATTTAAGGTTGTTAAGAAGAAATTTCCTATGAAGACTAAAAATAGACTAAATATTCTTAGAATTCTTAGAAAGCCCATATTATCCGATCGAAAATAATGGGTTAATGGTTGATAGAAAGTATTTGGTTTCGGCTGGGGAGTGGGGGCGGGATGTAATATACTGAGAAAGCACGGAAGGGAAAAAAAACTAAGATGTGATCAACTTGATCAGGACGGAAGGGTAGTGGGAAAAAGGCTGGTAATTCCTTATCCCTTGGGTCGCCCTCCTCATCCTTCTTATCAGTTATCCTCTTGTCAAGAGAAAATACGAAATTCACATTTATCAGACATTTATTTATCAGACTTCTCCTGTATAAGTAATCTGAAGTATGTATTAGGATCGTCTAGGAAACAATATTTTCTGGAACATGCAGTAACTACAAAGCCTTAAGCACAAACTTTGAATAGAGTTGCTTTACTATTCTACTTGTTTTAAACTTTAAAAGTTAACGTTTTCATGTCCCTAGTCAGAAACGTAGCTTAGTAATATCCACAATCTACATTACACCAACAGTAATAGTCTTATTTCACTTCTAATAAGGCCCTATCTACTCGTTTGGGTTCCCAAGAGATGACATCTGGTTTCAGAGTAAGAAGGAAAAATTATATACTCCGGTTTCAGTCTAGAGTGCTTGAAAACAGTCCAAGTCCAGCAGCACATATCTATCAAGCTTGTAAGGAGGGAGGGGTCCCCTCTTGGCGTTCTATTTTTTTCAGTGCCACTTCAAACAGTTTCTTTTATTTCCAGTTCTATGATCTGCTTCAAGCCAATCGATAGTGGCAAGTCTTCCTTGACTTCTTCCCACAGTTCCTTGAGGACATTGACAGTATTGATCTCTTTTTTGCGCAGCTCCGCCAGCACAGTTTTCGTAGATCCCTGGTCAGTCAGGTGGTGCCTTTTCATTAAACGGGCGAAAAACACCTCCACAGTCTCCACTCCACTGATAGGTCCTGGGGACATGTATATTTAATTAATTGGAATATTTTAGGACCGTAAACTTGTAAGAGGCAAGACAAGGCACTTGCCTCGACTAGATTTTAACCTCAAAGTAAAAGAAACACGTCCTGCTTGATAAACACCTTATAAAAATGCAAAAAATAGTGTCTCAGAGCTTCTAGATTTCAAAATTTTCTTTCCAGCGGACCCCGCTAACGGATCGTGCCTTCGACACACGACTTTTGCCTCGCCTTTGCCAAAATTCTGGCTACGGCCCTGTATTTTGGACAACGTTCATTAGCAATGTTCGGAAATTACTAAATTATTTGTTCTAACGTTCGGCTAAACATTCATACCGACAGATTTGACTATAAATTGCTGCGAATTGCCGGATTCACATTCTCCTTTTTGCCCCCCTCCCATCACGCCACAGTAGAGTTCTAGAAAATCAAATCGCTAAGTTTTGTTGGGCGTCCTCATTTTTCTATGAAAATAGTTAGAGAAGGCTTTTTGTTTTGTAAAAACAAACAAACATTACAAACAAACAAACGAACAAACAAACAAGAAAAAGCATTCGGCTCGGAAGGGGAGAGTTGAAGGGGAAAGACGTTTTCTTATACAGTATACACAGAAAATCAAACTACGTTACCTCCAGCCATTGCTTCTCTCTCCAACTGATTTTTCTCTCGCTGTTTACGAATTCGTATGAAGCGTTCAGCAGAGAACAAAGCAGAATCTAAGATGTCAAGAGCCGTCTGTTCCACAGCAAAGGACGTCTTATTATCATTGTGTGTGTAGTTTTTAATAAAGTACGTTCTCTCGCCGGGGCCACCAGTTGTTAGTCGCGCCCTATTTAAAGCTTTCTCTTTGTCCTCTTCAGTTCTTAGCCTGTCTAGGTAGGTAATCACAGTCACTGGAGTGTAACCTGTTAATTAAAATAAAACGCACACCTTAGCCTTGTCAACCCAATCCTGAACCCAACCCATCAGTAACGTTCAGCCGTACGCAATCCTGCAAAAGAAAAAAAAAGATGGCTGCCGAAACGTTTACCTAAAACACTAAAAATGTTCATAAACACGTTCACTTGGAACCTGACATACGAAATGGTGCTAGTACTGGGACGAAATGTGTTTTTTGTGCCTACAATTTGTATTAGGTTTGCATGTTGTTTTGGTGAAATGTACGAACACCATCGGTTTTACTTATGGTGGATATCTATAGACTAAAATCAGTAACGCAAGTTAGTTGCGTCGCTCCGTAAGAACGCCTCGTCCCCAGGCGTCGCTCCTTGGTCGTGCGCGGTGCACTTTGTTTTGTGGGATTGATAGTGTGCCGTTCGCTTGGCGTTGTGGGACTGATGCAAACGGGAGGGCGGCGGTTCGCACCCTAACCACCTTCCCCCGCGCTGTTTTCTCGCCTTCCGCCTGGCCAAACGGCGCCCGGGGACGAGGTAGAAACAAAAACAAAAAAAGGATTATTTTTTATCGTTGATTTATCTAGTTATTACCATTTGTCTGAAAGTGGCCCCTGATCTTCTGAAGTGTTTCTTTGTAAGTGCCTTCCTCCAATCGAGGATCGTTTGCCTTCAAAACGAAAATCACAGCGTGTGCATATTTAGAGAACGCTGGGGGTTTTCTTGCCACGGCGACTGGCTCCCGACGTCCATCGTCATGCTTCTTTCCAGGGTTGTCATAGTCTCTTATGACTTCTTCTCCAATGCGAATTCTTCAATAAAAAAAATAAAGAAACTCAGGTCTGAAGTAATAAGATGTCGTTTAATTCTGGATTCTGTAGCATTAAGTACCTAGGTATATTACTATCTTCCCTGGAAAGGATAGTAGTCCATTGTAGGTGACCCTGTCCAAACTGGGCAAGGTTGTCAGATTGCTCTTACAGTTTTTACGTTCGCCGGTTCCCGTTTGTATGAGAGACCCCCATCAGAGACCCCCATTAGAGTAAGCCTGTGTTCTCACTTGGTGCCTTGACACGGTGCCCGAGTACGATTCTCGCTGGACACTTATGTGAACATACTATCTTTTCAAGTATTTACTCCATAATTCGGACACGGTGCCTGTGCTTGATGAGACCTTGCACTCCGGCACGTAAAGCTACTTAAGGGTACTTGGGTACTTTGGTTTTCTGTGTCTAAACACGACGCTAGTTTTTGCCGGTGCTCAGGTACCAGTGCTCGTGCACTGAGTGTGAGCACGGCCTAAGATTTTTAAAAGAGTCATCTCTAAAAACAATACAAGACCCGGTCATGACTAAACTGAACCCAAACGAGGTAAACTGATAAAGTGCTTGAGAAAGTCAGATTTGGTAACAAAGCAATTTTGAGATATTCTTGAAATTCCCTTTTTATAATATGAACTAAATGACGGCCACACGCGACCCTCCCACTCACTCTCACTCAAGCCCTTAGCCCTGGGTAAAGCATATAATAGGCCACTGACGACCCCCATCCTCCATCGGCTTCTGTCCTGGGCCAGCCTTTCCAGTGTGGTCCAGGTGTGGCCGCAATCGACCCTTCCACTACAATATACAAATAACTGACCCATAAAACACATTACCTTCCCGTCATAATGTTGAGACATTCATCAAGAAGCTGTTCGTCACGCGCAAAAAATCCTCTGGTGTCCACCATTCGAATTTTTTTCTGCACGTAGTATTCTTCGAGAATAATATTGCCCTCTCCTCCTGTTCCTTGCTCAAAGGCGACCTGAGGCTCGCCGATAGCTCGCTGCAACGTGCCTAGTCAAGCCAAAGAAATCCAAAATTTAATTAGCAATTGTATTCTGATATAAGAAGGGCAAATACTACACTCCGTAGATACACTTTACAGTACTGCAGTTTCGCTGATTAACCGATTGCCCCGATGTGTTCATGGTATATGGCAAGCTTAAGACAAATGGGAGACTACCTACTTTTCTACTTTCAAAGTAGGTAGTCTCCTTAGTGTGAAAGACCCCATCCCTTGTGGTCTCCCAGGATCATGTGTGGTTAATAAATTCTCGTGTGCATGCTGTGCAGCTTGCTATGCCGGTGAAACCTAACGATAATTCATCACACGTATAAGAGAACACCTAACAACGGACAAGGCATTGCACATTTTTAAACACCTTCCAAGCTCAGAAACATTCCACTCTGTTTTCTCACAGGCCAATTTTAACATCATCGATCAGGCCTCCTCAAAGTTTGCACGCAAGATCAAATTAAAGAAGCTCTTCTGAATCAAATCCGTTGGCTAAAACCAACACTTAACGCACAAGCTCATCACGTTAATTTCAAACTTTCTGTTTAGTTTACTTATTGTTACTGTTCTAATTATTTCTATTATTATTGTAATATTCTTTTCTGTTTTTTCATTTATTGTAACCTTGTTAAAATCACACTGGACATAGCAGATGGTTTTGCCGAAACATGTTTGCAAAACTCAAAGATGACGACTACCTTATAACATTGTAAAAGTACGAACGGGAATAAGATCTTCCCACTATCTTATATTTCTTTTGACTCTTTCGTTTTTATACACGATTTATTTCATATATTCATCATTCCATAGCAAACAAAGCTGTAGTTCGGGAGACCATTTTGTAGGGCCAAGAAAAAAGTTCAAGTCATAACTTAATTAGAGAGTTGTATGCGCCTAACAACGCTAATCAAATCGTAAATAAACAGAGGTTTAAGGTGTGCTTCCTCTTCCTCAATGATTTACATGATATGCAACTGATAATGCCCGTAATGTAGCTATAATGCCCGTGATGTAGCTATATATAGCGTTTTACAGTCGACCAATGAGCACAAAGGAAATTTGACTCATAAAATGCAAAAACCTGTTCTTACCCACAAAACTGGTTTTTCCCGAACCTGTTGGTCCAATTAACGCAATGCGCACCAAATCAACGTCATCCACCTCCAAATCACGAAAAGCTTCTTTCTTAATTCTGGGGCACTTCTGAAAGTCGTAGTTCATCAGCTCGCTTTTAAGTTTGAGAAATCGTTCTTCTTCCTTTTGTTGTCTTTCTTTTTCCTCTCTTTCCCGTCTTTGGTGATCTAATTTTCTTCTTTCTTCCTCGTCTTCAAGTTTTGCGCTTGTTTCCGCGTCACGTAACGCTTGTTGACGCTGTTTCTCCATCTCGTCAAGCAGTTCTCTCATCTTCCCTTCATTTTCTTCTTGGGCTTTCCGCTGACCTTGCTCACTCGCTGCGGAATCTTCGCTTCCTGAATACCACTTATAAACAAAAACATAAACAAATGTATGATTTTTGAAATAACAAGGAAGCTGTAGTAGATAAGATAATACAAAGGACTTTTATGTTGTGTCCGGGGAAGGGGGGGGAGGGGGGGGGGGGGAGGAAGAAACTTCCTTTGTTACACCACTAAAAAATGCGGCATAGCGGTGCCGTGCAACCAAGTGTGCGCATTAGCTATCGAATGGTTGCTTAGGGCATAGTGAATAGCTTGACAAAGTTCTTTGTTTGGCATGTTTTGGTCTTGACCGTGAGAGGTACATATCATGTAACTTTGTTGGAAATAAGATTGTCTTAAAATAACGATGCTGAAAAATGGTGTGAGTTAAATTAACAATGACGTAAAAACTACAATGATTCTGAAATGATTTACCATTTCAGTACACATTAATCAAGTAGAAGACAGCTGTTGACTTGTTGTGAGGGGGATTTTACAGGAAAATCTCCGGTCAGGTTGAATGAAGGAAGGACATCCATGTTATATGTTAGTGAAGTGTCTCCAAGTTTGAAACTCAAATTAGACTTGTTGGAGTAGTGAATTATGCCCGCAGACAATTAATTTGGAGCCGTTTCTATTAAGGATAATTGAAGACGACATTTTGCAATAAGGGATTTTGAAGCATTTATTAAAGCTAAATGGTAAATTTTATTAGGGCAAAACAGCTGGATTGAAAAAAGTTGTTATTGCGCATTTATAACTAGTGCCAGCCCCAAACCACGTGTTATTGCAAGGCAAGGCTATGGGTAGCATAATGTGAATAAATTCATTGTATCAAATCATGAAAATGAATAGCTTAGTAGTATGACCACTTGATTACAGTATTTTTTAAGTAATAGTAGTAGTAGAAGGAGGAGGAGGAGGAGGAGGAGGAGGAGGAGGAGGAGAAGAAGAAGGACGAGGAGCGGTAGCGGCAGTGGCAGCGGCAATAGTAGTAGCAGCAACAGCATCAGTAGCAGCAGCAGTAGCGGCAGTGGCACTGGCAGAAGTAGTATTCGTTGTGTTTAAAAAGACATGGTTGGAAATTTCCCTTTGCAAGTTATCAAAACTTTTGTAAAAATAAATAGCTCTTCCCTTCAAGTACCTCCCCCCTGCCCTCCCCAAAATTGCCTTGATAAGATACGTAACGTCCCTCTGAAATGGGCTTATTTTCGGTGAGGGCATATATACGGGTGTCTTATTTATTTTCGGGTGAAAATTTGCGTTTCCAAAGTATTTGTTTTTCTATTTCGAAAGGATAATGTACTGGGGTTGAAACGTTTTTGGTGCATACAAAAATTCCACATGGTAAAATCCTTTAGTCATAAACACAAAACAAGTCCTACACCCGTGAAACGAGCATTACAGGTTTTTGAGCATTCTTTATGCAACGTAAAAAACAAAAACAAGCTCTACAATAGGGGCTTATTATCGAAAAAGTTAAAAAATATCTTTCTTTAAGAGTTATTTATAATTATAAGCCCATAACCTTAACTACATTTCCTCAATTTGAAGTTGTGCTGATAAAGAAAAACAGAAAACACATGGCTAGGCTCAACGTCACGTTGGCGTGACACTGGTAGTGCGTGTCTTACTGGGTGCATCCATGCACGAACTATTTTCATTCTCACTGGAATACTTGGGAACTAATGAACAGAAGAAATAAAAATCGGAGCAAAGTGGCTTTTTATTTTTTTTAGTTGAGTTTACTGAACAGTAGCTGCCAGGAGCGGCTGTGAAGTGTAACTGAAACCGTTTTGGCAAAATAAACCATTTTAAAATACCGTGTTCAAGAAAGACTATACCGGGGGTTCAGTTCGTCTACAACGCAGGCCAACTGCTTGTATAGTCATTACTGCTAGTATTAGTATAGTTACGAAGTTTGTGTCACTGATTCACATTGTAAAACCTCGAGTACAGTTTTTCTCAATACGGACCTCCGGGGCGGCAAATAACATATTTATATCCCACGAGTCACTTGTACTTTCTCGGTATACACACGAGCCTTTAGGCGAGTGTATAATAATAATAATAACAATAATAATAATAATAATAATAATAATAATAATAATAATGATGATGATGATGATGATGATGATGATGATAATAATAACAGGGAAAGTAAAGCTTCAGAAAGGCCTCCTGAGAGGAAAAACAAACTCGTGAATTCTTCACATGGGAAATACAAATTTGTACATTTAATGAAGCTTAGATGCAAATTTGTGGTGCATACCCAGAACGCCATGCAGTCTTGCCATTTAGCTTTAAGCTTTGACCCGACAACGTTTATTGAAATATATACATATTTACATATATACATTATAATACATTTTACATATAAATAGTAAAGTAATAAAGACTAATCTACAAATGATTTACAGTGCGGCTACTGTAACCGGGGTCACCCAGACAAAGTTAGCTTCAGCCAATGAAATGTCGAGTACAGAACAAAGAAATTTCAACTTCTTCGTTCGCCACGAAAACAGATCGATACAAACTTTGGCTCCGGCGCTGAATTTTCAATTAATTTCAATTGCATCCGTTTTGAACTTGAGTGGTTGTGACAGCAACATTTGGAAGGTAAATATTAGCGATGTTTATGTAAGAGAAGTTCGAAACTGTGTAAAAACGGGGAAAGAAACGACCCTATCGTCTGTGTCAAATGGTGCGTGGCGGAGTTCGCTCGTGACAATTTCAAGTTTTCTCTACGGCATCAACTGGAGTTTTGCTAGCTGTACCATTTGGAAAATAAATACACGTGATGCTAGCGAAGGAAGACATTCTGCGCTGTATAACGTACCAGTGAAAGCGACGGTCATAGGTTAGGCAAAGTGCGTGGCGTATTTGCAAACAACGAAGCACATTACCAGCGTGATAAATTTAGTTTTCTGCGATGTCCAATCGTTGAGTTCCACCGAAAGCGTATCGGCCGTATACATCCGAAAGTTTCGGCAATTCAGCTAGCTTGAATAAACACGCAAAAACATAAGCTTCACGAGTGAACAAATACCAAAACTCCAGTTGATGCCGTAGAGAAAACTTGAAATTGTCACGAGCGAACTCCGCCACGCACCATTGACACAGACGATACGGTCGTTTCTTTCCCCGTTTTTACACAGTTTCGAACTTCTCTTACATAAACATCGCTAATATTTACCTTCCAAATGTTGCTGTCACAACCACTCAAGTTCAAAACAGATGCAATTGAAATTAATTGAAAATTCAGCGCCGCCATACGGCCAAAGTTTGTATCGATCTGTTTTCGTGGCGAACGAAGAAGTTGAAATTTCTTTGTTCTGTACTCGACATTTCATTGGCTGAAGCTAAAAATGTAGAAATCTTTTGTTTCAGTTCTGCTTTGTGATTGGTTAACTTTGTCTGGGTGACCCCGGTTACAGTAGCCGCACTGTAAAATATAATTTATCTAAGAATTAATAAAATATTTATAAATATGTAAAATATCCTACGATATAGTAAAATGATGAATATGATTATAATAAAGATGAGATGTTTAACATGACACGTGCATGGGACAATCGAATCGAACCCATGGCCTCCCAGATAGGACTTCAAGAAATACTTATATAAAGACTTCACTTCAGAATTTCTAAACTAGAGCTACTCTTAATTTCATTGGGAAGCGAATTCCAAAACCTAGTGGCGGATACTTGAAAAGTCCTAGCACCTTCTGATTCTCTTTTATTTGTTTATATAATAAGAGAGTAGATTAACTATAGAAATTACATTAGCACCCACATTCTCCACATATTTGGTTTCAACCTCTTCCACATAGTCAAACACACATTTCAGCTTATTGGAGTCCATAAATGCACTCTGGTCAGCATCTTTCCACTGTTACGATTAAAAGGTGAAAAATACAGAAAAATTGTTAATGACCAAGAAACTCCCTCAGTTCTTTCTTTTGTTTATTTGGACCAAGATGATTAAGTCAATAGAGGTTGCGAAAAACTTTCCTAAACTCAAAATTTGTTATTGATACAATTAATTAATAACTGGACCTTGTGTTGTACAATTAAAAGACTAATTGCACTCATTATCTCAAATTGAAATTACTTGCCTGATTACTCCCCGGATTGTAATCCACTCAATACAATTATATTTGTACTATTGCTAATTACCATAAGATTTATGAAAAAGATCTTGAGATGCATTTAATAAATGATTTTTATAACCCATTGGCGCCTGTGCCAGCCAAAACTGGCCCTGACGAACTTTTCCCTTTATTCCACTTCTGATGTCATCATCTTTGACCAAAAAAGGCATCACTTACTGAATACTCAATCTCTGCAGGAGGAAAAGGTTATTCCAATGATACTCAGATTAGAGTGACTGGGTCAATTGAGCTTGAAATGTACACAAAAAAAGTCTTAGAAATTTGAGTGAAAAACTCGTACGAAATTTGCCTCAACGACCCTTGGCTCCTCAATGGCAAGAATTTCCCGTTTGGGTGATGCTTCCATAGAAATTCTTGAACTGCAAGCAAGCCTAGTGGAAGGCCAACAACTGCAGCAAAAAGATGAAAAAAGGAAAAGCGACGAAAAATAGAAAAACAAAAAGCCCGAAGTGGTAAGGCACTTACTCCTCCAAAAACTCAAAGTTTTTATTTGTGCGCATGCTTGAAGAAAAATGCCATAAAATGCAATGCTTGTGGAAAGAAAGGCATACTTTCATGTTGAAAATGCCGTTTCAAGTAATCCGGAACAGATTTAGCTCGTCTGACCAGAAAATGTCAAAAATGTCCAAAAAAATAACATAACTTTGCATAGTAGTACTGGTAGGGTTTGCAGCACTAGAATTCTTGCAGTGTAACACATTTTAAGCCATCACATACCAATGTTTCATGATCAACTTCTCCTTCTGGTGCAAACATTGTCTGGATCATGAATTTGTGTATGTTGTTTTCCTTTGGATCATACTCAAATGGCTGCAACATCACTAAATATTGACAAAACAACAATACTTAAGCAAACTGGACAAGTTATAAAGGTAACATGATGAACAACACTCTTGATAAAATTATCCTAATTTAGACCTGACTTTTCACTGTACAATTTGCTAAGAACACTTCTAGAGCTACATTTGTAGTCAGAAGTGACAGAAAGATGCATAATGCCAACTTTGCGAAATGCAAACCAAGCCCACTCCAGATGATACACCGACTTACACTATGTCCATAAAAAAGACTTAAGAACAAAATTAAGGTTTACTTTTTAAATTATGTGGTTTGAAAAGGTGGCTGCTTATTTAACATTTGTGCAAAAATTGAACCACTGTTCTTTCTTAGTTAAATGCCTGGGGTATTAATTTATATTTACTCCTGTAGATCCATCATTAATTTGGGCCCAGAGTTTTACTGTGTAAGGAAATATTCTAGGAAGGTCATTTTAAGAAAATTCACAGGAGAGAAAATTTTGAAAGCCAAAGTTTTTTTTTCAACAAATGTGTGAAGCTAAACGAGAATTTCCAGAGGATGCAGGATGTGATAGGGGGTGGATATTTTCTGAAAAAAAGAAAAACAACAACAACAAAAAAAACACATTAAACAAGAGGATTTTTCATCATTTGACAGCCTGGATGTTTGCCACTAATATTAAAGGTGGCTCGAGCCAGAATATTTCTAGCGATACCTACCAACTTTGAACCCCTTATACCTAAAGAGCTTAATGTCAATGACGTATCTATTATATCACATGGATTACACATAGACTGAACTGCAATATGATATAAATATTTTGGAGATCGAAATGAACATCATGTGCGTTAATGTCACACAAGTTTTAGCTCAGAATCGAAGTTAAGCCCGTAGCCGCATTTTCTCTCGAGATCCTCCACACTACATATACCTTGGGTGTTTGGCTTCAGCTCTGCGGAGTTTCATCGAAATCTACAAGAGGAATTTTGAAATACCTTGGAATTTCTATTGAAATGGTATAATTTCTGCGTAACATAACGACAAGACTTCATATAAAGAAATTTGCTACTTTCTAATGTTTAATGAAAGTCTTTAGTTCTAATTCCTTTACAAATGTCCCATTTTACGTTATCCAAACCGTTAGAAGTAGGTAGACTTACGCGATTTCGAAAATATGAAAATATATGAATCAGAGTGAAGCTCAATGTTGAGCTTTATTTACCTTATGTCAGTCTCGGGCCAAGCACACAGCGGTCAAACGCAGCGCGCGTGCGCAGTTGCTGTGTTATTCCCGTCAAAATTCTTCATACAAAGTCTTAAATTTTCCGAAAACTTTCGCTTTAAAGCCAAAAGTTAACGCCGTCCCTGGAAAGTTAAGGTTTATACGCCGCTTATGGATTGGAAATTTGATAATTCATCTCCACTGAGTGTCCCAGCTTGAACTGTTCTTTCACCGTACCATTTCTTTAACAATTTCTTGCAAAAGTTAGCCCACTTTCGAGTCAAAAGTTCGAAGCGGCAAAGACCGGATGTGACGTCAATTTTTCCGTTTGACCGCTGTGAACGGGCCAAGAGTGTCCCCCGGCTCTCCGGTCAGCGGTAGATCAGCGGTAGGGCCGAAGGGAGACACTCTGGAAAACTGAAATGTATTCCCTTTTTTTATTGGTCATCCACAGAACAATAGAAATCCACCAGGAAGTCTAAAAATGATCCCCAGAAGTTAACCAAACCGTAAAAACCCTGGAAAAACATTCTTTTTGTTTTCGATGGTCAGACGTTCGAAGTATCAACATAACTTTAACTTTTCTTTGAACACACCTTAGGACTCGTGATATGGCGCTACATAAATGAAGTATTTTCTAATGGTACCCTTCTCATTGAACTCAAAATATACCATGAATAAAAAAGACTTCTTTTAAACGGCGTTTCTGAACGGAGTCTAAAAGCAACAACGACGGCGACACCGATTGGCGACACAGAGGACAAGGTCGATTGAAAACTTAATTTATAGTTGACTTACAAATCTCGCTAGACATACTGTTTCCATTCAAATATCCGTTTCGGCTGGAAAACTAAATATCGAAGACATTGTTCGATTCCAGGTAATAACTTATGGCAATGCAACGCAGAATTTGAGCACATTAGACACACTAAGTCGCAGCGACCTGTCGCCTAGTGTGTACTGTTTCAAAACAAGTCGCTGCGACAAAGCGTTTGTTCGGTGCGCAAACAGTGAATTTGGAAAAGTGAGAATGCGAACTAGTTTTCCAATTCAATATGGCGACAATACATGACGGTCTCTTATTGGATAATTTATATTTTGTCGAAAATTTGTCGCAGAAGTGTACACACGCTGCGACAACGCTGTTTTTGCTCATTTTGTCGCTGCGATGTGTCGCACGAATTCAAACCAGTTTGAATTCGTGCGACACATCGCAGCGGCAAAATTCTGTCGCAACGACTTGCTTGTCGGGACTGGGAAATTTATTTGTACTCGCTATTACGTGTATTTGTTGGCTGAGCTATCGAATTTGAGTGCGAATTTTTTTTATATAATTAAAAAAATAAGAAGCCGAGGTGCAATCTGGAATCACCTCCCCCTTAGGTTACGCACCTCTTCATCTGTAAATATCCTTAGGAATGCTTTGTATAAATATTTTAAATTAAGTCAGCTCAAGAATAATGTTTTTACTCCTTTTTTAGATAATAACTTTTAGATTGTGTTATTTAGTAATAATTACCTTTGGATCAATATTGTAGATTAGTTTTTAAATTTTTAACTTACATTTCGATTTTAAATTAGGTTTTAACTAAATTTTAAATTAGATTATTGTTTATAGTGGATTCTTAATTTTTTAGTACATTAGAGAGGGCCACAAATTTATTAGTTGTAAAACTATTACGTGTAACCCTCTATAAATAAAGTTTGATTGATTGATTGATTGATTGATTGAAATTAAATCTCCAGTTCACGTTGTCTTCGGCTTCGCCGTCGTGATTTCCGAGCAGTATTTCTTTGGGGTACCACAGATGTCTTTTGCAGTGAAACACGTTTTGCTTTATGGGGAGAGCATAAATAGTAGTTTTGACCAATTTCAGCGAAAATTGCATAAATTGTCCAAGTAGGTGGTACAGATCATCGTAAATCTGGCAAAATTACGGCCTAATTTGATATTCCAGCTAGTTAAAAAGAACAACGGCGCGAACTTATTGCACTCAAATTAGACCAGTCTATAGTTCAAAGACTGTTGTTTCGAGGATCGAGATCTCCGATGAAAGCTAGTTGAAGAAGTATGATTTTTCGGCTACATTCCAGAGGCGGTACCAAATTCTTCGATGTGGAAGTTGCATGCCTTGTGTAAATATTTGTATTCTGCACACGAATCGAAATTTTAAACTCCCAGAACTGCTCTCGCGCGCTATAAATCGCCAAGAAAACGGCATAAAAACAAACCTAAACAATGCAAAAATATTTCTACCTTATTTTATTACAATTAAAAGTCGTAAAAGACGATTTTAGAAAGCTTTAATGTATTTACAATAGCAATTAGTGAAGAAATTTGAATATTCATATGGGCATGCTGTGACTTCACAAACATAGGGTGGTAAGCCTGTGCTTCGATAAATACCACTTCCCCCGATAGTGTGTTAGAAATAGTTTAACTTTCTCGATTTACTTCCGTTCTGGGAAATTTACTTCCGCTTAGACCTAAGAGCAGCCGCAATAAAACCTGAAAACGATTTGATCAATTCCATTTTCCCAGAATCCGTCCCGCACCGCTGACCGACGGACTCTGGGCTCGAGATTGACCTTAGGTGTGAATTCGCGGTTAAATCCCAGGCTCAGAATTTTAAGATTGCCGATTTATGGCTTTCTTTTGAAAGATACAGAGAAAATTTCAACTGGAGCTGATTTACGATAGAAACGTTTAATTACCTAGAAATACCCGTGGTATGACCGACCTAGGCCGGCAAATAACGTTTTTATTTTTTTCTACTTTAATTTGTTTGGAAAAGAAACCATTTTTGTATACGCGCGGATTTGATTTGATTTGAGTCCGACTCGATCGACGAGCAAGAGTGAAGAATGCTGTTTGCTATTTAATGCCGAATAAAATCAGCTCCACTTAAAATGAACCGTACTCAAAAAAGGTTCAGCATATTCAATTTACACTGCAGAGAATAAAGAAAAGCAAATGAAGTCATATTAAAATATAGCACAAATATGCTGCAAAACTTAACTCATTTAAATCGATTTCAGTCGGCTTCCCGAACAATTCTCGATAAATGTTTTGAAAGAATCTTTGCTCACAGGGTGTAAAGCCTATTTCTCTGACTCATAAATACTCTTTGACTGGAAAGCAGTATTTTAAGCTATTCACACTTGTATTTAACAAATTAATAATCTCTGCACTTTTCCCAGAAGAATTTTATTCTGATAAACAGTGCCAAACTGAATGAAATGCGTAGTGTCTACGTACGGCACAATATTGTGATTATTAAATTGTCCGTTTATAATCAAATAATCTCATTTCCTTGCATAGGCGTACGAGGCGGGGGGGGCGAGGGGGGCTGCAGCCCCCCCAGTGCCGAAATTTTTCGGGCAAAATGCTTGGAATTCGGGCAACAAGCCTAGCGAAAAAATAGAAAATAAGCCGACAAATCTCACTAAAACGTTAAAAACTAATTACATCAACAGAAGTATTGGAAATCTACCGAGCTTTGTGGTTCAAAAGTCCAAACTGGTTTCTCATTCACCTGCTTTCCTTTCCTTTTGCAAATTACTGTAATCATGTTCGATTTTCCTTGCAAATTCTGCGTGATCACTCAGTTTGATTCAGTTGCAATCAGCTTTTCTATAGCTTGAGCGTTTGCAAGCGGTGAACCCAGTGTAAGACCTTGAAACAAAGCTGTTTCAAATGTGATGGAGCTGATGTTTTTCTCAAATGTTAAGTTCTCAGGGCAAGCTTAAAACTTTCGACCGATTCATCCCTTATGGTTTCACACGCTTTTGTGCAACTTGCAAGTGGGGGGGGGGGGGGGGGGGGAGGGACAATGTAAATTGGCTTGCCCAAAGTACTTTAATTTTCGCTGAACTAGGGTGAATAAATAAAATATTTCCGAAGAAAAAGGATTCAGTGCATTGACATCTTCGGGCAATGCTACGAAATTAATTAAAGAACTATCGTTTCCTTTAAAATGAGTAAAATTATTATTAAGCAAGCAGGCAAGGTTTTTTCACAACTATTTTAATGCACGTTTTGTTTTGCATATTATATAGGCCTCTTTATTCAACCCATGCCAATTTTTTTCGGGCAATAAGGTCTCCGCCCCCCCAGGTCCGAAGGTGCCCGTACGCCTATGTTTCCTTGAATGGTGGCAAATAGTGTTCTGTTTTAGCAAAACTTGACAGATAAACAAGGCAGTTTAACTCATGGATAGAGTCTAAAAACCGTGGCGAAGTACCGCAATGGCGTGAAATCATTGCAAAATGAACTCGATTTTGTTGAGAAAGAAACGAATACTCGCCTTTTGAAGAACTTTGAGGCCTTTAATTCCAATGCTTATAAGTCCTTTCAAATTTACAACGGTTGATGAACACCTATTTCGATTTTGGAGAGCAAAACTTTCATGTGTTCGTTCGTCTCGCGCTGCAAAATGATTTCGCGCGGAACTGCATCCCGTTCCGTGGTTCCGTTGACCGCGGTCAAGATCGGAAAATTTCGCCCGCTCCCGGAACCAATCAGATTGCAGGATTCGGTTCATCTTGCCCGCTCGCAAAAATAATTAGCAATTATTGGATGAGGCTGAGTATGATATGAAGAATTATGCAGATCGAGGAGGGTGATAACACCCTCCGAGATCTGCATAATTCTTCATATCATAAGAAAGCCGAATTCAATAATTGTTTTATTATTCATTCAAAATATTTCCAGAGCTCCAAATGCACAAAATGAATTTAATAGGGTTTTGACAGTAGGCAAAGTACACAAATACACAACAACGTTCGCTTTTAAATTTGATTTAAACTTCAAAAACTCGGTTACCTTCATTAAATTTCTTGTCCTTTATAATGTCAATTTTTTGCACTTGCTTGAAGTGTCTATTGAAGCTAAATCTGATGACACAAAGCGATGTTTTCGAGTACAGGTTTCCATCGTTCTTGCTTACTTCGACGTAGAATTTTTGTAAAACCGCTCCAAGTCCTCCGCTGTGGCTGGATCAGGGATCTTTTCCTGACTCGTCCCCAGTCGTCTCTTATGCGAAAATTGCAAATTGCAAGACGCGAAGGATGATGGGAAGGAGGAAAGGCGAGAGACGACTGGCAGATCCTGTTTCCAAGATGGCGGACGGATTAATGGCGGTGTTGAGATAAAAATAGGCACTATTAGTTAGAACGCTTTTGGGCGCTTTAAAACACCACAAACTGCTCTTCCACGATATATCTAACAATCGGAGATTTTGTTTATCCATATGACACGACTAGTATTCGCCCATTACACAACTCGATGCGTACGATTGCCCAACTATAGATCACTACAGTGTAATTAATCTTTCCCGTCGGGGTAATATAGAGACCTCAATTTAACTAAAACGATTTCAGTCTAATTGAAATACCGGTAAGCGTCAACAGACTTGTCTTCATTTCTTTTTTGGTGAGAAAGTCAAACTTAAACTGAAAAATATTAATGTCTGACAGTTTCCTGTTGAAAGTGTTATGTTTGGGTCAAGGGGTCACGGCTAAATCTGTTTTCAGTTGTTACTTTTATTTCCAGTCAAAGATGAAAAAATCCTTGTTTTATGAATTGAGGAAAATGGTTTAAAGCTTTGTTGGCCCAATTTATTCTGAAAACAAGGTACTCGGTTTTTTCATGGAATAAAACACAGGAATAAATCGTCACGGCATTCGCAGCATTTATGTTGTAATATTTCTAAACTCATGCAGAGAGAATTTTATTGACTCACAAACGAAAACACATCAACATTGTAATCCAGAATTATAGGGATCCATACCTTGCAATGATTACAAAATGATACTTTCTGCTGGTATACCATCCAGTAGATGTCAACGTAGCGACAATTTAGAGCGGTTCCCTGGAGCGGTTCAAATCAGCGGCAAACGCGTACAAGCCGATATTAAAGCACAAATAGCTACAACTGTTGAACAAAACTGAGTGATGTTTGAGCGATGCAATATATTTCTTCTCGTAAATCAATTGAAGCCACCTTCTACCGTCCTGAAACCTTCGTTGGCCTTTGTTTTGACGGGTGCTTGATGCGCGCCATCTCAGTGCGATAAAGAAAAGCCGTTTAAAGTAGCTTTCTAGCCGCCAAATACCTCTGAAATGTTACCTGGTACGACAATTAGGGACCCTAAACTTATCTAGCCAAAAATATACCCGAAAAACGGCCAGTGCACACTTTTCGACTTTTCAACACACTTTTCGACTCACGATCTGCTAGTCGCCTCCTTCGCTTTTTCTCTTCCTTCCCATGATTCCCTCCGTGTTGAGCAGTCGACTCAATACCGACTCAAAAGACGACTGGGGACGAGTCAAGGATCTTTTCCTCTTGAAGATACGCTTTCAAAATCGATCGACTCCCGTTCGTTGCTTTTTCCGTGTTTTGACTTTCCTTGTCCTCTAATAACTTTAAATTTTACCTCTTCGTAATGCTCAAATCTAGCGGCCATTTCGCGCTTTCAACCTGCTCGGCAGCAAAGCCGTTCAGTCGCGTGACGTCAGCGGTTCTTGGGAACGAGGTTGCGATCGGATAATCATCCTGGGAACGAGGTTGCGATCCAATAATTTTTGTATTATACATTGTAGTCACTAGCTGTCTTCTCATTGGCTAAGAGCCTACAGCTACCTTATTACACGAAATGTTCGCGACACGTTAATTTCGCGATTTTGAGGTGCACATATTTCGCGACACTTAAATTTCGCGATTTTGCAAAAAATTTTGTATTTTGAATCACTTTAATTTCGCGTTTTTGAGTGAGACACAATTTACATTTTCTTGGCAATATATTTTGACGTGCCTTTGAATTATATAAAACGACTTCATCGAAGGAACAATAACGTCAAAATTAACAAAAACGCAGGGGGGGGGACTTAATCTAGGCATTAGCAACAACAGAGCAGTTCTCACAATGTCTACAAGTGAGTCAATTGACGACAACTTCCATTTAAATTGATTACTGAAATATGCAAGTCACTTAATATTCGTGTCATGTTATGTTCGCGACACTTATTTTTCGCGTCACTTTAACTTCGCGATTTTTTTAGAATCGCGAAATTAAAGTGTCGCGAAAATTTCATGTAATAAGGTAATTCTGGGAATCCGTGCAACCCCGCGCAACCTACAGATAAAAGATTATTCACTAATCTGTAGGTTGCGCGCGCAATGCATGATTTCCAAGAGCAATGTGTCAGGCATATGGCGTCGAAGAAAATTCATAATTCGTCGATTAATTCACTTTTTCAACCGAGAAATAGTTTGACCAAAGTTCAAAAATTGTTGAACAATAAAGTCTCGGAAAACACAAAATGACTAACAAAAATGGGAAGAAACTATTCCACGATTTAGTAGGACGACCAACTGGAATTAGCCGGGGATCGAAAGCCAATCAGAAACACAGAAATATTTTGAATGAATAATAATTAACAATTATTGAGCCCGCGTTGGATACGAGGTGGTAAATAACCAACGAAGCGCGAAGAGCCTCGTTGGCTATAACGACTCGTATCCAACAAGGGCGAATAGAATAATTGTTTTATTAAAGGAGAAGTTCACTCCGGAATGGCCATTTATTTTCATTAGTAGTTGCCTTTATTTAAAAACACGATTTGGATAAAAGCTTACAGCTTGTGGGGTCGTGTAAATTAAAAGTATTAAAAGTTAAAGTTACGCCAATAAAAAAGTTTATACAAAGATATGTTATTCCTTGCTACTCAAAAACATATACAAAAACTGAAACAGTTCATGTCCATCACAAATTCTACTTAAAAATCTGCTGCGCGTGTTTAAAGGTAAAAAATTAGAATCTTCAAAATACTTGCGAGACAACGTCTACGCGAGTTTCCCTTGAATTCTTTTTTTTTACACCTGAAAAGCCTATCAAAACAAAATCAGTTTTTTTAGTTGTTGTGAATCACAAGGTGGTTCCGTTTTATTGATCAACAAAATCTAAAATTGAGCAAAGAATGGCTAAAATTGAGGTCATGGTGATGAGGGAGTATTAAATTATTCGATTACAGAGAAGTCGACAACAACATCTTGCCGCTAAACTGTATGTAAAAGTTAAAATTTCACCTCTCGCCTGTCAGACCTTTACTGAATTTCTTCTTTTATACTTTTGAACTTATAAGGATCAAGACTTGTGGCAAATTTGTGAAGGAAACGCTTTCCTCCGACTTAAAATGCCCCACTCGTTTATATAAACTTTATAACTTCTAGCTGACGAGCGCCACTTAGCCTCACTTCCATGCAACTTCCGGTTTTTCCATGAATCGGTGTATTGCGTTACGGATCTCATGTTGCGTTTTCTCTGGACTCTGCGAGGGTCGGATATCAAGACAGCTTCTTCGTGGGCTTTAGAAGGCTTAAACAAAAGCCATAGATTCAGTCAATGTTTTCAAATTATATTTGAAAATGAAATAGCTGACTCGGCTGATAAAATATGTATATCGACTTCATAAGGTTGAAAGTAAAATTGTTAAACTTACCGGCCACTTCAACTACCCCGTGTGGCACGACAAATCCACCGTTCGGACGAACGCAGTATCGCCTTGGAGCAGTAGTTTTTACTTTGAAACATACTTTCTTTTCCGTGGGGTTCATGAGTTTAAGATTTGCTGTGACGACTGTTGTAAAATTTCCTATAATAATCCAGGTGAATGCATAGTTAAATATCTGATAAGGTGTACTTGATTCAAGTCTGAAACGACTTATACAACAATATATCAAATGACAACAGAAACAAGAATTACCCCGAAAGCGTAATTCTGTAGATGGTTCAAGCTTCAACACTTGTTCTGTTTTTGCCATTTCTAATCATGGACCGCAGAGGCGAGGAAATCCACGGCAATTTTCCAGCAAAATAATTCCCAAACCCCAAACAATATGGAAGCCAACTCAACGAAGACGATTGTGTTTTGCAGTGAGCATGTGTGAACGTAAACTGCTGACCGAAAAGGCGCACCTCCTTTGAATGACTTCCTGGTCCCCAGGGTCTTTTAAGCGTTGATATCCACGAGGGCAGCCCGCCTTCAGTCAGGTAAATACTAGAAAACATCTAGCGTAGCACAAATAATAGAAAAATAAAATAGAGATTATAACAATGATAAGAAGTATAAAAAGTTGACTCTTTCCGTCTTGGACTCTGCGCCTTGCATTATAAAGCGCGTCTCGCGCTGGACCGTTCTCCTCCCTGCAGCCGCTTGGCCATCTTAGCTGGCGAAGCCTGTGCACGAGAAGGACCGACTACTCGCTTTAGACTAATACAGCTACCAAGGCCAAGCCGTTTTGTAAATGTAACTTGACAGAAGCCTACGTAGCTTAGTGATATGCACAATCTACATTACAATATAAGCCATATTCCACTTTTAATAAGGCCCCCATCTACTCGTTTGGATTGGATAGAGTATCACGGAAAAATTTCCATACCCCGCTTTCAGACTAAACAAAGAGCTTGTAAACAGGCTATGTCCAGCGGTACATACATATTAAGCTTGTAAGCAGAAAGGGTATGCGCTCCCCTTCTCCCCACCATGTACCAGGGGCGTTTCATTTTCTTTTCAGCGCCACTTTAAATAATGCCTTTTATTTCCAGTTCTAAGAGTTGTTTCAAGCCAGTTGATAATGGCAAGTCTGCCTTGACTTCTTCCCATAATTCCTTGAGGACATTGACAGTGTTGATCTCTTTTTTGCGCAGCTCCGCCAGCACAGTTTTCGTAGTTCCCAGGTCAGTCAGGTGGTTCTTCTTCATTAGATGGGCGAAAAACACCGACAAAGTCTCCACTCCGCTGATAGGTCCTGGGGACATGTTATAAAATAATTAATTGGAATATTTTGGTCAACATTCTTTAGCAATGCGCGGAAATTTCTATAGACTATTTGCTCTAACGTTCGACTAAATATGCATACCGATGGATTTTACTATTAATTGCTGTGGATTGCCAGATTCAAATCCTCCTGCCCCCCCCCCCCCCCCCACCTACACGCCACAGAAGAGTTCTAGAAAATCAAATCGCTAAGTGCTGTTGGGCCTCCTTTTCCTATGAAAAGTGGCCATTGGAGGCTTGCAGCCTCAATAAGGTTAGACCTACATCCTGTTTACCTGTTTTTTGTTTTGTAAAATCAATCAAACTAACAGGCACTGCAAACAAACAGGAAAAAACCTTCCGCCCGGAAATGGGAGGGTTGAAGTAGAAAACAGGATATTTTCTTCTTATGCGCAGAAAATCACACTACGTTACCTCCAGCCATTGCTTCCCTCTCCAACTGATTTTTCTCTCGCTGTTTACGAATTCGTTGAAGCTTTCAGCAGAGAGCAAGGCAGAATCTAGGATGTCAAAAGCCGTCTGTTCCACAGCAAAGGATGTCTTATTATCCTTGTATGTGTAGTTTTTAATAAAGTAGGTCCTCTCGCCGGGACCACCAGTTGCTAGTCGCGCCTTGTCAAAAGCTTTCCTTTTGTCCTCTTCAGTTTTAAGCATGTCAAGGTAGGTGATCACAGTCACTGGAGTATAACCTGTTAATTGAAATAAAACGCATATCTTAGCCCTGTCAACCCAACCCATCAGTAACGTTGAGCCGTACGCAATCCTCCTTAGGAAGAAAGATTGCTACTGGAACATTCACCTAAAACACTAAAATTCTTCATAAAAACGTTTACTTGAAACCTGACATAAATATAGTATAGAAGTTCCACATCAGCCCTTTGGCTGCCTTTTACCCAACCTACTTATCAAATAAAGTATGTATGTATGTAAACAATGTTGTTAGTACAGGGATCAGTTTCACAAAAAAGCATTCTTTTTTAGGTCTACAGTTTGTATAAGGTTCCCATGTTGTTTTGGTAAAATGTACAACCATTATCTTGGATATCTTAAGACTGAAATCAGTAACGCAAGTTGACTTGAGTCGGTCTGTAAAAACAAAACAAAATTAAAACAACAACAAAAAACATCTGACTCGTCACCAGGCGTCGTTGCTTGGTCGTGCGTGGTGCGCTTTGTGTTATGAGACGATGCAAATGCGAGGGTGGTGGCTCCCTAACCATCTTTTTCCGCACATTCTGTTTTCCCGCCTTACCATCTAACGACCAATCGGCGTCTGGGAACAAGGTTGAAAAAAATAATAACATAACAAAAGGATTATTTCGTTTTCACCGTTGATTTATAAAGCTATTACCATTTGTCTGAAAATGGCTCCTGGTCTTCTGAAGGATTTCTCTGTAAGTGCCTTCCTCCAATCGAGGATCGTTTGCCTTCAAAACGAAAATCACAGCGTGTGCGTATTTAGAGAACGCTGGAGGCTTTCTTGCCAAGACGGTTAGCTCCTGATGACCATCGTCATGCTGCTTTCCAGGGTTGTCATAGTCTCTTATGACTTCTTCTCCAAGGCGAATTCTTCAAAAAAAAAAAGAAAGAAACTTACGCATGAGGTACAGTCAACTCTCTCTAAGACGGACACCGTTGGGACCGGCTCCAACTGTCCGTCTTAGTGAGGTGTCCGCCTTATAGAGAGAATAAAGCTCAACGACTATGCACAATGAATACATGTCTGCTTGAAGTCTGTTAAAATATACCGTATTTGTTTGTTCGAGAAAAAAAACGAGAGCTTCTACAAACTGTTACACTCTAAGTAGAAAACGACCTCTTCGGTGCTCATTCACCTAAAAGTTAAGATTAGTAGTAATCCGCTATAACGGATTGTTTTTGGTAAGAGTAATGTTCTAATAAAGGGGCTAACTATCTTTGTTTTATGTTTATACGAAGTTTTATTCGCCAACAAAAAACACTTTTTCAGTGTCCGTTGTCTGTTTCGAAGTGTCCGTTGTCCGTCTTAGAGAGGTGTCCGTCTTATGGGAAGTTTAGTTACAGAAAAATGACTGAAAACGGCAGGGACCATCGCCAGGTGTCCGTCTTATGGAGGTGTTCGTTCTATAGGGGTGTCCGTTAAGAGAGAGTTGACTGTATAAAGATGGTGTTTAATTCCGGTTTCTGTAGCATCGAATAGACTTTGCGAGGCACCAACACGACTAGAACCGATAGTCGCTTTTATTGGAGCTTGTCAGCATGGTGTAGCAAATCTAAATGACGTTAGCTAGATAGCCGACGCAAATAAATTGCACAATAACCCATACACTGTATCAAGTTCCGTACTTTGAACTCATTTGTTCCCCCTGAATCACGCGCTGCCACATCACGTGTTTCGGGGAACAAAAAGACCAAAGTGTTAGGATGATGTCTCGCAAAAATTTAAAGATTTAAAATGTTTTCAGATTTGCTACACCATACTGACGGGCTCCAATAAGAGAGAAACAGCTGTCCACAGTTGCAATCCTGCTCTATCGGTTCTAGTCCTGTTGGTGTCTCACTCAAGCACTTAACCCCGGGTGGAACATAGGCCATTGGAGACCTCTGTTCTCTATTGGCTTCTGTCCTGGGTTCAATTCAATAAAACATTTATAAGTGTAATTTACAAGTTTAGCTTTTGTTCTCAACCTCTAAAACAATAGCTACACTTGTAAATGACACTTGTAAACGTTTATTGAATTGACCCCTGGGACAGCCTTCCCAGTTGTGGCCCGGGTGTGGCCGCAATTGACCCTCGCACTACAATAAACAAATGACTGACCCATAAAACACATTACATGTACCTTCCCGTCATAATGCTGAGACACTCATCAAAAAGCTTTTCGTCGCGCGCAAAGAATCCTCTGGTGTCCACCATCCGTATTTTTTTCTGCACGTAGTATTCTTCGAGAATAATATTGCCCTCTCCTCCTGTTCCTTGCTCAAAGGCGACCTGAGGCTCTCCGATAGCTCGCTGCAACATGCCTAGTAGAGCCAAAGAAATTCAATATTTAATTAACAATGATATCAGAAGGGCAAGTACTAAACTCCGTAGATACATTTTATTGCAATGCAGTTTCGCTGATTGACCGATTTCATGGTATATGGCAAGCTTGATAGGAATGTGAGAATCAGTTACACAATTACAAACTCCGGTCAGAAAATGACGATGACTACCTAATAACATTGTAAAAATACGAACAGGAATTAATTAGATCTTCCCACTTTCTCATATCTCTTTTGAACATTTCGTTCACATATACACGTTATATATCATATTTTCATCATTCCATTGTTAAAAAGCTGTAGTTTGGGAGATCATTATGTAGGGCCAAGAAAAAGATTCCAGTCATATCTTAAAGAGTTGTATGCGCCTAACAATATTAAAACATCGTAAATAAACAGACGTTTAAAGTGTGCTTCCTCTTTCTCAATGATATGCATCATATATGCAACTGATTATGCCCGTAATGTAACTATATATGGCATTTTTTCATTCGAGCAATGCCCAAAAAGGAAATTTCATTTGACTCATTAAGTGCAAAAACCTGTTCTTACCCACAATACTAGTTTTTCCCGAACGTTTTGGCCCATTCCCAATTAACGTAGGGACGTTATAGTGATTATTTATGTTATAAGTTGCTACCATTCCATTCCTGCCTGCAGCCGCTGCAGGGAGTCTGTCATGTGTCTTGTAAGTGTTCTTATTCTCCCAAGCCTAGTCGGACGGATCATGCTCAGTGTTTTTCAAAAGCACTGTCTGCCTCTTCTTCTGAGCCACTGTCACTGGCGCTAAAGCTGTCTACCTGCTGGTTGTTAGGAGACTGTGGTGGTAAACTGACATCTTCATTTGAATTAGGCGGCTCATCACTTTCTCTTGAAACTATTCCAAAGCTTTCAGTGAATTTAATTAACTGGTTTCAGGACCGTTTCAGTTTCATATAAGTTCAGAGGCAAAGTGCCAGCCCTGTCCATTGTGTTATGTTGTCTTGCATTTCGTTGTCTGACGGATTTACCATGCATTTTAGTCCACGCCCTCATTTCAGCTTCCTTGTTTCTGGTTATCTCCTGTGAGGTTGGCTTTGGAATTTTGATGCGAAGTAAAGAAAATGCATGTGATGTTGGCAGTTTGTTATATGAATTTGTATGTGTGTAGTACGCTGCTGCCCACACATTTCACTTTTTTTTCGCCCAGCCCCTGAGGAAGATTTGTATTGCAAACCGAAATATAGGGCAAATTTTTTCAATATAGTTTAGTTTTTTTATCCCACTTTATTAGTTTTTGTCTAGCCGAAATATTGGGCAACAAAATTTAAATAGCCTTCTTTTTATAGCTCTCCAATCAGCTTTGCATTTTATTTATCGTTTCACTCTATATTGTTGATCCTAATCTACACCTAGTCTGAAATGTCAGCCGTCCTCTCGTCCTAACCCCCCAACGGGACGGCTGACATTTCAGACTAATATTAATCTACACCAAGATCGCTGCTTTTTGTACAAGTGGTCCTTTCATTATTTTGGTACCTTATTGCCAACGAGACAGGCGAGCGAAAACGCGAGCCTGTCTCGGCGGCAGGATATAGAGCCGTACGTAGTTCGAGGGCTATGCAGAAAAAATCTCAGAATCTTTCAGCTCGATTTTCGTGTAATCCGGTTCCGTCAGTGATATTTTTTTGACCATATTAGGATGTAGGCGGAAGTTGTCGAATACACAATTTCTGATGTTTTCAGCCAATCCATTCAGCAGAATCTGTTCAGCACGTGCACACTTTGTTGTAGTTTGGCCAATCAGCGCGCTACTAATTTGTTTAGCACGTGTATGATGCATTGGCAACTAAAATTTCCAGACAAGATGCGTTTCAGATAACAAAGAGGTTTCAAATCTGTTCGCTTCAAAAAGCCAAAATTCCCGAACTAGAGATTGAAATACGAAAGAAACTTGAATTAAACTTTGTTTAGAATTTAATTTCATTTAAGATGAAGGCAAGAAATGCATTACAAAGCTTCAAAATTTCCAAAGCTTCGAAAATTTCAAAGTCATACAAATTTGCATGCGTAATTAAGTTAGGTCTGGCTATGAAAACAATACGGAAACGGATTTGGTGTCGTGGATTTTATCGATCATGATCAGATCCGGGTGCCCGTACTGGGAAAGGGGGTTAAAAAATGGTTCCGTTTACTCGACGAGCTGGCAAACTTTGAGTTACCCAGTAATGTTCCTTAGGCTTTGGAGAATAAAGCTGGGGTGGCAGTGGAGCTGGTTAGGTGGGCTATTGCAATTGACAGCACTTCAAAGCACACGCCCCTTGAGTTACTCAATTCTGTTAAACTAAATTTTCACAACTATCTGGGGTAAGATGAGAAATAGTTTATGAGCTTTAACTATTAACCTTTTTTGTCCCATAACATGAAATTTTCACAAGACGTAGTTGATGCATTGTATAACTTGAATTTGTTTATAATACGTCACGTGATCAGCATGTGACGTTAAAAACTTGTTATTAACTGAGAAATTCAATATGGCCGCCCTGGTTTTATGCATACTCGCAATCACAAACGTCTTAGCATTTTACGTTTGTTTCTATTTTTGTACAAAATGTCTTTCATTTATCAGTTAATAATTATTGAGGTAAATATGACAATTTTCTCTACAAAAACAAGACATTTTACATCTAAGATAAGATATTTTAAAAGTAAAATCATGGGAATTGAAGTTAACTGAAAAATTGGAAAATAACACTTTTAACTTAAGACAAGCACGTAAGTAATATATTGAGTTTAAATCTAAGGCATTAAGAAAATATTAATCTTCTTGCATGGTAATCACTTCATTCGACTTGTCTTTCACACTTTTAAGCCCCAGTGTAATTTTTCCGGGGGCTCTAACGTTCTCTCTCTTTGTGCCGTCCCCCCCCCCCCAAACCCCCCATATTCCATCTCACAGCCACATGGTCATATATCCTCAAAAGCATTCGCTCAATAGTATTCAAAGTTCAAAATGTTTACTTAAGTGAACGTCACGTGTCATTCATGACGTAATTTTACACATTAGTGACGTCACAATTCAAAATGGCCGACAAACTGGATCCTTCAAAAATGTCAAAACTGTGCGAAATGCTTTAAAATTAATTGAAAAAAGGAAAAATTAATATAGATTCAAAACACTGAAAGTTGAATTTCAACAAAACACCCATTTAAAACATGGTTTCTATACAAAAGTCAACTTACTTGACCAAATGATTGCCTGACGCTGCCACAAAAACGTTGCTCAGCGATTTTAAACCCCTCCCTCCGTCTCCCCTAGCTAATTAGGGTTAAAGATCCTCCTCTTCTTCATCTTGACGGACGTTGCATGCTGCATTCTTTTTCACAAGTGCAAGCCGCTGTACAGGAGAGCCCAATTTTCCGGCAGGGACACCTGGCATTGCATCCCTTCTTACACCGGCATACAATCAGTTCTAAAAGGCTTTCTGGAGCTGGATCTTTCTCCATCAATTTGGTAATGAGATCACCATTCTCATCCTTGATCCATCCATTCCCATCTGGTGATGTTAGTGAAAGCCTCCCAGTCGAACAATTACCTTATTATAGGAAATTAACGATACATGTAATTAACGCGAATTTTTTAAATTCGCGTTAATTTCATGTACCTTAATTTACATCATTGTTAATTAAAATCACACTATTTTCCAGCATTGTTATTTTAAGACACCTTTATTTCCGAAAAAGTTATGTTTAACCGACATTTACTTCTCCGTCAAAGCTGCAGGATTAACAGGGGCAGTGGAAAGCACAAGGATGGGATGTATTCCATCCCTGGATCCATTTAATATCAGTCACTATTTGGTCTGTTTAAGTATCTTTGTTGTGTATGGTTTATCAGAATCAAACCTCAAGTTCTGTTGTTGGACGTTGTTGTTTTGTCCTTAAAATCGTTCACATTCTTTCGCCTTTTCTAAACTTAAGTCGGATACGTTCAGTAGTTGTGTCTCGATTCCACTGGCATCTTTTGTTTCACTTCGAAGGATAATGGCTGCATGATACAGTACCTGGGAACAAGTGTCGGTCACTTCTGGAGATTTTCTTGAATCTTTTGTAATCTCGTTCAGCTCTGCAACAAGATTAATTTTTTCTCCAAGATTCAGGGAAGAACTGCAAACAAGTTCAGATTTATTGCGCTCATACTGTGGATGAAATGTAATTTTCTCGCCATATTGATGGACCAATCTCCTCTTTAAGTTTTGAACTTTATACATATCAGCGACAGCTTTCTCCATTCCAGCATCAGTAAGGTGGCGTTTGTACATATTCAATAACGTCGCCATGTCGTATACTCTTCCCTCTTCAATCAACTTATGTCCAATATCGTCGATCAGCTTCAAAAACGCGCTGTCGTAATTCTCCTGTATGCTGATATCGCCTTGAGAAGATCTAGACGATGATGTGGCAGCTGTATATCTCCTATAACAGCCTCTGTGGTATTTTGCGTTGGCAGCAATTAGATCTTCGCCACGAATTCTCGTCTGCATTTTTTCGTCATTGCGGCACTCGGTAGCGTGCATTAATTTTTCATAAACTTGCGAAATTGTAACCTGCGCTAGTTCTCTTTCCCCTCTGCATTTGACCTGCTGGCATACCAAACACAGGTCCCAATTGATAGCCGTTGCCGGCTGAACTTCGTAGCTGAACAGATGTCGATGGCTCTGATAGCAAGATTTATGCCACTTAACTTTACGAACTACGAATGTGTTGTTTTTAAGGTCAGGAGAAATGCGTCTAAAAATTTCATCATTCCTCAGTGTAGCACATTCTATGAATTTGTTAACAGACGACTTCATTCCATTTTGAAGTTTTTCGTGTTTCTTGACTGTTTGACATTTGATGCATTTGTCATAGTTGGTACTTAGTTTTGGTCTCTTGGAGCTTAGCATGATTCCTGGACTACCCTGATTGGATGCCATCTCTTATTTGCTACAGGAAACAGATAACTGTTCAGGTCCAACTTTTAAACGCTTCTATTGAATACCGGCAATAATTTTGGGAGCCGTATAAAACGGGCACGGGGAGTTAAAATCCAATTGTACTGTGACTAAGCCGGGCAAGAGTTTTTCTTTTTTCAGGGGGATTCTACACGCGATAAGAGGGTCTTGTATCATTCAGGATTTTTTGGGTTTAAGTTTATAACTGTTTTTTTCTTTTGTTGCTAGTGAAATTGTCAAGTTATTTTGTCTATGGCCGTTCACTAATTTCTATCTGTTAAGGCTTTTTTTGCTTGACAAATTGTTTAAAAATTAAAAGCTCACGATTTTCTGGGAAGCCGTTTGTAACACCACGACGTATTTGTACCGATCTCTTTTAATTTTCTTGCAAGTGAAAATGTCGAGCTTTTTTAAGGCCGTTCATTTATTTCTTATTTGTTAAAACCCCCTTTAACTTGATAAATTGTCTTCTTGTGTTAGCGAGTTTCAATTTGAAAAGCTCGCCATTTAAAGATCAAAAGTATTTTCCCGCCTTTCATTCATGAGTGTTTTGGGTAGCTCTTTTCATTTTTTCGCGAGTGAATTCGACAAAAATCTATTTACGGCCGTTCATATATTTCAGATTTGTATTTAGTTCTTTTATAACTCGACAAAGAATAACTTGTAAGCCCTTTTTGAAAGGCAAATGATTGTTTCTTTTTTACTGCTTCACTGCAGATGCTTTTTTAAAAATTTCGAATTGTCTAAAAGTGTGTATTAGCGTTACAATTAACGTTATTCTTTAAGCGGTAGTTTGCCGCCGGTTTAAGAAATCGTCTTTCATTGCAATTCTTTCCTCCACATTACGCCATTTGTATTGCATTCTATATTATGTGCTCTTGAATGTACTTTTTGCGTGGTATCATGGCATGTATACCGTTATCAGAATTGAATTAATTAAGTATCGCGGTGTTCTTCGCGCGGCAGAGGTGTTTTCGTTACATCGTTTCAACTTCAACTTACTTCAATTTTGCACCTTTGTAACTCAGTTTTGAATGCGTTGCACTATTTAAACGACTTGAGGCAAATTTACAGGTTAGCTATAAAAGAATAACCACAGTTATCTTTAGTTTTACGAACTTACCTTGTAGGAAGAAACTCCATCTTTCCCACAATCAAACAAACTACAAGTACTAAATGTATTCTGGGAAAACATGTAACCGTAAGGTATTATGGGAACTAAATTTTGTGACATAAGCAGATTGACGGGTGAATGAAAGTCGAATGAAAGTCATCTAATATTTTTTAACGTTCAATTAAATAATGTTTTCCAATCGGTGTGAACTCGTAAACAATTTAATACAAAGTAAGTTACACAACGTCTGCATGTCATTACAGAAACAGGATGTTTCCTGAAATGGTAACCATGAAAACCAAGGGGATGACCTTACATCAAACAGTAAAGAGAAGATATCAGTTTCAAAACTAAGTTAATCTGACGATGTTTGGTAAAGATTTCACTCAACTACACCACAGAAGAACATGTGTTATGAAGTGGAATTTTAGGGGGAGAAAAAGTTGGGGGGGGGGGGATTCTTTAATTAACTATAATTATTTTTCATATGCAATTTGAAATTTTCACAAACCACTTAGATATAGCTTTAATTAAAACAAACGCTATTCAAAACAGTTATTTGCAAGATTTTTTTATTCTTAGCTTACCTCCAATACAGCTGATGGTAAAGTGTTACCCTTGAAACGCACATAAGCGTTGCAAATTGTTGCACCTAAATGGAGTGACTTGCGAACCCTCCCACTACAAACAGCCCACGCCATAGTTTCCACTGCCACCCTAGCATTGACTACCAAGGTCCAAGGAATAATTCTAGTGCAGTTAAAATTTGCCAGCTTTCCAAGTATTAAAACGGAACGCCCATAATAGGTCACGGGCACCCGGACGTCTTCATTTTTTTTACTGGATTGTCTAGCTTTTTTTTCTCGGACAACCGGGCCTTGAATTTTCCTAAAAGTTGTCTCAACAACAACAGTTTAACGTGACATTTGAGACGTCACGCATTGCGCGTGATGAATTATTCTCGGAACGGTGGTAAACTTTGGCCACAAAGATGGAACCTCAAATTTGTTGGATACTTACAATGGCTTGAAACTCTCAAAAAGCATGGAGTTTACAAGATTTCTCACTAAGGCCCCGTTTACACGGGTCCGGACAAATTTTTGCACGGACAAAAACTTGCACGGTTCCACCTTGCGTTTACACGGGACCGGCGGAACTGGACGAATTTTTGAACGGCTAAGTGTGCAAGTTTGGGACCTGAAAAAAGCAGGTCAACTTTTTGACCGGCACGGTTCCATATTTCGTACGGACTCGTGTAAACACCCGAACCGTGCAACTTTTTGCTCAGATAGCGTTGTTAAGGCCTGGAATCTAGTTATGTTTTGCCTGGTTGCCTATCGAAAATGAAACATTTTGTTCCATTTTGTTAAATTTAAGACAAAAGAAACAAATGCAGATATGAGGAGACGAGCGGCAGCAGCATGCATCGCTATTTTGGCCGGATTAGGCGGGCTTTTGCAGTACACGTTGCTGCAAATGGCTTTTGTTTCCGATCTTCTTCATCGATCGAGGCATCTTACACGTTTGAATTTCTTTGTGAGCATGTACAGCTTACGAAACAACCAACCGAGGAAAGAGTCACGGGCCAGAAAGCCAAAGCCAAAGTTTTTGTCTGCCGCCATGTTTGATTTGTCGCGTACTGCATCAGCTGCAACATGATTGGCTTAAAACATTAGCGATAACCAATCACAACAGAGACGTAAAAAAGCCATTCACATGCCGCGACTGGTCTAAAATTTGCACGGATCCGTGTAAACACCACTGCAATCTGTAACAGAATTTGCACGGATCCATGTAAACAGGCGGTCCAGGAACAAAATTCGTCCATGCAAAAATTTGTCCGGACCCGTGTAAACGGGGCCTAAATCTTCCTACTTTGGTATTATTTTAGAACTTTTTCCTCATTTAGCCTTCACAAAAGCGCATTTTATTCCAGAAACATTCAAGATTTTCAAAGAAAACACGCAATGTTTATTGATCGGACCAAAATCATAAAGCGTACTTTCAGTCAAACATTTACAATTATCCTCCCTTCTTTTCTCCCATTGTACTCGTTGGCACTTCTACCGATAGGTACCACTAGGTTTTATGGTATAAATAAGTCATGAGGTGTCTCGCTATAGCAGTCCAAAAATCAGTCCCCTACTCCTTTCAAACGCGGCCATTCTCCCCGACCCCCCCCCCCCCGCCCCACCCCGCCCAGCCCCGAAAAGTTAGAGAGGCTTCTGGGAACGGGGAACGAGGCAGGCCGAGAATATTTACAAAATGGCGGAGGATGTGATGTTTGGCCGTGTTGTTTACAGCAATAGACGATCCTTTCAGACTTTGTTGGCCTGACCAGCTTTGCAGTAGCATAAAAAGACGGTCATTTGCGTGGTCGAGACGGGAAACGGTTAAAATTTCTGAGGATGTGACTTGGTATAATTAAATGATCGGAGCAAAATTCTGGATCTGCTCCGTTTATCCTTGAATGTCACCAATGTATTGAACAAATTGCTCGCTTTGAATGTTTCGTTCTTAACTTCTTCTAATTCAGTTCAACGTTATGGAGAGTGAAGCGGATGAATCTCCTAAAGAAGAACCTGCAAAGCCAAAGAAACATGTACGATTTGAGATTAGTAAGCTTGATGTAGCTGAGGATGAATCAAAATTTATTGAACCTTATGTAGCTTTGGTCGATGGCTCTCAAAAAGTTACAAGCAAAGGAGAAAACCTGGAGAAAGCTGTAGGACTAGAGGCAGAGGAAAAAGCAGTTGGAGTTAGTCCAGACGGTCGGTTCTTAAAGTTTGACATTGAAATTGGCAGAGGCTCGCTCAAAACGGTCTACAAAGGTTTAGACACAGAAACAGGAGTAGATGTGGCATGGTGCGAACTTCAGGTTAGCCGTTCGTGAATTTTGTTCTTCAGTTTTCTTTTCAAGTTAATACCAGAACAATAATCTCAGAAGTCTACAGGGATATAAAAGGGTAGGGATTTCAAAAGTTTAGGTATACGAAAGGGTATGGAAATCTGTTATTTAGGTATTTAAAAGGGCCTTTTTATGCATCAGTCAATTCCAGCAGTGCCCATCCCCCCGGGCAACCGTGGGGCATTTGCTCATGTTGTCAGTCCCGGGGGAGGGGTATTTGCATTTTTAGCGCGGCCCTGGGACTGGGCATTTGACACATGGTTTGCGAAAGTACTATAATGGAGGATTTCATCGCGAAAAGACACACAGTTCGTGGAAGATTGGTTAGTTCGTCACGGCTTAGACAAGCTGTTCGACATTTTTAAAGGTATGTTTACTTTATTCTAGATATTCTTCATGCATGTTAGCCTATTAAATAAAGGCAACGACTTCAGCAAAAACAACCAACGTGGTGGTGATGACTATCTTATTTATTATTTACGCATCCAATGAAAATGAAACTCGAACTGAAGTGCACAAAAGTGCTTTATAGGTTTTCCAATTTAAATGAGGTGATCTTAAAGACGGAACTTGTGAGCTAAAAACATAATGAATCTAGTTTAAAATATCGTGATTCTCCACAGAAAATGTTGCCTGCGAATCGCTCACGGCTGGCGGCACATCAGCCGCGACCGCTGTTGATCAGTTGTTCTTTAAGCGCATTTGTTTAATACTACTACCATTTGAGCCCAACTGTTTTCAATGTATTTGGGCTTGGAGCTATAAAAGCAAAAATGACCAACTCGACAGCTGAGTCGAAAAGGATGCTGAAAGATTTTCTCGCCTCTGTCAACCTCTGTCAACCTCAATGCAAACGCCTGCCGCGAATTATTTAGCAATATTGGATGACGCTAAGTATGGCGGGGCATATGTCCCCACCCCAGGGAATTTACCATTTTTTTTTAAAAAATCAATTGCCCTGGGGTTAGCCCGGGGGGGGGGGGTGGGCACTGCTGGAATTGACTGATGCATTATTAAAATATTTCGAAACAGACGCAATTTTTGGCTGTATTATTTTAATTTATTAAATGCTACACGAAAAAGACAAGAAAACATACTGTTCTAAGTCTATGCCGTGTCTTTTAGGTATATTAAAGGGGTACCTTTTTTCAGTAAATGGTATACGAAAGGGGTACAGCTTCTGTCAAAATGGTATACACCATTTTAATAAGTCGAGGGGCCATTTTGAAATTTTATTTTTCCACGAATGACGTCATTAATAAAATATTCAAAATGACACCTCGGCTTATTACAATGGTAGATACTTCCTTTAGGCGGTGACGCCTATATGTTGTCGCCCGATGGACGGGTCTTATTACGATTACTCCAACCGAGTAGCACTGGGAACTAAGCATATGGGTCACGCTTTGATTGTTTACTCAGTTTCGCTACGCCATCTTTGATTCTCATGAGTATTAATCAACTTGGAGCATCCATCGGCAAAACGCATTTGATTTCTAACAGTTAGACGGAGGCTAAGGGTGAGGAGAGAATGATGTACTGGATAATAATTATTGTAAGCTCGCTTACCAAACTTTCTAACCATTGTACGTACAACGGTTATTAATCAAGATCGGCATACGCGAGTGAAGCTGGTGAAGGCTGGTTAGTGTCATAACTTCTGAGACCGTTCCAGTATAAGAAGGCCAACTGATGACAGTATCTTGATTAGATTGCAAAGGTGAGCTATCTGATCTTTGTTTGTTTTGGGGTGCATTGTTATCGATAATAACAATGTAAGTTTAGATTAATGTCATCTTCCTTTTTCTGCTTTTGATAACATTTATCTCAAGTCAAAACAGTGACGGTATCCGTATTCCTAATTGTATGAGAAACCACTAAAAGAATTTCTACCCAATTGCTGATTTAGCTGATCTAAAAATAATGTTTTGTTTGATAAGTTGCATAAATCAGATACATGTAAGTGATTCTGGTAAGCGGTGTTGACTTGATTACAGTTCAATATGGAAATGTCACACAATATTCATTATCCTGGGCCTTTCTGTTGCTAAATGACGAAGTTCATAATAATTAAATGTACTTATTTTATCATACTGTATGTATGTATTGTATTGGAAGTTCGTTTTGTAGTTTAAGCGAATAAAAAATTAAAATTAAAAAATCAACTTCTAGGATCATTGTATAGCGTCATCACCTGTGCATGCATGTATGCGTGCCTTTTATTTTAATATGTCGAGGCGCAGATGATTATTTTATTAACAACGTCATTCGCGGAAAGTTAAATATTCAAAATGGTGTCTTGACTTATTAAAATGGTGTATATAAAAGTGTAAGGGGCTGGAGCTCGGGGCGGAGCCTCGCCGTATAAAACTTTTTTGGGTACCCCCCGGGGTTGGGGTGCGTCCTATCAGATTCACATGTATGCTTTTTTTTTATGATGCGTGACCTTGCCAAGAAGCATTTCACCAAAGCTGGTGATCGATTTAGAAAACAAATCAAAGCTCAAACAAAATAATACAACAAATTATACAAAATAAAGGCAAATCATCAACCTAGTTTTATGAGATCTGTGATGGAAGATTAATTCCGATTAAGGAGGTTTAAAACAGTTTCCTGTATTTTTCAGCGTCTCAACTTTGACGGATCAATACTACGACTCCTTTTCAGTTGATGCAACAGTTTTGGTATTAAACAGATGCCCAATCACTTTGGCAAAGTTAAAAAAATTCTGTTTTGTGGGTTCAGAGCCACCTTAAAGTTTCGAAAATTTAAAGTGGCTCTGAACCCACAATGCAGAATTTTTTTAAACTTTGCCAAAAGTTGTATCTTAACATGCTGATCATTATTCCATAATAAAAATGAGGATCACCAAGTTCGTTTTTTAGTTATAACCACTTAAAACGAAAATTAAGGGTGTTTTTAACCTATTCTACTGTTGCTATGGTTGCCATTGACTTGATGAAAATGACCACAACTCGTTCAGCAATGATTGGACATTTGTTTGATTTACAATTGCTGCAGCAACTGTAAAATATTTGTAGTACTGATCGACCCATCAAAGTATAAGAGCTGGAAAAGTGCTGGAAACCGTTATGAGCCTCCTTAATCGATGAAAAAGTTGTTTTCCATTTGCAGTCATACATAAACTGACTAAATATTAATGCACACTCGATTGGCGAACAAAAAGCAAAGAAAACGCAACCTTTGCTAAAATAAAATATTTATCTTTTGGGTAAAGAGAGCATGTTTCGTCTTTACTGAATGTTTTTGTGTGAGCAATATTATTGTGTACATTGCTCCTGAGTCTACAAAAATAAAAAAAACAACTACAATTCGAAGACTCTCAAGATCGTTTAGAATTACTGGTTCTCTGGATTTTGATAAATTGCTGCGTATATTTTTGGAAAGTTAGTGATACAACAAATGAAAACACATTTTTTTCATAGGCCATTCATTTTAATTCATATTCATTTTGACAGACGCAGTAGTCTTAAATAGTGATTTCAACCGTCTGTTGAAGTTTTAAGTTTGAAGGCAAGTGAAAACTTTTTCGGCGAAGTGTACCTTAGGTACATTTCGCCGGTTTTCATAGACGAACTCACAAAGCAAACATGAAAACTTTTTGTTCTTTATTGAAAGAATTATGAACAAAGGTATTTCAAACTTTCATTAGGAAAGTATGTCCCTACTTAGCATCGTCATATTTAATTATTGAATTTGAACAACAAATGAGAAAATTTATAATTATAATTAAGTTATTTGTGGCAGCAACACATGCACAACACAACAAGAATATGGCATGAAACCAGCTGCGCACTTCGAAGTACTCGAAAAGCACAAATTAACGTTTTGTGAATAAAGTCATGATCATTCAGTGAATTTAACTCGTATTTCCATTTATATATATCTGACCGGATTTATTAAAACCAGGTTATGTAAATTTTTTACCATTTAAAGCGCAAATCGCCAAATATAAAAACTAAAGTGAATGTCAGTCTCTTTTTCTCTTCTCCTCTTTCTTATCTACCTTTCAGCGCTGTTGTTCATTTTTTCTTTCTTTCTGGGCATGTTTTTAGCCATATCGCAGTGCAATGTACCTGGTCAAAAACACTCAGGTCATGCACTTCAGTCCTCGACCACGTTTTTACAAATCCAGTTAGATATAAACAGGTACGTTACCTTAAAGTTTTCAGATTCACTTCTTGAAAAGAACCTCCACTTTCTGTCCAAAAGGCCGGCAGAGTATTAAGCTCACATGCATTTGTTAAGTGGTCTCGGCCTTTCCTTGTTTTAATTCAGATCTAGAAATTATGCTTTCACCACTCTGTACGTGTAGTCTACAAAGGAGCCCTTTAGAACTGCAAAAATATTAACTTAAGTCTTTCTTTTTCTTGTCTAGCCATTCTTATACTTTTAAAAAAGGCTTGATCATGAAGCAGAATGTTGTTATCACATGAATCGATCTCCTGGTGGACTTTATAAATATAGTCATCGTGCTTGATTTTTTCACCAGGCCAGGTTTTTCCGCAATAGCAACAAACCTGTGCCGAGATGTAAAAATACATCTTCTATATGTAATAGCTGTCTTTATCTCTTCAGTCCCATTCATCTGAAGTGTCTTTACATTTTGAATTTGAGTCAGAGCACCGAATCATGATCAGTTTCTCTTTCGCTCCCTGCCATCTCTTCTCTGATCTGACTCCAAAGAGCAACTCCAAACCATATCCTTATGGATGTTGGTTCTCGTTATTGTTGTTGGTTCTCGTCCTTCCTGCGAGGGTTTTTCTCCAGGTTCTCCGCTTTTCCTCCTTCCACAAAAACCAACACTTCTAAATTCCAATTCAATTGGGAATCCGAGGGCCACAGGTTTGTTAGTCGCAAGACTATTAAGTGCTACCCTCGTAAAATAAAGACGATTTATTTATTTATTTAGATGCTCCAATTTTTTTTAGCAACTTCAATGCTGTCATCATCGACGAAAGAGGAGACCAGTGATTTTGTATCCGTTAGGTATAAAATGTTCATTTTGTTTTGTAATTTGGTAATACCGTTCGCTTGTTTATAGCAGTTTGGCTCTTCTTGCTCAACTTAAAAAATTTGTTCAACCAATCAAAGGTGCGCTCGAAAAAATACTTCCACACGATTTGTTAGTAGTTCGCGGCAAAAGCCATCTACGTCATTTTCTTGCACGCCTTGTGTGCAAGGCTTGGTCTAAAAATAACCTACACACAAATCTGATAGCACAAAACCCATTACCAGAGATGTAGACTTCTGAGATTATGAACTTTTGTACTAAGAATAAATATAGTAATTAATAACATTTATCTTGTACATTTTACTTTTTTTAAGGGTAAATGTTCAAAAGTCGAGCGAAGGAGGTTCATAGAAGAAGCCCAAATGCTAATGCAATTACATCACCCGAATATCTTGGCATTCCTCGACTTGTGGCAAACAAGAATTGCAAACAAAGATAAGAAAAGGGTTATTTTTGTGACAGAACTGATGACTTCAGGGACACTGAAAACGTAAGTATAATTTATGTTTTTTCATTACTTCAAAATTTTGCATTGCTCGCAAAATTCCATCCATCCATCCCTCCCTCCCTTCCTCCGTCCGTCCATCCATACCTATGTACAGGTGTACATACATTTATTGCGCTCCCTGACAAGGGCTTTTCAGCAGCTATATTAAAAAATGTAATTTAAATTTTTACAATAACAAGAAAAATATATATAATAAGTCAGGAAAGAAAGAAAACATTACTGAAAACATTTTGTTTCTTGACGCCATATTACTGATTTAGTTGTAAAGGACAAGAGTGATGGCCATTACTGTTACCAAATAGACTTGCCTTCAACTTAGATACATAGACAGGAAGAAAATGCAAACAATTGTCCTCAAAGTTTTCAGTTATAATTGAATAATTTTAGGCTACTAACAGGATCATGTCTTTTACTAAAAACTGGCTTTTTATGGGCGAGTGGACGTCTGGTAAAAAAAAGGCCTCCTTCGATCCAAACAAATGGATTTCGTTAAAAGGTGATGCGTTTTTTTCGAGTTCAGTTGCGAAAGGTAATTCAGTTTTGTAACAATGAAAGTGAAATTGTCTTCTCTCTTTTTATTCGTTCTGGTATCATCTCAGTTACCGGTTAAAGGGTCAGTGAGTAGTTTTATCGAACGTTTTGTGGAGCTATGTTTCTTTATTACAACATTTTGTTATGTTAAGCAATACTTTAACAGCAATATTTTAAGTCCTGAATGTTTAAATTTTTAATTTTAAATGCATTTTCCAGTATCTGAAAGAAATTAAAATCCATATTTTCCCAGGGTAGCATGTCCCAGGATCCCCCCAGATGGCTCACGCTTACACGTTCATGTTTGAGCCCCCCTCAAATTCTTGCTGTGCAGTCCCTGTTACATTGTTGTTTCTATTAACAATAATTCCATGAGCATGCATTGGATATGAGATGATTGATAGCCAACTCGGCGCTATGTGCTTCGTTGGCTATTACTATCACATATCCAACAAGCATGAGTCGAATAATTGTTTTATTCAAAAACCCAAAGAATTGCAATATTTGAGATGCCCCGCTGCTTTCCCTGATGGGTACACCTACCAGATTTGTGGTCCATGGTATATGAGCCCATATACTATGGCCTGTCAGGAATTGCTATACACCAAAGCTAGTTTTTAATAATACACAATTATTCGTCGAAGGCGAAGCAACTTTGTTGAATAGCAATAATCGCGAATAATTGCAATTGAAGCGAATAATTGTTTCAGTGGTGAATATCAAGAACTGCAAAATTAGAGTAGAAAACACGAAAAATAACAGACACAATTAAGTGTTTGCTTACAAACGGGTAAACCAGTTTAATTCATCGAGTGAATCCAAAGTTTAAGCAATAAAATGGAACAAAACAAGCACTACGCACGGAAAAGAAAGATGTCTGGTACCTTTTCTTAATTGTTGGTGACTTCTGAACAATTGTGCGAATCTTCTCGAAATGAGCAGCTCTGGTCAGAAGAGAACTGAATCATGTTTGGTCAATCGATCTGACTGCGTTTCTCATGACCGTGTGCGATCTCCAAAACCACAGTGTTTTCTTTCGGTCCAGAAGCCTTAGTAGTCAACGTGCAAAATTCCCAATGTTGTAAACATCCAGGACTTGGAGTTATTTCTTTCAAATGAGCGAAAATTTCATTCAGCAACCACCACCATGTTTACTTGCCTGGGCCGGGTTGTGAACCCAGGAATAAAAGTTTATCCCTTGTAAAAATTTTACCGCGATCGCGCCGCGAATGTCGCGATCGCGCCGCGACTGTCGCGATCGCGTCACGATTTGTTGCAACTGCAACGCGATCATGCGCGACGCGATTGTAAGTGAGCGCGATCGCGCAGCGATTGCCGCGATAGTCATGATCGCGGCGCGATAGTCGTGATCGCGGCGCGATGAGCGCGATCGTGGCGCGATGAGCGCGATCGCGGCGCGAATTGTTGCAACCGCACCGCGATTTGGGGGGCTGGAATAAATCTCGGGAAGTCACTTCTCGATCACCGGGAGAAAAATCAATATGCTTTGAAATTCTCACAAATCATGCAGTGGTCGGAACGCAAATCATGACTTGTATTGATGAAATAAACTTAAAGTACTAATCAAAGTAGTAATAAAACTAGTTCGATTTAAAATGTCGAAAACATTTTAATACGTGACGGTGAGCCGTGAGGACGTGATTCCCACGAGAAAGGTTTTATTTAGTTTTAGTCTAGACGAACTGGCGCGACAAAGCGGCGCGTGATAATGAGTAAAGATAAATTAAAAGATAAGAATTTTTATTTCTTTACAGTCCGTTTTTTTAATCTGTTCAAACACTTTGTTTCTTTCTTTTCTTATCTTTGAGGAACCTTAATACCTTTGAGCAATCCAATGACAAATTTCTGTCGGCCATTTTCTTCAAATGCAAATACAATCAGGAATTTGCTGCAATTGCGTTTTCCGCATTGAAAAATACTCTAGATGGTATTTTAATTGTGGCTCCGAAGAGGCTCTCAGAATGTTAATATATTTACCTTCCCGTAGACCACACACATCGAAGATGTCTATTCCCGCCATTTCCCGCAAGTTGTCGTGAACTGAGCGTTACGATTGGCTGAGTTAGGTCATGTGATACATAGTACACGCCATCGCCACGCTATGCCGACTGCCGAGCAGAAAAGAAATTTTATTTTGAGTTTAGAATGATTTCTCTTCACAATCAGGACCGGAAAAATGTGTTCTTTTTTGGCTGCTTCTGTTAATAACATGAGTTTAGAAGCGACTTAACTTTAGGGAAAAGCGTCTCTGTGGAAACTGCTAGAATTTGTTTGTTCATTCGAGTGACAGCTTGTTAATTTCGACAGCGCTATCTTGTGGGATTCGTCACGGAATTGTTGACTGAACTACACCTGAACGGTGATTTTTAAAAAACTGCAAAACTCGAACAGTGGAAAGAGATAAACATTTTGACGGTAAGGACCATTCAATGCGAAGTTGTACCTGTTGATGCTTGGGACTTAAATGTTGTATTATTTAAAGAAGCTTCGGGGAGAAGCGCATCTTCGACGGTTCGGCTTCTTCGCAGATGCAATTGACCAAGAGATAGTTCGCTCGTTTGGTAGTTCATATCATTGCATCTTCCTTCGCTTGAGCACGAGGAAAAGGTTAGTTGCCGTTATGTATGTGTTGTTCCCTTCGTGACATTTTACAGAAGAACTGTTCACTTAAGCTTATTTGCTTGTAAACTAAAGGCTCACGCTCTCCGGCTTGTGACCATTGCGAAATATATGTGCTTGGCAGCAAAACTGGCCGTCTTTTCTGTAAGCTTCTGTAAATAAATGATGTTGTTTTGATACAGAGCCAGTGTGTTTGTTTTGTCGGTGTGCAAAACGCCAAGATAATTGTTTTTAAATTTAAAGATTTAGCGCGATCGCGGCGCGATCCAAGCCAAATCGCGGCGCGATTCCCGGCCCATCGCGCCGCGAAGTGAGAATCGCGGCGGCCAAAAACGCGGCACGATCGCGGCATGAATCGCGCCGCGATCCAAGACCAATTGCGCCGCGATCGCGCCAATCGCGGCGGCCAAAAATTCGGCGCGAATCGCGATCGCGGTAAAATTTTTACAAGGGATTGAGGGTTCAATTTCTTGTGCATAAAAGTGCTTTTATTAACTGCGCTGCACAGTTCTTGCTCTACACGTTGTTTATTATTATTTTTTGTTTTTTAACTGCGCTGCGCAGTTCTTGCTCTGCACAGGGTTTATTATAATTAATATTTTTAGTTTTGTCGGTGACCAGACCCAGACCTCCACTCGGTCAAGCTTAAAGTCACGCGATGTTTAGAAGCTACAAATCAGTAACAAATGGAAAATTTTCTCTTTTTTTGTCTCTACAAACAATGTTTAGTGTGAAATATTCGATTTTGAAGCATTTGACTCATGGAAAATGCGAAATTTCTACGCTTTCACCGGGCCAGAATCTGTGAATAAATACCATTACGTTGGTGTAAAAGAATGTGCTGATATGACAAGTTTCACTTTCGATCGGCTAGACCTCGAGTCACGTAATTTTTCAAAGGTATTATCAGCTACCTTTCAAATCTTTGCAAATCCTTTGGTCCTTACTTAAAAAAATTCAGTGTGAAGTATTTTGAAGCGTTTGAATCGAAGAAAATACATAAAAATTTCATGCTTTGAAAGAAAAAATACGCTTTAGCGGGAAAGAATTTACATTTATTTACATTAGGTTTGTGTCCTGGAATGTGCTGGCATTAGCCAATTTTACTTTCACAAGGCACTGATCGGCAAGAATCACACAATGTTCTGAAACCTTTAAATCTGCTAAGTCTGTTAACCTAGCATGTTAAGTGTGAAATGTTCGATTTTTTAGCGTTATGTATTTTTGGAGCTGTGTCATCTAGAGGATTTCTGAAATCTGAAGGATAACTACTGAGACAAACATGTCCTGACTTGCAAGATTTACGTCATTGGTAAATTAATTCCCCGGGGAATTCCCATTCAGCAAAAAGCAGCTCTAGCAGCTGTCTAGTGTTCTTCCCAAATTTGATTTAATTATTTGCTCCAATATTCGGAGCGAGCTTTTTAATCTTTAAACGGGAATTCAATACAACACTGGGTGCTGATTAAAAAGATTTTTTGGTTTCACGGATCAGGATCGTGGGATTTAAATTTGGCCAGCATTAGCATATAAGAAAAATATTAAATTGCGGATGGAACTAGTAAACCATGAAATGTCACACAAGGTGTTTTCTTACCATTTTGTTTGTCAGTCGCAAGATTATTTGACGCAGGTAAAGGGGATAAAGGGGGAGGGGTGCATTTTTTGTTCCCCCACATGGCTCACCTAAAGTGGTCACGTGACCAGCACAGCTTTAAGCTCTAAGAGCTCTTGTTGCTAATGTTTTGTGGAGTTTGAGATTAGTTGATGTCAAAACTGGAGGACAGAAAATATAAACAGGAAAACCTCACCTAGAAGTTTAAAACTGAAATCAAAATTCACCCTAATCTTGGATTAGCTTAATCATACTTTGAACAACCTGGCCCTGGATGGCAAAGTTGGCATGGCTTAGTAGCCAAGCCTTGAAATGCAATATCGCGTCATAAACCCAGCTTTTCGACCAATCAGAATGTCCCATTCTTGAACTCACCTCTGGACATTATACTAAATGTATGTATTTATCGCAACTTGTAAACATCTTGAAACTGATGATGGATACAGTGTATCCAAAACATGTCTAGCCTGCGTTGCAGCTGGACATGTCACAAAATCCTTGATATGGTCTGTCTGCGCAAAGCCTCCCAAAAGATCCCGCAGGTTTGCAAGGACCTGTGTATTCATTCTGATTGGCTAGTTTCATATTACTGTCATCACTTTCTATTGCGCTTTTATTTTGTGGCCATGTAGACAGTCTTTGTGTTTCTGTGAAAATTTCTAAAGAAGGTCAGGCAAAGACGGTTCAAAGAAGCCGGCATAGAAGTCGATTCCTATCCAAGTGCACGAAGCGCATGAAGGAAAAAATTGACCATCTTCTACTTTGGGACAGGAAGACTCACTACAGGAGTTTCTTGGTGGCCACGGTGTGTTTGTAAATAATATAATTTGTCAACAGCTAGGCTATGGCAAATCTTCTGAATCTTTGATTTTCCAGTTACAGTTATTAATATATCCCAAAAGATATAATCTATTAGCATTATAAAAAAGGTTGGTCTTAACAAGATTTCTAATAATCAATGAATATCTAAGATTTTAAGTTAATTGCTGTAGTTGCCCTGTTTATTTGTAAATAAATATTTAAAGAGCCTTGTGGTTGGCGCGGCGGCCCGACCAGCAGTTCTTCCACTTTCTGCCAGCAAATCGCGACCTCCACCAGTCTTCTTTTATCACTCTGGCAATAGTTAGTTATAGAGTGCTTTAGCAACACTGTTTCTGCAGATATGCTTGCTGCCCATTGATTGTAAGTTCAGACTCTCTCGATATCGCGAGTGCCTCAAGCTGTTTTCTTCAATCCCATGGTGAGCAGGGCTGGGCACTTCTCTTTCATTACTCTTTACAATTACACAGCAGCATACATGTAAATTGCAATTGACGGGCAAAGCTTTTTGTGAAAAATTTATTTTTTGCTTTGTATGTCTTGGGTGACGAGTTTCGTATGGTTTTGTCCAATCACAAAGCGTGTTTGAAAGTAATATGAAACAAGCCAATAAGAAATGAATAAACAGATCCTTGTAAACCTGTGGGATATCAGTAAAAGCTTTTGGGCCATTATGCAGACAGATTATACCAGTGGAGAATGTTGTCTGACAAAGGCAGATGAAACAATACAGAAAAAAATGTGTCTAAGGCATGTTTCTTGTCGAGAACTTTTCAGCAAAAGTTTTGTAGTGTCCTCTTGGGTGCTGTGGCGACAAAGGTGCCAATAAGTAACCTGGTTTTAGACTTAAAAATTTTTTCTGAGCGTTGGGGGCTGGTCCTTCCATGTCAAATTTTTTTTCCACTGCCTTGATCATTTTTAATCATGAACCAATCTACATGTACAAGTGCGTGCGATCTTGTCTTGATTACACAGGATTTTTTTTAGTGTGTGTGATGTACTGATGATGTAAGGATTGGAGAGGTGAGAGAAAATAGCACTTTACTGAAAGCAAAAGTACCATAAAGTTCTGTGTATAAGCCGCACCCGTGGATAAGCCTCACCCCCCGATTTGGATGCTCAAATTTCGAAAGTGAAGTTCTATCAGTAAACAAACAAGGGCAAACAAGCATGGTTTCAAAACACTGACACAGCAGTTGTTGCAATGTTTTATAGGAATGAAAACAAAATTTAACTTGTCATATATACCTCCTTTTTAGTTTGAGTTCACAATATCTTAAACTTAAATGCTCTCTTGATATCAGTTTTTCAAGATTACATGTAAATGAAATCATTTTCGTGTAATCAGTTTTGCTGTTTATGTAACAATAACATGATATAATTACTAGATTTAAATGGTATACCGATTAAACTGTAAACGTTTGGATTCACACATTTGCCATTTTCACAGTAGAGACGGACAAATTGTCTAGACGGACAATTCGACTTAGTGTGAAAACAGGACGGACACAATTTTAGACTTACAAGTCGTCTGAATTTGTCTGCCGATTTGGCCATCTGGGAAGACGATTTTTTGAGGACAACTTTGTGGTTATGGACAAGTCATCTAAAACTGTCTTCAAAAACTCATAAATAATTCATAAAGAAAATACAAAAGAAATTAATGTTTAATGAGTGTCTTTATATCTGATAAAGACACGGCTCAACTTTGCGTCCAATTTTCTAAGCCAAAATAACCCTAAATCTAAATATTAGTGCAAGAATGAGTTGATCAACATCAGAAGATTTTGAAGCCGTTCAAGAAATTCGCAGTTCGTGTTTTATCAAGTCTAAAACACTCGGCTGCGCCTCGTGTTTTAAACTTGATAAAACACTGCTGCTCATATATTAAACATTACTTAAATTCACACTAGACAGACAAATGGTCTTATTTTGAGCTAAATGCACTAGCAAAAGGAGAGTGCGTTTGTGGGTAATCAAAATGGGGGCAACTGAACCACAATTTGTTTGTGTTAAAAAGTGACAAGAAAAAAAATCTACTGATTTTCAAGTGTATTCAAATGACAATAGAGATCGAGGTAGGGCCCTTTCTCTAGAAACTCTGGCTCTAAAAACCTGTAAATGAGAGTTCAGAGTAGCCTGCGAATACAGCCGCCTCTCATTCGCGTCCCGCAACGAAGAGCGAAACACGAAGAGAGACGTCTGCGATTCACGGCCAGAAATTCCATACTGATGACGTTAACCACTAATTAGATTTCCCACACCACACGCAGTTGGTCTTGCATAATTATATTTTTTGTTTTCAGCCGCACATTACTTGCTTGATCACAAACACTTTCAAGGCAGTCAAGGACACATTTAGGGGTCATTTACACCGGACAACTTCATCGCGAAAATTAGAAATCCCTATACGAGTTGCACATTAGTAAAATTTGGAAAAATAAGCTGCGAAATCACTAGATGACATTGTTTTGGAACTTGACCGCAACTCTCGGAGGTTTTGGGCCGTAAATACCGTGATACCGCAACGATCATAACAATTCTTCTGAGTTAGTTTCTTCTTTCCCCGCTGTTTGTCAAATTAAAATACTGTTTTTCTGTAGCATTTATTCTTTGGTTGTGGATGGTTCAGGTTATCTGTATTTCACATTTTTGTTGCTTGTTTGTTTAGCCGGCTGCCTTTATGTCAACAATAAAAGTTAGGTGACAAAATTGATCTATTTTTAACGGCCGCTGTGGCGCGTCCTTTCTGTACATCTTTGAGGTTGTTCATCTTGTTATAAAGCAGTTTCTTTTTGTTTCCCAATTACATATGAATTATAGATATTATAGAAATTCTAAGGTATAGCTTCGGTGTAGTTTCACGATCCTTCCCCCGGTCAACTTTTAGTCCGCAATAACATCCGGTTTTTTACCGTTCGTGTAATGAAGTGTTATATTTCGCATACATTATGTAAATTAACTAGCTGACCAATCAGCGCTCCTGTCCGGATTCTGGACAGATTTACGTCATCAGTATGGAATTTCTGGTCGTGAATCGCAGACGTCTCTCTTCGTGTTTCGCTCTTCGTTGCGGGACGCGAATGAGAGGCGGCTGTATTCGCAGGCTAAGTTCAGAGGGATTCATAACCATTTCAAAGCTAGTGTGAGCGCTGAAGCTTTCTGCTTTCTCTGTAGACCAGTTTAGACAAATAGTTTAAAGCATGCTCAATATTAGCTTTTTCTAGACGGCTGCCATTTTTTCACATGTAAGGAAACAAAGCTGGAGGCAGCCAGTGCCGGTGCCAGGCCCCTTATGTTTAAAATCGTCTGTTTTTTCCATCTTGATATGAATTTAAGAAAACCAAAACAGGCTGACTTGACGAACAAATTGTCAGGCGACTTGTCCGACTAGACGATTTGTCCGTCTTCTAGTGTGAAAACTGCCATTTTGTTTAATTTTATCTTGCCAGACCACAGAAATACTTCAGTGTATTTTTTGGTCGTCTTGGATGACCGAACGACTGTATGGATTCCTGTTAAAGTGCTACTATGATGAAATTTGCATCTGTCTTATCTATGTTGTTTAAAACATTAACAAGTAGTCTGTATGAGAGGAAAAAAGCTATTTCCTTTTTTTGAAATCTCTTTTCTTTCCAGAGATATTCAAGTTTATTATACATATATATATGTCTGAATTTATCAAAACCAGGTCAAGGAAATTTTCACCGTCTTAGCGCAAATCGCTGTAAACGCGTTTTTAGGGAATGTCAGTCTTTTTTTCTCTTCTCCTCTCTCTTCTCTACCTTTCAGCGCTGTATTTCTTTCTTTTTTTTCCCTTTCTTGTGGCGTTTTAAGCCAATTCGCGCAGTAACGTACTTGTTCAAGAATACTGACGTCACTTTTCTTTGACCCGGTTTTGATAAATTCAGACATATATATATAAATTAGCAAAATGATGACGCCATAGACTCCAAATTTGGATCAAATACGAAAAAGGGGATCTCAACCATTTTCTATCAGAAATGTTTGATTCTTTGTAGTAACATTCTACTAGTTGTGTTCCACAATACGGGATGAACAATTTTGTCACCATGGCAACATACTGAGTCCCAGTCCCCCTGATGCTAAAGGCTTTTATATTCGCTGATGACGCCTCGTGCATGATCTGGGAAGCAGATAAATGGGTTATGGTGAGCTGAAAATTACTAAAATATTGAAAACAGATTGGTGGGGACTGGAAAAGAGTGAGTTGCCATGGTAACAGTATTTTATAACCGTAAGTGTGTCACTTATAGAACTATTAATCTGCCAAGTTTCACTGCATGGTCTCTGCAGCAAATTAATCAAGTTAGCCCTTTTTATATACTTGACAAATTAATAATTGAGTTGAGTAGATGATGTCATCAGTTCCCTTATTTGCATTTTTTCCAAAACTAAAAAAGATATTTGAAAATGAAAAACGGCATTTTAAATATTTCATCAGATTCTTTATGATACACCTAAAATTGCAAGGGGTGAAAATTTGATCATAGTACTTAGTACTTCAAGTGTTCTCCAAGTTTTGATTTTGCTACTTGTTGAAATCAACAGCTATCTGAAACGTTTTAAGGGACTGAAGTTCAAAATCCTGAAGAGTTGGTGTCAGCAGATTCTTAAAGGATTGCTCTTTCTTCATACGAGGACACCTGCTATCATTCATCGTAACCTCAATTGTGACAATATTTTTATCAGTGGCACAGATGGCCTGGTAAAAATTGGAGGTTTAAGATTTGCAGCTATAAAGAAGTCCTCCTTTGAAACTGAAGTTGTAGGTAAGAAGCACATGGCCTTTCCAAATAAGCAATTCCTCCCTATTAGTTTTAGAGCAGTTGGTGGCCTCTGCAGACACTCTTTGCAGAGCTGCAAATAAATAAGAGTTTTTTCTTCAACATACATGTCCAATAAGTCACCATTTTGGAATGTGGTCAGAAATGTGGTCAGACATTTTGAACTTAATTACATGTATCTCCTTTATTTTAAAACGTTTGTCCATAATTATAAAAAGCGACCTTACACTGGACTTCAAGTACAAGATTTAATATTTAAGTACAAGTTTTCAAGCCAAATTCGTGTGCCTCAAATACCGTATTTATTCGATTAAGCGCCCAACCTCGAATAAGCGCCCACCTCAAATAAGCGCCCACCCTGAAGGTAGGAAAAGTTAATAAGCGCCCAGCCTCGAATAAGCGCCCACCCTCCACCCCACAAAAAAACTGAAGTGCACAAGAGGAGTATTGATTATTGAAATTGACTAAGTACTACTAAGAAGACTTCTTAGTATTTTACAGGAACTTTCAATGAACAGTTAAAATTCTGCTTTGGTACATCTTGTTTTGTTACAAAAATAAACTTACTATTTGCTGAAAATCGCGAATATTAATTTTAATAAGCGCCCAGCCTCGAATAAGCGCCCACTCTCAAGGTCCAAAAATTTAAAAAGCGCCCAGGGCGCTTAATGGAATAAATACGGTAATTACTTATAACACCAATCTTATCCCTAATGTTTATTTATGTGTTAGTCAGCAGCAGGAAAGAGTTTCAGTTCACTGAGGCCGGAATACAATTGTCTCAAAATTCTGAAGTTGTACACATACTCGATTTCGCGTACTCATAGTCAAATCTAAAGGTCACTATTGTCACAACACAAAACCACAAAGCCACATTCCAAAGATAGAGCAGATAAGGTAGTTTAAAATTCATCTGCAAACAATGATTTATAATAAAATAGTCAAACGTAATCCGACCAAGGTAGGGATTTCATCGAACATGGGTAAGTTTTGGTCGGCCATTGTCCAATGACCTACTGTTATTTGCAGGTTTTGTTTGGATATATCCCTCCCCCATAAACATTATATTTCTTAACAGAGCATCCCTTACATTCACTGAGATTGGTCAAATTCAAGACTTCGCATTTTTCAAACAGAAACTTTTCTGGTGCATGTTTCATGTAAAGCAAATGAGCCAGTTCTTTTTATCAAACTGAAATCTTGACTTTTTAGACAAGCATTTTTAAGTTAAAGCTTTTTGTGTATGTTTTTTAAATTTTAGATAGAAGGTTAGTAAGGTGCAGAAGAGGGCTCAAAAGTATATTGACAGTCTTGACTTGATCCTTGAAACTTGGTTCTTGTGACTCGAAGTTCAAGTGACTTGAATTTCGAGATGCCAGAATCGAGTTTAAAGTTTCAAGTAGTACCGAGTACCACTCAAAAGTAATTTGACAGTCTTAACTTGATCCTTGAAACTTGATTCTTGTGACTTGAAAAATTTCCATTAATTCTTTGGTTTTGTGTCAATATTCAAGCCTTTGGAGGAGAGGGGCTTTCAAGCCTTTTGCGAGGAGACAGTATTGTCAGAATTTGTGCTATCTGCGGTACAAGAAGAGTTGTTTGTAAATTTTGGTTTTGCATTGCTTTTTTTTTCTTAAAACATTTTTTAAATAGTTCTTATTGATTTACAAACATGTATTATAAATTTTATTAATATTAATGATTATTACAAAAAAATAACTCATAACTAATAGTTAATTTAATTTACAATTTATATATTTAACACTTTGACTAAATTAAATTAAAATTTGGGAGGCCTGACAGGGGAGGTGATCGGTCATTTCAAACGAAACAAGAAGATTGGAAGCCCAAGCCCTGTGTTTACTGTAAATCAGCAGAACACAAATCAGTTGATTGCGAGAAGATCAAAGGCGTAGCTAATAGAAGAAGGTATTTGAGTACCAATAAGTTATGCTTCAACTGTACCGGAACCAAACATCTTGCTTCTGAGTGTCTATGCAAGACTTGTTGCCAGAAATGTAACGGCAAACATCACACCTCAATTTGTGACAAAATCTCTAACCAGTTGCATGATGTTAGCAACGGGAGAGGGCCTAGTAGTGTATCCAGTAGTTGTGGTAAAGGTAGAGGGAATTATGTGTAGAGCGCTATTGGACACTGGTGCAGGTAGCTCTTATGCATCAGCTACATTGATTGAGCAACTGAACAGACAACCTGATCACAAGGTGTACAAAAAGATCGAGATGATGATGTCAGCAACAAGCCAGAAGATAGAAATGTACAAGGTGAACCACTAGCAGAGCTCACATCCTTTGGTTGGACCATTATGTCCCCAGGTGTAGAGACCAATCTGAATAGTGTATGCCTAACCAGAAGTTCTTCAACAGATTATGAGCAATTGTGTAGCCTTGATGTGTTAGGTTTAGAAGATAAACCTGAAGGTGATCAGCAGGCAGTATACAGTGAATTCCAAGAGCAACTTGTACATCATCCAGAGGGCTGGTATGAGACTGGGCTCCTGTAGAAAGCTGGCCACCTGCCCCTTCCTAACAACCGAAATGGAAGTCTCTGCCATCTAACTAACCTTGTGAAGAAGCTGGAGAAAGAACCTAGCCACCTGGATGAGTATAACAGGATAATACAAGACCAACTTGAGCAAGGGATTGTAGAAAGAGTGAATGATGAGCCACAGGGAGGAAGAGAGTTCTATCTACCCCACAAGTCAGTGATAAGGGAAGCAGCAGAGAGCACAAAGATGTGAATAGTGTTCGACGCATCAGCTAAAGCAAGTCAGACAAGTCCGTCATTGAATGACTGTCTAGAGACTGGGCCTCCACTCCAAAACCTACTCTGGAGTGTGCTAGTGCGAAACGGTTTAAAACCAGTTGCGCTTTGTGGCAATCTCAAGCAGGCGTTCTTACAGGTGCACTGATTCAGGAAGCTGACCATGATGCCCTACGATTTCACTGGATAAAAGATAAGGACCCCTCACAGGTTGAGGTTTTGCGATTCACACGGGCACTGTTTGGCTATACAGTCACCGTTTCTTCTCAGAGGGACTTTAAAGCAGCGCCTGGAGAGTTTGAAGGTTAAATATCCGGAGGAGGGTGAGGAAATTATGAAGAGTCTGTATGTTGATGACGTAATTGGTGGAGCGGATACATGTTGACCAGGGGTGTAATTTGAGAGAGGTTGCAGTCTCAGTGTTTGGAGAAGCAGGGTTTAAGCTACATAAATGGCACTCGAATGTACCAGAGCTGGAAGCTAAAGTTGTGCTGGATGATGAAGGGTAAACGTATGTAAAGGAACAGTTGGGCGTGAAACCCAATAAAGCAAAGCTACTCGGACTTCCTTGGAACAAGGAGGAAGATACCCTAGCCGTGACCTTTACCAGTGATTCCACAGAAACCACTTAGAGAGAAGTGCTAAAGAGTTTAGCATCAGTGTTTGACCCTCTAGGGGTAGCAAGCCCCGCAACACTGGTAGAAAAGATGATCTATAGAGAAGCCTGTAAACAACGCCTCCCATGGGATGCAGTACTACCGGAGAAACTTGAGAAATGGTGGGAAAAGTTCAAGAAAAGCCTGCCAGATGAAGTCAGAATTTCCTGCACCCTAGCTACATTCAAAGAACCAGTGAAGGGCATTGATCTACACGTGTTTGGTGAAACCAGAAACCAGAAATGTGGCCAGCACCTGTGCAAACTAAGCCAAGTATTAGGAAACAGAAGCAGAAGCAAAGCTATTCAAGGAAGTATTTTTAGTGGCTGTGGAGCAAGAGGACAGCCTACATCAAGGCCTGCAGAAACATGGATTCTGGCAGACCATTTGATCACATCATGGGTAGCGAGGTTCATTCACAACTGCAAGTCATGAAAAGCAAACCACCTGTCGGGGCCGTTAACCACTGGTGAGACAAATAAGCAAGTTAAGGGCTGGGTGATGAGAGTGTAGCAAAGCAAGCTAAACACAGATCAGTTCCAGGAAGATCAGCTGAAACTCAACCTGCAAAAGAATGGAGACGGCTTATACGGGTGCAGGGGAAGAATTCAGGGAAGTTATTCAGTGTATCTTCCTCCCGACGCCCTGTTGACAGAGAAAATGGTTCATGACGCACACGTTCTAAGCCTTCATGGGAGAGTGGGTCTCACCATGACCTTTATCCGCCAAGAGTACTGGGTGCCCCGTCTAAGGCAGCTTACCAAGAAGGTCATCAGAGCTTGCTACGGTTGCAAGAAATTTCAAGTTACCACCTTCACTAACAAACCCACAGCTAGTTTACCAACGGACAGAACAGTGGGATCAGTCCCATTCGAAGTGGTGGGAGTAGATTTTTCAGGCCCAATCACCTACAAGCTTTCACCAAAGAAGGAAGGGAAGGCCTATATCTTGTTGTTTGTGTGCAGTTTAACACGAACCATCCATCTGGAGTTGTTGCCAAATTTTTGAAAATTTTTAAATTTGAAAATTTACTCCAAACAAAGGAATTTCACAGCTGCAGCAACATGGTTAAGTAAAGTGATGAAGGCGGAACAGCTGCAGAATCACCTCGCCCACCAGGGTATCCAGTGGCAGTTTAACCTTAGTCGTGCATCCTGGTGGAGTGGACAATTTGAGAGGTGTTGCTTGATCTGGAGGTAACCCTAAACAACCGTCCACTGTGCTACATGGAGGATGATGTGCAATCACCTGTTTTAAACCCTAGTGCCATGATGTTACCAAGCTTATTCCAGACGAAGACCTAGACGAAGAGGATTTAGATTTGAAGAAGAGAGTGAGATACCTGCATCGTTGCAAAGATGTTCTGTGGAGTCGTTGGATAGGGGAGTATCTCAAGTCTTTGAGAGAGCAGCACAATTTAAAGCACAAAACCAAAGAGATATGACCGTTCAGCTGGGAGATGTGGTGCTCATTCAGAGCCCTGAGCGAAACAGGGGGAAGTGGAACATAGGCATTGTGAACAAGCTTATTAAAGGAAAAGATGGTGTTGTAACAGCCATTAGACTGAGAGCAGGAAAGTCTTACCTTGATCGTGCAATCCAGCACCTATACCCAATGGAGCTCTCTTGTGACCATTAGCAGGAGGAAGAGGAGCGAGGAAAGCATCTCAAATGAATTTGCAAGCAAGGGAATTCCGCTATCGCAGCCACTGACAATATCCGTCGCCTTGCACGCATAGAGGGAGCTGAATACTGAACATTGAACACTGTTTTATTCCATTAAACATTGAACACTGTTTAGTGATTAGTGAACACTGTACACAAATGCATTGTAGTATTTGATCTTACTTCTTAGATCAAATAGGGGAGAGTGTCGAGATTTGAGTTATGCTAATTATGTAAGATTCAGTCAGGGGTTACCAATGCACACGCGGTATGGACTGGAACTGTCCAAAACATTATGGGATACTTTTGTTGTCTTTTCGAATAGCACATGGCGAGCGATCGAACGAGATCTGTAATCTGTGAGAAGTGAGTTTTGCTGATTAAAATAGTTGTGTTAAGTTTCAAGTTGTGAGTTTATTGATGGAAGGAAACATTTCCGACAGAAAAATGATAACAATACAATAAAACAAGAATAGAAAAGAAAAGAAAAGATAAGTACACAGACGGCATTTCCACAAACAGGTGCTGCATTAATAATTATTAAGATAAGTTATTAGTTTCTCCCACTTTTGCGAATGAAAAAGAAGTTTTTTTTTTCCCTGGGAATATGGAGCTCGATATTGTAGACACGTCTTGTCCTAGCAATAAAACCTTTAAGTGTAGATAAGCTGTTTTGACATTTCCTAGAGTAGATATAATATTTACCTAATAACAAAATATGATTAATTAAAATGTAATCTTCTGTAATATCAAAATTTCCAAAGATGACATCTGGCTTGTACAGTGCGGCTACTGTTACCGGGGTTACCCAGACAAAGTTAACCAATCACAAAGCAGAACGGGAACATACATTCCAACATTTTTAATCCAGCCAATGAAATGTCGAGTACAGAACAATGAAATTTCAACTTGTTTACTTGTGAAGCTTATGTAAATACAGTGTTAGCTATCGTTAACTTTTCCATTTAAAGTTGGGTAGTTTTACATGCTACATAAATGAATGTGTCATGCAAGTGAGCTAGAACTGATTTTAAACTTTATGAAAGCAGAGAACGCAACGACTGTAGTGTTTCGTCAATTTGCGTGGCGGATTTGAATTCTCAGATAAAATAAAAACTCGCATGCCGGCGGTTTCATCTCCAAGGAGTTGTATTTTATACTGTTTTGAATTGTCGGGAAAATAAAAACTCGACTGCGAACTGGAATATTGGTTATTTTTCAACAATGGTTCACATACAAGTGAAATCGTGCTATAAACTTTTTTTCTGAAAGAAATTCTTTCCGGCTCATCCGGTTGTTGAAGAAACCATTCAAGTGCTCGTGACAGCCGGTGGTTAGTTTGAGAATTCAAATACCCCACACACTTTGCTTTCAAAACAATTTTAAATTACTGTTTTACAACACAATGTACTGGTAATAATTTGTTTCAGATTTTCAGATGCTTTTTCCTCACACAATTGAACTCAAAGTTATCCACATAGCCTATTTCTACAGCATTTCAGATTAAACTTGCCGATTTATGCTGAATAATGCACTTTTAACATGATGTAAAAATACTGCTTTCAAAACGCTCTGGTCATGCGACTGATGACGTCATGTCCCTTGCTTGTATATAACTTACCTCAAAAACTTTGTTGCTGTGTGATAAAACTAAAGTCTTCCGACTTTTTCGCTCATGTGCATTGCCCCCTTAAACTTTAAATACCAGACGTCACCTGGCAATTTTTAAATGTCCTGCACAAACAAAACCTCAATTATGGTATTTGTTTTCAATTTGATAGCGAAATCTTGTCACAGCAACCATAAATGCTTATTTGGGAATTGTCATGTGATCGATGACGTCATTACCCTACTTGTGACATCGGAAGATTTTTCATGGCAAGTTTTATCTTGTAGTGGTATGACATTCTTCTTGGTATAAAACTGCCATAGTTACAAAGCTTTTAAAAAAATTGCCTCAAAGGATTCTGGGATTTTTTTGTGACAATTATTATGTACTTTTATAATTAGCAATTTTTGCCCCCGCAGGGTTTTGGCCCAGAGGCCAAAACCCGAGGAGGCACCCTAGGACTCCCCGCGTGTATACATACAAGGACAAAGAATATTTGTTGAAAAAGTAAGAAATGTGTTTGTAATGGGCGAAGCGTTCTCGATTTGACAAAACTAGGCGCGCACGGTCGTGACGGGTAATATTTTAGCAAGCGCGCACGGTGGTGTCGGGTACTTGCAACCACGAGGTCGCGTTTGGTCACCTTCGCGTTTCGAGCTTCGCCATCTGCTAGCAGCGTTTTGTTTTCCGGTTTTGGCCTACGCGTGTTCACAGATTTGTTCGAGCGGTTTCTCTGCTTTGGTTGTGTTAAGTGATATTTGAAGCAAATGTTAGTAATACGTCGAAAGATTTCGAGCAATTGGTTTCGTGTTTTTGGCTACGCGCCGGCTACCTATGTTCCAAGCGTTACTCTCCGCCGCGAGAAAAATAACGCCTGATCGCAGGTTAGGTTTGTTGTATCGTATACATCTTACAAGTTACAACGAGTAATAAACAAACGCGTGAACTTTGTCATGTAGTACAAGGTACAACGTAATTCGTTTCGCTATTAAACAAACTGTCAGATTATTTGATCCAAAGAGTGGGTTGTTTTCTCGAATCTTTGAATGTGCCATATTTTGTTACTCGTGGAATTTTTTAGGCTTTTTGGCCTGGAAATTATTGTAAGTTTATTTTGAATGTTATAAGCCCGGGAATAAGCTTGTGTGCTGTCATCACGAATAATGTGTTATGTGTTATTTCCGCTAGGTGTTATTTCCGCGCGCTAGGTAATATAATTCGACTTGAACTTGTGAATATTTTTAGGACGCAACGGTGTCACACAACAAGAAATTCCGCATGACACAGTCAGGTAAAAAGAAGCCTAATTGTGCAGTCCATCGGCATTAATAATTAAAGGCGACAAAAAAACAAATTATAAAAAGGCGGGGGCAGCTTTATAGTGAGAACTATTACTAGTAAATATTGGAGGAGACTGAGTATGATATGAAGAATTATGCAGATGGAAGGGGGGTGTTATTATTTTAGAACACCCTCTTGTTATTTTATTTTATTTTTTTTATTTGTGTTTTTTATCATCCTGTTGTAATTTTAAATATTTTTATTACTTGTAAGAGCATTGAGATTTTCATGTAATGCACGAGAAATGAATTATCAATTATTATTATTATTATCTGCCAAAGCTGAAGGCTTCAAGACGCGGATAACACCCACCGAGATCTGCATAATTCTTCATATCATACAAAAGCCGAGTTTGTTTTATTACTCATTCAAATTATTTCCACAGTTCTGAAAACACAACATTTATTGAGATGGGTTCTCACTTCGGTTGAAGAATTTCACTTCAGCCCTGAAACTGTTCATGTACTTTATGTGCAGAAACAAATAAAATCTTAATATGTTTTATGAATATTTTATAATCATCACTTTTTAAATTTGTTCTGATCATTATTATTTTAAGCGGAATGGCTCAGCTGTCTTTGTTGAAACTGCATGACCTCCAATTATCTTATCAGGTACTCCAGCATTTATGGCTCCAGAAGTGTATGAAGGACATTATGATGAATCTATTGATATTTATGCATTTGGGATGTGCCTGTTGGAGATGACTACACTGGAGTATCCTTATATGGAGTGTGACATAGTCCAGATCCCTTACAGAGTTGCCAGTGTAAGTTAAGTTTTCTGTTGTCAGTGTTCATTGTAGTCCATCCATAATTAATTATAAAATTGAAAGTTATGAGTGTCAATCTGTTGAATAATTTTCCCTTTGCAAATTATTTTTGTATGACCTTTCTCTTTTAATCAAACACTCCAGGCTATTAACATGTTGTAGGTTGGCCATGGTATATGGTTTATGATTGTGTCACTACAATCGGCCAATATACATGTAACACAGAAATACTTGTGGAACTCTACAACCAATGTAATGCCAAGTGTTTCAAAAAAGCATATCTTCTACACTGTACAACAAGTACATTGTATTACAGTATATATTTTACAAGTACATTGTATTGCAGTAATTCACCTGATGTTTCGTTTTGTTTTGTTCACATTTCTTCCTCCTTATAGTGATTTACAAAATGTATTTGGGATGTATGCATAAACATTCCAGCAATTAGGCTCAGTATATAATTATTTATAGAAACGTGCCAAAGACGCTGTGACATCCAGTGCGATTGATGGATTGATGTTACAAAAAAGAACGGAATTCAACAAATTTTCTTTGGATCTCTTTTGCACAATGCTGTTCCTCCTGTGGACCATGATATTTGCAGCTATTTGTGAGATTTTGTGACTTAATTGTAAGCACACTCTGGTTTGAGTCACTACTCCTTGTCTTAATAGGAAAGACACTTTAATTTATTCTCACAGATATTTCCTCTCCATGCAGGTGTATAAATGGGCACTTTGAAATACTCCTGGTCTGGTTCAAAAAACCCAGATAATCTCCTGACCAGCAGTAAGAGACACTTGGTCCCATGCAAACTTTAACTTTTTTTTCTTACTAAATAAAAGTAATAATAATTCCTGATAAACAGGGTATCAAGCCAGAGAGTTTGGATAAAGTTGCATCAAAGGAAATTAGACAGATCATCGAAGGTTGCACAGAATTCAAGATTGATAAAAGGTATTCCATTTATGTCTAAAAACGTAAACATCAACTACAAGCTCCTAAATTTCTCAATTGACAATAGTTTTGACAGAAAAAAAAATAATGTTAAAGCAGGGCAAATGTCGTTACTCATGGCACGAAAAATTACTTTAGAGTACAGTAACTTATCTGCTTTCTAGCAATAGAAAATAGTTTCGCAGCAGTCTAGTAGACCCCACAATATTACATTGATATAGGATATATTCAAGGCTGCTGCCTAACGGGCGCCCGGTCGCCAGGGGCGCCTAAGTTACGAGTGCGGGCGACTGAATTTTTGTTCAAGGAGCCCGCATGGGCGCCTAAACATTGATCTTCCACTCCCATCTTTTGACTTCAATTTCCTTGTAACCTTGTTTCATTGGCATAAAAAATCCCATTTAAAACAAAAAACTGCTTCATTTTAAACGGAAACGCTAAAATTGTTCGCATTTAGCGTATCAAGTACGTAACGTGTCTTTGCAAAATTTAGCAACTTCGAAAACCATTCGCTTTCAAGTGTTTAGGACTGGGCCTAACTTCCAAATATGGAATGTGTTATGTTCTGGATTACGTTTCATTTGCTTCGTTGACGTTTCGGAAAATTTTCGAAGTGAATCTGAAGAAATATTTACGGATACAAAAGTGAAATCAATCTGTTTGCTACTGCAGTCATGGATCAGGTCTGAAATAATTTTAATCTGCAAACGCTTGGTACAAAAACCTTTCCGACAGGCTTAAACTTACGTAAAACAACGTGCAAATATCGTGATATGTACACAAACTTACGTGGCGTGTTTTACATGTAATTCAGCTTAATCTATAAAGCATTGAACGCTTAACTTTAGAATGAACATTAAGTGTATGCCTCTTTCTTTTCATGTGACATTTCATATCTGCTGCCGCTTTTTTGTGGACTAAGGTTGTTATTTTCAACGAACTGTTTCATGTTTTCGCATTTATAATGAGGAGCATTCTCGGGCATTGATCCGTAACTAGCAAATTTTTGTGCTGGAAACCTCAGTGCTTTTTGCCTGCTCAGATGTTCAGTTTGAATAAAACTGAATAAAATGAATTGCTTTTGTTACTACATTAATTTTATAAACAACTTATTTGACGAGTTAAGTAATTTGAAGTGTAACAACAAAGATAAGATCATAACTTAATTAAAGTGTTTACACAGGTGTTTTTGACTTCTTATTGCCTTTTTCTAAACCTAGGAAAAATTGACCTGCTTAATTATTGCTTCTTTTTTAACCTTGATTACTAAAATATTAATTGAACTGGATTTTCCTGCTTCATGTTCATTGATTTTCTATGTGAAAAAACTAATGAAAGTACATGAAATGCACTCAGACTGGCACTGGCTTAACAAATGAATTAACCCTTCGTGCTTTCAACTAAATGCATGTCAGTTTTCATTGTTGGTTTATTTCTCCCAGCCCAGCTAGTGATTTAACCAACAGAGGGGAGAGATAATATATATTGCTGATATTGATGACTTATCAAACTTCTTTTCTCTGGGTCTCTTAGGTTGCTGCAGAGTAAAAAACAGTTTTATGGGGAGGCTCTGCCCCAGGGTACCCTTACCCTTTTTATATACCCTTTCTGCAACCTCATTCCCAGGATCTCATGAACGAGGTTGTTTTGGTTTGTGAAAGCGACCCTTAACCTTTTAGAAACCATATGCCCCCTCATGAAGATGACACCCCTTTCACATACCAACAAAAGGAATACTACATCTTTTTACTTATTTTTCACTTGAATAATAACACTTAAAAAGACTTATTAAATGACTTGATCATTTGGTGGGTCTGTTCAAGCATTATGAAGGGTTCTTTTAATACTTTAAAACCAGTTTTCCCTCCCCTTTTGTATAGTCCAACTCATGAAATCCCCGGGGGGGGGGGGGGCACCCGGTATATTTTTGGGTGGGGGTGTGCCGCTGGGAATTTGAAGCCCTTAAACATACTACTTGCAAAAAATGGTGAAAATTTATTAAGCGCCCAGCCTCGAATAAGCGCCCACCCTGAATAAGCGCCCACCCTCAAGATCCAAAAATTTAATAAGCGCCCAGGGCGCTTAATCAAATAAATACGGTAGTCCACTATAGGGAGTACCCCTAGGGGACATTCGGGTCTATTATAGCTATAATGTTGGGGGGAGGTTTAATGCCTGGGCCCCTCTCCTAGCTAGGCCACATAGTCGACCACATATTTGCCTAAGTAACCTCCACCACCCCCCCCCCCCAGATCTGTCTTTGGTAACTTAAGCTGGGCTCCTAACATAATGGCTTGGGCTCCTAAATTTTTAAGTTAGGAGCCCGAAGGGCTCCTAAAAAATTTCCTTAGGCAGCAGCCTTGATATTCATCTTGCATGACAGAGCCTGTCAGATTAGCTCAATCAAGAAGGTGCCAGTATGCGGCACGGGAGGTCGTGAGTTCAATTTCCAGAGGGCGTCAAATTTTTTTTACCCCGTAGCAATGAAATGGTTTGTTTATTATATCAACCTGATTTAGCTTTCGGATGCTCCTTCATGTACGATGCTGGCTTTACAGATAAACACAAAAGTCATTGATTGATTATCTCAATGTCCACTTTTTTGGTGGCCGATTGCTTTCTACATGTTATTGTCAGCCACATTTTGTTTCTTTGCTTCTTGTTTTTCTTTTCAAACCCCTTTAAATTTTAATGGCCGCCTTTATATGGCCTTCTTGCTTCAATCTTTCTACCATCAAACTATGATCGCCATGTTGCGCGACCGTGACTCCGTATGTATGTACGCCGTACGTACGCGCCCCCGAACCATGCCGATTTCCGGGTTGACCATGAAAACTCATTTCGATAGTGTTCCTTCTTTCATGGTTATGGTGTGCTACGCTCTGCAGCCCTTCGGGCTGCTAAGGAGCTCCGCTATTATAATATCATATAATTATCATCACTACCATACTGTTTATAATTATTATTAGTATACACCACACAAGTGAATAGTGCTTTTCTTCTCTGGTTCTCTCTTCACAAACATCAGTCACAATGCATTCATCTCCATGAATCCTTTCACGGGAAAATACGAACTCACAATACACCTTGCTCCCAATGTGTGTCAGTTGGTGGGTCATTGTACTGGTATTGTGGAGGTTATGGGTTCAAATCCCGTTGAAGCCCTAAAATTTTTTAGGCTTCTTTCTTTGCAATTTCTTTCAATGCAGTTTTGCTGCATGGATCACTTCCATTATTTCTCTCTTGTTCTTCTGGTGTACTGGTCTTTTGTTCTTAATTTCTCAATAACTGTCAGTTTTAAGCTTTTGTGGCCACATTCTCTTCTATTACTCTTACTTATATCTTTTGAAAAATAGCAGCCACCACTCTCCACCGGAACAATAAATAAATGAATAATTTTTAAATTAATATACTTGTCATTTTTTTGTCCCACCCTACCCCTTCAACACTTGTCATGGTATCAACTGAGCATAGGTCTTGGGAACATAACCTAGGTGATGACTGATGAAACCAAGGGTAGAAAGTGAAGTGGAAGCTGTACAATTTCGGCGCTCTCCAAATCTATTTGATGGTCGTTAAGCATATGGTGTTTTGCCAACAAAGAGTTTTTATCCAATGTTGTGATGGCCTTTTGCGTGTTCTTTCATACGTGTGTTAAGCACGCGGGATGTCTGACCAACATAAACACAGTCGTAATTGTTACACTCGATCTTATATACAACTCCTCTGGTATCCTCTTTCTCGATCCTGTCTTTTGGTTTTTTCAGTATGTTCGAGCCATCTTCTTGTCTGGTTGTTTTGGTGTCAAGAAAGGCAATGGAACCTTCGGATTCTACCTCGATTGTAAATTTGATGTGAGGGTTGATGAAATTTAGATGTGAGTGGAATTCATCTACACGTTCCCTTTTTACACATACGTGGCTGTCATCTACGTATCTAACCACCATTTGGGAGGGTTAGGGGTCGAAGAGAGAGCCTTTTCTTCGACATGTTCCATGACGAGATTGGCCAAGAATGTTAAAATGTTAATTTTAGTTGGACAAAAATCAAGTACCAGAATAATTTAACTCCTTTTGCGTTATTTTTTACCTTTTCTAAAAGATTAAGATTAAAGTAATAATCCGTGATAACACCAAAAACAGTAAGAGTCTGAGGTAAACTATAGGTAAAGTATCACGTGTGCTATTTTGTAACATCGTCTTTTAAGCGATTCAGTGGAATTCAGTGGAACTTCGAAATCTGTTTTTGATGTTTGATGTTGTTAGAAATGATTTCTTTTGATAAAATATTTAAAATGGTAACACAACAGTTTGCAATAAGATTCAAGTAATTTCGGTACAATTAATTCCCGGCGTATTCAATCGAACAAAATCGAACCCAATCGAACACTAATCGTTCGATTGGATTCGGTAATCGATCAAAATCGAACATCTATTTTGCTGTGAGTTCGACTTTCGAACCAATCGAACACAATCGAACTCAATCTAATTCGATTTTGTTCGGAATCCGTCTCTTGATAAGTAAAACACGCAGGACTAATCAGGGGGACTGTGCACTGTACAAAATGTGACCTTTCACGCGATTTTAGGGCTTATCCAAATTTCACGCTATGGCTATTTTCACGGTTCGGGCCGAGAAAACGAAAAAAATGACTGGAATGTGCGTGAAATTTCTCCAACACACCGTGAGCACGCCGTGAAAAAAGTCACGGCAACCGTGAAATATTACACGAAGTCTCTGGCCGGAGCAAATTCACGGCGTGAATTTTTCACGCCGTGAAACAATTCACGCCGTAAAAAGTTTATTTTCACGCCTTATAATAACAAGCATGATCACTCTGAATTAAAAAGATCACGCTATCTGTAAATCCAGCATCTGTTAACTAAAAATAACTTGCAAATGACCGCTCTGAGCACTGAAAGTATTAAAATGAAATCGCTGTTATCGGTTCCAAATATCAAATGCAAATGCTAAGAAATAAAGAACCATGCGTTATTGCCTGTGTCTTCTAAACAACAGCGTTTATACTAGATAGTCTAGTCAGAGTGGTCTTTCATTCACGAAACGTAATTTAAGTACTGTTATCTCAAAAATTGATTTGTTTGTTTTCCTATGTTTCGGAAGCACGGATTAAAAAAAATATCAAAAACATGTTACATGTAGGTTGCCCACGAAAGTCTTACCTTTGCACGACAGATGCAGCATTTACTTTCATCTGCATACATGTACAATTTTCGTATGAAACGAAATCGCTAAAATACTGGAGTTCAAAGACGGCGGCACCGCGGGTAAACAAACCATGACTCGATCTCGTATAAAATTGGTTGCCCCGGTTTTCAAGCTATTGCCACGGTTCATTCTTCTCAAATAGACCATTGAAGTTCTCATCCTTTGAAGCTTTTGGACAAAGGAGTGAAAAACGTTTTCAAAACTTTTTAACTATAGAGATTAAGATCTGGCCGTGTCGATATTACTAGACTCCGCGGTGCCAACGCACAATTGTCTCGTTTCGTAGTTTCTTCTTCATGAAGAAGAGCTGGCCATAACATTTCGTTACTTTTTTCGTCAAACTTCGAGGTTACAATTACAAATACTCGCACTGAAATAGTTTTCTTTTCAATAACTGAAAGAAAAATATAAGCATACCGATACTTCTTTAGTATGAGCGACGAAGAGAGCCACAGAGAGCGAGAGTGAGAGCGAGTTTTACCTCCAGTGTTTTTTCCCTTGATTATACTCTTTTTTTGAATAGTGCTTAAAGGCCATATAATAAATAACTTATTAACCTCGTCCGTTCGGTCATTACAGGGGAATCTCAGACCTCAACCTTGATGTATTGACCTCGCTGTCGCTCGGTCAATACATCAAGGCCTCGGTCTGAGATTCCCCTGTAATGCCCTCACTGTCGGTTAATAAGTAGTATCTATCCGTTTCGCCAGCACGCAAAACTTTCAACATTCCTGAACAGTGATCCAACACAGTAGATACATGTATTATCGAATAAACAGTATCTTAGAACCCAATTCATTTGGTTCGACCTAAAAATTCCTTCTCATGTGAAGCCCGGGTGTGAAGTACTTTGTTTTATCGAATTAAATTCATCCGCTAGATTTATACCATCGCGTGAACTCTTTTTTTGAAATACTTGTTTTGAACTCAGCGTGCACTGATAACTTCAGTCTGTCGAGCGAAGCGCGCAAGGTCTAAAAATAGAATGCAAATGAAAACACATCAGCGTGTTCTGAGATAAATAGAAGGAATCTAGGCGAAGTTTTTGATTTATAAAAGTGTTTTAGGAATACCAGCTGTCTCAGAAAGTGTTTTAGGAAAATCATGCGCCATTTCGGTTTGCTTGTCTGAGTCTTGGTCACGTCTGATTCGCCCGCTTCCCTATTGAGATTTTGAAACGTGCAATCATGCGACTGGTTTCACGACAAGTCTCAGGTTCAACAATTTCACGGCGTGTTTCTCTCCTGATGATTGCACGGTGCGAGAAAAATAATTCACGTTTCTCAAACGAATTCACGCCTGCCGTGAAATATTTCACTCCTGGCGTGAACACGGAGTGAAATTATATTTTCACGGCGTGAAATTCGCAATTCACGCACCGTGAATAGAAAAAAAAGTCACGTTTCACGCCTAAATCCTTAAGCCCTAAAATCGCGTGAAAGGTCACAAATGTCCGCAATATTAGCAAACAGGAGTTTGGTAATCGAACGCTCAATTGAGTACAATTGTGGACTGTTTGGTAATCGAACGTTCAACTTTGTTCGATTGACCAAATTTTATTGTGAGTTCGATTACGTTCGATAACCGAACCCAATTGAACGATTGGTGTTTGATTGGGTTCGATTACCATAAGTTCGATTGGATACGCTGGGATAATTTTGTCCAATTAATACTCGAAGTCCTGGCGGCTTCCATCTTAAAAACACCAAAATGCCGCCAGGTTTATGTTCCATGACTTTTGACAGCTGTCAGTTATAATAATAATAATAGTAATAATAATAATAATAATAATAATAATAATAATAATAATAATAATAATAATAATAATAATAATAATATGTTTAATGAAAACTCATTGCAGTAATAACTGAACTACAGAGTAAAATACAAGGTATAAATATAAACTATTAATTACAATATATATACAATATAAGGCTCTAATATATACAAGCTAGTTCGAGCGTGAAGTGACGAAGTCCTGAGGACGCTTCGTTCTGCAAGACTTGATGGTGCTACGACTAGTGCCGGATCTTAAATCGTAGTTATGTACAATCTCCTCACATCGAGGCAAAAGAAAATGAAGAGGGCTATTTACATCCTGAAGTTTACAGACATACTGCCGGCAAAGATGTTGGTGCCGTTCTCTCAATGAAGTGAGGCCGAGCAGCGGTAATGCCTCCTTGTAGTCGAGGGAAGGACAAATAATAAACATGGCTCTCTTCTGGACTCTCTCAATATTATTATCTAAAAAGTCAGGAATGTTCTGCCAAACAGGGGCGGCATATTCTAAAATAGGACGCACTATTGTAACAAATACTTTGGCTAATGCTACCGACGTGGCACCACATTGCTTTAGTATCCTTAGGGAAAAGAGTCTTTTGTTCGCTTTTTTAACAATATAGTCTATGCGGTAGTCCCATTTTAAGTCACTGCTGATGTAAACTCGTAGGAGGCTAATTAGCTGTTTCAAATTAACGATATTTTTTCGTAAAATTTTCTGGAAATTGTGTGATCTATCTAAAATGTTAAAAACACAATTTTTGCAAAATGATAAATTTTGGGGTTGCTCTACTGATACCTCAACTTACTTGTTTTAGATACACAATCAAAGATATATTGGACCACCCATTTTTCTGTGGAGTGAAGGTTAATCTAGTGGAGGCAGAGCCAGGTGTTGACAGTGACAACACTATGCCAGCTGATACAGTCAAGTTGTTCCTTCAACTGGAGGAAGCTAAGAAGCGCAAAGACATACACAAAGAGAATGAAGGAATCCAGTTTGATTTTAACTTAGGTACTGACCAGCCAGGGAAAGTCACATTAGAACTGGTAAGTAAACCCAACGAAAGCAGAGCAGATAGTTATTAAATATAAAAAAGTTTTGTTTCACAGCTAAACAGGTACTAAAGGTGGTTTTTTTTGAAATATATATATACTTTCAGGAAAAAAGGAAGTTTTTATTTCGTTTTTCTCTATGCACTTTTGTGATGGTTTGGTGGGCTGCCATCTGCACTAACCTCCAGTTGACGTGAAATGATGTAAACTTGATATCAATTAATTAATAAATTAGCCATTCTTGAGAAGGCGCAGGAGTAGGAAGCACCTGGCTGTGCCTACCACGTAAAACATGGAGTGTATCTGGGCAATTCCACATGAGAGGTGTAAAAATGAAGATTTTTCAAAAGATATTTCAGATGGAATAATTACCTGTGCTGCATTGTAGACATGTTATAGTATACAGAAAAACAACTTTTACTTTGTCTGTGACAACAGTGTTTTTAGGGGGGTCTCCAAAGTACGGGTTTACCTTCTTAATAATTTACAATGTCTGTGATGCACATTTTTAACTTACAAAAATCATACTTTCAAAATGCTTATGAATTCAAACAATTATATTAGGAATATTGCCTCATTTGTGTTGACAAATAACTGATAAAGACTTCATCCAAAAGATTTTTAAAAAATAGCAACAGCGATGTGAAGTTCTGTCATGGACGTTACGTAACGTCCATGAAATTTTGTGCATTTTTTTTCTCTCCTTAAGTTATTATTTGAAGGATTCTTAAAAAAATTCTGCTGCTTTGTTACTTATCAAAAATGAACATTTTGATGATAACAAAACTCTGGTAAACTGCTACATTTTTTAACTAAGTGCAGTTAAAGTTGGTTATGGACGCCATATCATGGATGTTACACTTTTTGCAAAAATGATGAAAAAAAGGCAAAACTTTATCAAAGTCTTTGGAAAAGGTAAAAAATAGTTAGGCGGTATAGCAGTGGACAGTTTTTTCCAAAAGACAGGTTTGGGTTGATAAACAGCAAGCTTGTGGATAGAGATTTGCTGACAATGCAGGTTAATATGTCATGTAAGGACCGTGAAATGTCCTCAAAAATATAAATGAGCATTCCACAGGTTTTACATTAACTAGCAAGATAATTTCATTTCCAACTGCCAAGAAATATTGTTTTACTACAAATGATAGAGCCCAACAATTGAAAAAAGTTAATTTATTTGGTAAACTTGAAGAAGAATTCACATACTGTAACGTCCATGATAATTTTTGTAACGTCCATGACCTTACATTTTTAGTCTCCAAGAAAAACTGTGAAAGATAATGGAGGTGAAAACAAAATTTTCAGTTAACACAATCACTAAACTACATTGACATGGAGAAGATATTTTGAAAATGCTTGAAAGTTCACAGGAATCTTAAAGTAATGCTAATGCACTAAATTACGTGGTTGATTTTTATGTAACGTCCATGAGAGTCGTTTTTCTCAATATTTCTCTGGCGCAAATAAGTCAACTGGAAAAAAGAAATAATCAAATTAACACACTAAGGTGCAGAGACTTGTACATCAATGAAAAGTTTTAAAACTTGTTTTCATTCTTAGACAATGCAAGTTTAAAGTTCTAAAAATTAGTCTGAATTGTAACGTCCATGACATGGAATTGCCCATCTACGTCACGTTTGCGTTTCGTTGTGTATCTACATATACGTTTGTATGCATATCAGAAAAGTTATACTTCAATTTGCTTCAGAAAACCATAAATTTTGCTTTCCTTGTGGTAGTATTCTTTCTAGATTACAGTGCTTTAACACGTTTACACATCACATGCTTTTCTCCTCTGTAAATATATAGCTGCACAATGTGTAAGGCCCATGCATCATAATCCGTGACCTCTTGATAATATAATTTATTTCGTTCCCTGGCCTCAGTGCTCAACCTTAGTGCGGGTAGTCCTTAGTGCGGCTAGTAAATGGGTTTGGCTGGTTAAATGTTTGAACCACTAGCCACTGGGCTAGTCGCGTTAGAAGAGGTTTTGAAAAGATAAATAATGTAAAAATCAGTTTAATTTGATTGCCAAATAAGAGAAAGAAAATCAAAAGCCCTTTGGGCTTAGTGTCTTGTGTCACTTTTTGGACTTTATTTGAAAACTATAGATCGCTTTATGCGTCCTTTTATTGCTTGCTGGGGACGTTGCTGGCTAAAGACTGTCAAATATATCGAAAATTGAAAAGCATACATCTAACATAAAAAAAAATTTAGACTCCTCCCCCCAAAATAATTACTCCTCTTTTGAACTTTATCGATCCACTAAAAAAGAAAACAACATCTCCTTTTGACATTCACAACACGATACTATACGAAACTCTTGATTCAGGTCAATTCAAAAACCCAGTTATCAATATAAGCGATTCCCCAAGCAGCAGAAAGTAGGCTGTACAAAAATTCAGAGTACACTCCAGCATGTAGCCGTTGAACAGTTGAATAAGGAATATCAATGTTTGTGCTAAAAGGATTTGTTGTTTTCAATATGTGACATCCAAGCATTAAGGTAGAGTGTCGATTCTTTTACCTTTTTGATAGTACTATGAAATATTATAAAAACCTTGTTATGATGCTGTGTACGGTCATCCAGTTCCTTGAACAATTGTGTGTCACACAAGCTAGGGTAAAGGGTTTATAATTGATCATACATTACACAGTTTGAGAAATTAATGATATGAAGATAACCGTTTAGGAAGCTTAAGGGACTCTCCTTTGTTGTTTTGTAGTTGTGACTGATAAGAACGTTTCCAGACTCACGTTTAAATAAACTTCACTTCACCTGGCACACTACCACTCCACATATCTTATTTTGACTGATTTCATCACCAGATTTTTCGATTTTCTGCTGTTCTTTCGTCTTCTGAAGTGACATCCCCATCGACAATTGTTTTAGCAAATGGCCTCTGTTTCTAATTGGCCTGTACTTTGACTAAATCTTGTTGTGTGTAGGTTTCAAAATGCTTCAAGTTCGTCGAATAATTTATAAAATACATGTAAAGCGTTATCTCTTTTCCAGAGAGGGTCTTGGCATCCACTTTGGGTGACCTAGTATTGTGAATAAATTGTTGTCTTTCTTACAGCAATGAAGTGACCTTTAGTTGGTGTGCATCTTCTTGACTCGTAGATTTTTTGACTGTTTCCTAGCAAAGTTTAGGGTAATACTCGACTTGAAGACACACAAGGAAATAATGTCCACGGGATCTACCAGTTGTTTTGAACTAGTTTAATCAACGCAAATTCCAATTTGCACAAGCTACCTAGTCAATTGAAAGTAAAGGCATACATGTACATGTGGTTCGACTATTACAACGTTTTAAATCGGATGTAATTAAAATGGAAACGTCAAAAAAGCTTTTTCTGACATATTATCGATAAACTTACAGTTCTGTAAGGCGCAATCCCGTTTAAGACACGCTATTTCCCTATTGTTGTACCAAAATCACAAACGCACTGTTCCCAATTAAGGCACGAATGGTAGCTATTATCTGACACTATGACTAGAATGGCAGAAATCGCATTTATCACTATGAAAATCAAACAAAAAGCTTAAAAATAAATAAACTGTCAACAAAGTGCAAACAGCATCTGAATAGCGACGGACACCTCCTGAAAAATCTAATTCACCGCAACGTTCCGTTTCAGCGAAACGGAACGTTGGGGAACAGCTTTTATGAATTTATGCAAATTAGCTAAAAACGTTCTTGTTTAAATTTAGAGAAAAATAAAAAAATTCGGATGGAGCCTTGGATAAACTTAAAAAAAAAAAGAAAAGAGGCCAAAGGCAAAAATTGGGGCTTTTATCAAAAAATCTAATTGATCGCTTACGAAACGACATTGCGGAACAGCTTTTATGATGGAGCCACAAATAAACTTAAATAAGATATAGCAAGGAGTCTGCATGCAAAAGTTGCTGCTTTTATCACGCCGGTAACGATTATTACGTTAACCGACCTGACTATCACTGAGTTCTACGAAGACATCGCTGCCTCTTGCATTAATTTAAAACCGTCACTTGGGTAAATTCAAATTCACTTCGGCCGCCATTTTGCTCTGACGTAAAGTCACGTAATAGGAAAAGCCTTTACTAGAGTCTTCTCCCGATGAACCCCCATTTTGAAAATTGTTGTGGAGAAGAACCTGGGGACAATGTTGGTCAAATCTTTGTCGTCTTTGTAAATGGAGATTTGTAATAGAATTTTTTAGCTTCTTTGATGTTTAATTGCAATTTTTTTAATTTTTTACTTGTAAATAGCGCCTTTGGACCCTTGGGAAAGGGCGCTTTAGAAATCGTATTATTATTATTATTATTAAAGGGGAGGATTACGCAACAACGGTGTCTTGGATCAGATCAAAAGTCTCATTTGCGATCCTCCGATCCGCCTTAATCTGCCTAAGGGGATCAAGAACTGTAAAGAGAAACAGGAACATTGACATTTATGATATGGACTTTCAAGTAGAGAATTCTCGTACTGCAATTTAGATCGAATATTTTTTTTTAATATATAGTTCTTCTTTTATTATTGCTCTCGAAGTCGCTTTTACTATTTTTCTACATTTTTAAAGACACTGTTTTTACTATTATGTAAATAATATGTTTATATATAAAGTTCTTATTCGAATAGTCAAATCATTGTAATTCTTTTAGAAATTGGTTAATAAAGTGTTTATTTATTAAAAAATTTAAAATTTTTAAAAAAAAAAATTATTATTATTATTATTATTATTATTATTATTGTTATTATTATTTGTTATTGTTATCATTAAAGTTGTCTGACTTTCGCCTTTGTGTTTTTACATTGTAAATATAAAGGCTTTACAAAGTTCACTACTTAAGAGCGAAATTCTCTATCTTTTTAGAATTTTCGGACAAAAAGGTTAAAATCGAATTTTTTTTTATTACGCCAAAAAGACCCTTTGGGTAAACTATTTTTGAAAATATTATGTAAAACTTCCAGCGAGTTTAATTTTTTGAGAAAACGAGGAAAGTTTGTAATTCGAGCTCATGCTGTCTGAACGCCGAGGAAAACTAATTAATTGACAGCAATTTCGTGGCATTTTCGATGCGCTCGTTCTCAACTTCAGAAACTTGCCTTGAGTTCATTTTTACATGAGTATTTAACCATCCCTAGGTCTTCCTTTTAAACAGAAAATCTTCCTGAAATATGTAATTGTTGACACATTTTCACCGCGTTAAAAATTCTATCGATCGCAATTTAATTTACACACCGAATTTGACCTAACTTCAGAGGGCTAGAACACCAAGGGTATACGCTTCTATCGGTAAAACATGGGTTCTTTTGAAAGCCCTATTCTTCCTTCTTATCATATCCAAAGCGTTAGTTTGGCCCGTAAAAAGTGAGTGCGCTAGCACGAAAAATATACAGGCATTTTTCACATGTTTCCGCCATAATTTCCATTCTGCAGTCAACCGGATAATGTCGAACTTAATTGTTAAAACGAATTAAATTTGGTCTTATGCTTCGCCGTTATCAGTTTCAATGACTTTAATTTTTTGCTACAAAACTACAATATCTCAATTTTTAACAGAAAGGAACAGTTTCAATAAAAAAAAATAAATAAAGCAACAAACAAGACATGCTCACCTTGCAATTGTGCCGCCGTTAATTTATGCGAGGGAAGAGAATTGTCGCTGTACATGTATGTTGTTTTCATTTCCACTGAAGCGTTTCCTTGCACTTCTCAGTTTTTAAATATAAGAATACCCTTTTTACGCATATACATCTCAATTTAGACGACATTCCTGACATTTAGCAAGAATCTTATCCACCAAAACGGCAAATTCGTGCTATGTGCTGTTTGACTATACTCGTCACGCAAGAGAATTTATTGATATCATATTTCCAACACAAGTTGACGTGACGTAGGGACGGACCATTGAAATAACCGGTGGGGTGTTGACTTTTTCCAAAAAAACTGTTTCAAGAAAAAAGGGATGTGACATAGTGCATAGTTAAAAAAAATAAGGTAAAGAAAGAACCAAAACGAGAAGTAGTTGTCATCTTTTAAAGGAGGAGTTTTTTTTTTGTTTTTTTGTGGGGGGGGGGGGGTCGTATTTAACATTTGGATTTTGTGGGGGAACAGGGGAAGACGTTCTGATAAAGAAAGGGACAATATATTTAACAGGCATAATCAAATCCCGTCCCTTTAACCCCATCGGCAAACTAAACGGTTTCAGGAGCCCCCATATGTCGCTCCAATGCTTGTGCCCTAGAATAAAATCCTCCAGACAAGTAGGCCAAAAATGTTTGCCCCCACCCTCCTCCTACAAAGTACGGAACTTGAGACAGTGTACGGGTTATTGGGCAATATATTTGCGTTGGCTCTTCGAGCTGGTGTCATTTAGATTTGCTACACCGCATTGAGTCCCAATAAGAACGAGAAAGCTGTCTGCGGTTGCAATCTTCTGTATCGGTTCTAGTCGCGGTGGTGTCTCGCCAAGTCAACCTTTCACGTAATATACGATCAGCCTTTCTTTCAGTTGTCTATATTTAATTGTACGCCCATTAGATAAATCTGTTGTTTTCGACTCAGGTTTTCTGCTGAATTTAGAATGAAAATATTCTTATGAACATTCTAATACTCGTTTATATCGTTTAACATTTCCGTTTAGTACGCAATGGGTATCTATTGATCATGTCAGTGCCGTAGCAAAGGTAAAATAAGGGAAGAGGGGCACGTGAGCGCCGGAGGCGCGAGCTGCTAGCGGTTCTGGGGGCATACCCCATAGTTTTCTTATTATAAATAAAAACAGTGTATTTTGATCTATTTATGTGTGACACTAATAGACGTCAACTATACTTCTTACAGGTCTGAAGAAATTTTGTCCGAATATTATGGAAAGATCCAGTATCCGTACACATTAAAAACATTAATTTAGGGTGGCTACACCTCGTATTTGTATGTCAGATCATGATGTTCCCTATTTTTGTATTACCGTATTTTCTCAATTAAGCACCCCCGGCGATTATTTCGAACTTGGATTGGTGGACCCGGCGCCGGTTTATTTGAAGCCGGGGTTTAATCCGGGCCGAGCGTTTATTAACGGAAGGCAAATTTCTGTCAAATTTTCAGATTGATTTGCTTTCAGTCGATCTCCGAGACCAAGGGGCAGTTTTACAAAGCAAGGCGATTTTGCTCTTCGTTTTGCCCCGAAAAACTTTCCCTGGCCATCTAAGTTTTACAGTTTCCCAAAGGTTCATTATTGCGTATTGAACACGTTTATATTGCAACCATGATTTATGACAAAAGGAACATAAACGGTATTTTAACTACACAAAAGAGCACGAAGTAAAGGTTATGGATACAAAGTTTTGAGTTCATAAACGCCTCGAACTGAGGGTTTCTCGTGATTTCAACGCCTGTAAGCACTAACACAAGAACGAAAATGCGTCACTGTAAGACAGACGGGAATGCGAAAACGGCTAGGTGAATAAGGTTATATTTTGTTGTACAACGTCCATCCTAGCTACGTTACGCCAGCGTTCATTGAAAATTCCAAAGTAGCATACCGTACTAGTGCCATTCATAGCAACGAACGAACACTCCCGGCGTTTATTAAAAAATAAGCAATTTTGACCCGGCTTTTATACGAGGCCGGCGTTTAATCGAGAAAATACGGTAATTTAAACCATGCGGCGGCTGAAATTTTATCCGCCAAATGTAAACCGGACGACCATTGCTAATTTCTTTTGCTTGTAGCTGACCAAGAACCCTGGTGAACACTTTGGGAGGAGCACGAAAAAAATGGGATTAAGGAGAATAAAGGCAAGCGGAAAAAGTTGCAAGGGTCTTCTGCAGGCGAAGTAGCGGAAAAATTTATTCATTCTCTCTGTCTATCAGAACAACCCAAAACTCTTTCTTTTCTAATTATTTTTACACATATATTGATTAAATTATTTATTTACTTATTTATTTATTGATATATTTATTTATTTATTTTTTGCGCTGCTCCAAAACTAATACCTGAACTATAAACTGACTGCCTGAAGCTATATCAAGCCCGCGGGATCAGGCTACGGCTTGTTTCGCGGACAAAATTTCACCAGGTCTGTAAGAAGAACAGTGGACGTCTATATCTATCACATATAGCAAATAGATTAATTTAATAATTTTCCGCTAAGTTGCTGTTTGTGACCTATTAGTGACCATTAGCTGGAAGGGGGTTAGTGGGCCTACTTGTCTGTAGGATTATATTCCAGGGCACAAGCATTGCATGACGTTCAGTTTTTGCCTAAAGATACAGGCCTTTTTCGTAACGCATGTAAGATTTCAACGCAAGAATTATTATAAATATCATAACTGAAATTCATTTCTCTGGTCAGTTGTTTTCTGTATTAAGCGGCATTTGGGGGCTCCTAGGACCATTCAGTTTGAATGGGGTTGAGTCAGGGAGGGATTTGATTATGCCTGTTGAATGTATCTCCCCTCTCTTTATCAGAACGTTTTCCCCCTGTTCACCCCACAAAATCCAAAATTTCTAATACGAAACCTTCTCCCACCCCCCAAACTCCTCCGCTAAAAGATGACAACTACTGCTCGTTTTGGTTCTTTCTTTGCATTATTTGTTTTTTCAACAATGCACTATGTCACATCCCTTTTTTCTTGAAACAGTTTTTTTTGGAAAAAGTCAACACCCCACCGGTTATTTCAATGGTCCGTCCCTACGTCACGTCAACTTGTGTTGGAAATATGATATCAATAAATTCTCTTGCGTGACGAGTATAGTCAAACAGCACATAGCACGAATTTGCCGTTTTGGTGGATAAGATTCTTGCTAAATTTCAGGAATGTCGTCTAAATTGAGATGTGTATGCGTAAAAAGGGTATTCTTATATTTAAAAACTGAGAAGTGCAAGGAAACACTTCAGTGGAAATGAAAACAACATACATGTACAGCGACAATTATCTTCCCTCGCATAAATTAACGGCGGCACAATGAAGGTGAGCATGTCTTGTTTGTTGCTTTATTTATTTCTTTTTATTAAAACTGTTCCTTTCTGTTAAAAATTGAGATATTGTAGTTTTGTAGCAAAAAATTAAAGTCATTGAAACTGATAACGGCGAAGCATAAGACCAAATTTAATTCGTTTTAACAATTAAGTTCGACATTATCCGGTTGACTGCAGAATGGAAATTATGGCGGAAACATGTGAAAAATGCCTGTATATTTTTCGTGCTAGCGCACTCACTTTTTACGGGCCAAACTAACGCTTTGGATATGATAAGGAGGAAGAATAGGGCTTTTCAAAAAACCCATGTTTTACCGATAGAAGCGTATACCCTTGGTGTTCTAGCCCTCTGAAGTTAGGTCAAATTCGGTGTGTAAATTAAATTGCGATTGATAGAATTTTTAATGCGGTGAAAATGTGTCAACAATTACATATTTCAGGAAGATTTTCTGTTTAAAAGGAAGACCTAGGGATGGTTAAATACTCATGTAAAAATGAACTCAAGGCAAGTTTCTGAAGTTGAGAACGAGCGCATCGAAAATGCCACGAAATTGCTGTCAATTAATTAGTTTTCCTCGGCGTTCAGACAGCATGAGCTCGAATTACAAACTTTCCTCGTTTTCTCAAAAAAATTGAACTCGCTGGAAGTTTTACATAATATTTTCAAAAATAGTTCACCCAAAGGGTCTTTTTGGCGTAATAAAAAAAAATTCGATTTTAACCTTTTTGTCCGAAAATTCTAAAAAGATAGAGAATTTCGCTCTTAAACAATAGAGTGTTTCTGTCAAGGAACTATCAGCTGATAGTTCCAAGACAAAATGGAATAATTTATACAGTTGAACCTCGATCTCTACAATGGCCACCCTCAAGCAGAATCAACTCTGACTTTTGGAAGGGTGAGGTTTATGGTTGGGATGAAAAAACCTGACCGTTTTAGAAAAGGTGCCTTTTATAGAGAGGTGAAAGTTGGTGGCAGTTTGACTGTAATTTTAATACGAAGGCTTGCTGAGAGCAAGCCTTTCTCACATTTATTCATTTCATTTACATTGTTTGTTTGTGGCTGTAAATCAGAACTTGTAGTTTTTGTCTTTATGTTTTGCCAGGTCCGACAAGGGTTTGTTTTTGACAAAGACAAGAAAGCAGTTACAAAGGCAATCAGAGAGTGCATTGCACAAGTCTTGTTAAAGCGCAATGCCAAGGACGAGCCTTCTGGGGAGGACAAAAAAGAAAAGGAGAAGCAAGATGATGATGATGAGCAAGCCATTAAGACAGAAAGAGAGGACAGTGATAAAGAACAGCATGCAGATGAATCAGAAAAGGTTGGACCTGGATTGTCTCATTCTTTGAGATTGACTGATGAATTGCGTAATTTTATGGATTGGCTCGCGAGCAGTCACCTTCTTTTTATAAAATAAATAAAAACAATTTCCTATTGTAGAAAAATAAGTAATCAACAGAAATGTGGACGAAGCCAGTACTCGTGTTAATGTAATGTTAAACACAAGATCACTGCATGCGAGGAAAAAGTTAAATCAGTGTTGATTGAGACTGTGTGCCTTAATCACAAAACATTTATTAAATTGTTCCTTAAGTCGATGTGATACATCTCAAGTTATATTTTCGCTCTTTCTTTCTCCTTATATTTTCTGCCCTCACCAAATGTGAAGTGAACGGTTGAAATAACAATGTTTCCGAAAGCTGATATTGTAAGGAGTTCTGGGGTATATTCAAGGTCTTCCTGTTCCTAGACAAATAATGCAGCTTCTCTTCTTATTTCAAAATAAAGTTCCTTTAAGATTAACAACCAGTAGGTAAAGTTTGAACGAAGAACTGTTGCCAGTTCTATTGTGAAAGCCAGGGGGCCAGGCGGGGTCTAGTTCATAATTTGCTTGGGATGTTTTTCAAGATTTCGTTTTGGTTGTAAATCGTTTCAGAACCACGAGCTGACTCCTTTTCACGCAACTTTTCATTTTTATTTATCAGGAGCTATTACATATTTGACCTTTCGAATACCATGCTCTTTGCTTTAATTTAGTGTGAACTAACTAAATTAACCAAAACAAATGAATTTATTTTATATGCCGTTCAACTAGTTTGAGTTTACAAAATATAAGTAGAGTATTTGCAAACCCTTAGCGGGCATTTGTTCAGGCATGGGATTAAATCAAGAGATGAAGCAATGAGGGAAATTTTGATACACTGTGAGAGCTCACGCAAGCTGCATGACTCACGAGAACCTCGCTGGGACTTTTGTGTTTCTCAAGTGACATTTTTCCTAAAGGTTTTTGTCTGTACCACACCTTACTTTCCAAGCCAAAAACAGAGGTTAAACATTAACTAATCGGTTTTTGCTTTTTAACTTTCTAGTTCCTTGCCCCCGGGTGGGGGATAGGGCCAGACATTCATGCTCTCCACTTGTCCCTATTCTTTGCCACAGCTGCTACTGCGGCCCATGCTCTTTAAGTTGGAAAAAAAATGTGCAGCATCTATGGCCAGAATCTTTGTACTTAATTTTAAAGTGTATCAGATGTCGTGGACTTGATGAAGTTTTTTGTCCAGCCTCACGTTATTGACCCTTTCAGTCTAGTTGCACAATTCATGTCAAACTTTAGAATCTTCAACAAATTTTCTTCCGGTCTTTATTATTATGTTTTTTATTATCTTCTTGCTCGTTAGGTAAACTTATATTCTAAAGTTTTCTTTCGATTTTAAGTTGGTTTTTTTTGCATCGAAAAATGAAAACAATAACTTTATTAACGAACGTGACTTCTGTATGGTGGCAAGAGGGATTGATGGGATGGCAAGAAGTGAAAAGCACTTCCTTTGTTAACATGAATTTTTAATCTTTTTAATTCAAAGGCCATGAAACAAAAAGAAAACGGACAAGAGCGAGCTCTGGAGAGAGTCAGTGGACAAGAGGGTGCTGACTTTGCGGATGGTACGTACAAAATTTTTATGGTGATTTTTTTATAAATTTCTCTTGCCATCTAATTGCCCATTTCCCAATTTACTCAATCTCCTTTTATTTCACAAACCATGATCTTGGGGGCGGGGGGGGGGGGGGGACTATGGATACGTATGCATGGTCCGAACTTTTGCCCGGTCGTTCGTACCTCAGTACCTTTGAAATCCTTAACTCATTTTACCCATGAACAAGAATTTACCCTTACACCTTTCATGTTTAACCTTGGGAGGGACTTGGAATGACAAGGTCGATTTTAACTGCTGGATCCTGCCACCAATTTTTATTTTGTAAATTTTTCATTCGAGGACCATCTGTAAACCACCATAAGGTGAAATTGGTTTTTCCTCAATAAAGATTACTCTTACTGACTTACCTCACGATTGCTGTTTGGAATTTGCCACTGTAGTGAAAAAGGAATACCCCAAGGCAAAACATGTGTGTTGTTGTAATATAGCCCACAAGGGTGCTGAAAAAGTATTGCTGTTATAAAGAAGCTCGCCATGGCGACTATGGTCCCTGAAGATGTTGCAAAGCAATGGCTGGCCAAGCAGGTCCTCTCCTTCCCGTGTTATGCTACATTTTTTTGGCCAAAATTTGATGTGGAGTGACTTTACTCGATGCGCCAAGCAGGCTTTTTTGCGGCAAGACAAACTTCCACAAAGTCTTCAAATACGAACTGACCATTGTTGTTGTGGCCATGCACTACAAAGTGGCCAAACAAATTTCTTTAAAAGAATCTGCCGAGGTTGGAAAAGCTTTTCAAAAGATTTGCAAACGTGGCCCTCTGCATTGGCCGCAACTGCTGCAGGTTGGGTCCGGGAAAAAGCTCATGGGCAATGTTACGAAAGAGAGTGAAAAACCACCAAGTTAGCATTCATGGTGGGCGTGTTGTCATTCACTTAGACCAGGCAATCGTTGAATTGAAAGGTTCAGCCTCACACTGGCTGGGTGCCAGTTAAGTTACAAATACAGTGTCGAAATTTGTCTGCCATCTAGCCAGTAGTAGACTGGGTGGGTGGCTTGGTTCCCTGAAGTTGTTGCCACTTTAAAAACTAAGTCCCTTGTCCGACAGACAAAAAACCTGCCAAAACCATCAAAGAAAAGGCTGCAATGTTCCTTCCAAGCCCTCTACAAAATACTCGAGGCCTGTTGGAGTGAACGAAAAAAAAAACCCTCTAGTTTGTAGACTCGCTATCTCTATCAACCAGGTTAGTTCGAAGGCACGCAGATGCAGATGCGCCACCGGTCAAGGCCAAGGTCTTTGTGATGAGAAGACTTGGCTACCAAATCGAGCCTGGTTTCCAAGCTCCCCAAGAAAGTGATCCCAAAAAAATTTTGCATCCCGTGACACTCAGTTACAGCTGGCTAATCTTGCTTGTTATTGAGATGTTTCTCTATGGGCCCTGTGTGGATTCCATCTTGTTGTAATAGGTGCTCAGATCAGCTCAGCTCAAGTGTATGTTATAGGTGCTCAGACCTATTTTTTTTTTCAGATCGTGTTTACACATGGTTCCTTTGCTCATTTTGAGCCCTCGTTTCTTGACATTGTCCTTGGCACCGACTAACAGCACTTGATGCCCCTCCCAGTTCAATTGATTTTGCCGCTTTGAAACCCCTTTTAGGAGATAGCTTCATCTTGCTGATGTCTTCGTTTTCCATGAAAAAGCACTTGCTGCATAGAGCAATACCGTGTGCCCTCACACTCAAGCTGGAACAAACCTGGTTCTGCCAGCTCCAAGCCAGCCACTCGTTTTTATTAAACTCGCCCCATTGGCTTCTTCTAGTTTGTTGCATGAAAGCCCAGAGTGCAAGCTGCCTGTGTCATTCTGAATTAGCTCCAAATTGTGCCTCTCGTAAACTCCAACACCCACAGCTTGGCAAGCTGATAGACAACAATATTGATTTGGAAGGTTGCTAAATGGTAACCTTACTTTTTTGAGCTAGATCTTACATGCACCACCAATCTCATCAAGGTCATGAAACCACACTGAACACAGGGCCTTGTCTATCGCACTGTCATCCTTTGTGAAAGTCACCGTGGTGTGATGGTTGACAGCTTCAATCAGCTAACTGTAAGCGCTGTTTCCAAACAGCTTGAACACTTCTGCCAGTAGGGCAAGCTAAGGGTTGATGTCTCTTCTGTGTTTTTTGTCACCCTGTTAACAAACCATGTAAGGATATTTTTGTGGCAAGCAGTTGATTGTGCGGTACACCGCTGTAAAGCCTGTCCCACTTTAATAGCAATGCAGACAGGAGGTGGAAAGAGCCCTAACAAACTTCTGTAAACTCGATAACCACTCACCTTGCAATTCGTTTACATGCAAATTGTCAGTAGAAATGAAATTCCCTACACGGGCCTCCTCCAAATGCCCCCGTACCTACCACAAGGTTCTGCGAGACATGAATTGCATTTGTTAGTGAATAACCCCTTTTAAAAAGAAAAGTGAGCTCTATATACCTAATGTTTATTTTCACAGAAGTGCCTCCAGAAATTCTTGCACGAGGACCTTTGGCTTTGGAAGCCTATAACAAGGCCATTGCTGAAGGAAGAACATGTGTCAAGAGGGTACCAGTCATGCTGATTGGACAGGACTGCTCGGGGAAGACCAGCTTAAAGAAGTCACTCATGGGAAAACCTTTCAACCCAGATGAAGACAGTACTGTAGGAATAGATGCTAATCCGTCTTACTTCCAAGTGTCAACTGAAGTTTGGAAAGCAGGGGAAAAGGACAATGAAAACGACTGTGAGATGTCTGTATCTTATGAACGGCATGCAGCACGACTGACTGTCGAAACGTTAAGACAAGAAAAATGCACTTCCAAGGAAAGCATTTCAGAGTCTACACAGACTGGAGAGATTCTCCAAAATGACACAGACGTGGCAATTGGAAACAACGATTTTGCCCCACTGTCTCCAAGTTCAGATGTGCCCATCGCAAGTAGTCATGACACTGCTAAATTCTTCGAACTCTTGGAAGAAGCAAGGTCTACTGTGACGTCAGGAGTTGAGCCATTCACAGATCCAGAGCTCAGTGACAACATACCAGAAGTGCCAGAAGATATAGCGACTTTGGTTGAAATGTTGCTACAAGAAGTTGATGAAGAAGAAGACGAAGATAACATCTATTCCGTTTTCTGGGATTTTGGTGGCCAGTCCGTTTACTATACCACACACCCACTCTTTCTCACTTCAAGAGCTATCTTTCTTTTAGTTAATGACCTAAGCCGAAATCCACATGACAGGGCCAAATCAGTTATGAAGCAAGGAATGTTCACGAAATCCAAGGACTGCTTTGATTTCAGAACCAATTTGGATTATGTTGATTTTTGGATGTCGTCTGTAGCCTCTCTAGCCATTGAAGATAACAGTAATCAACAAGGTCCTAAACATGAAGTTTTGCCGGAGAAGCTTCCCCCTGTTTTCTTGGTGTGCACTCATGCTGACAAACCTCACGGTGGTGGTGATCCTAGTACACTAGCCAATAAAGTATTTGGTTCTCTACAGACCAAGCCATACAGGAGCCATTTATATGACGATGTCTTTGTCGTGGATAACACCAAGTCTGGTCATGAATGTGAGTGTTCAGAAGTCGTACGTTTGCGTGAGGAACTACTTGACGTTGCTAAGGAATTGCCACAGATGAAACAATCCATTCCAATCAAGTGGTTAAGATATGAGAAGGCTCTTCAAGTCATGAAAGAAGATGGGTACAAATGGATCCCTCTCGACAGTGCAAAGCAAATTGCGTCTGAAGTATGTGGTATTACTGATGATAAACAATTCCATACACTTCTGAACTTTTTGCATGACCAGAGAATTTTAATTCACTTTGATGACACTCCGGAGCTGAACAGGTTGGTCGTCTTAAATCCTCAATGGTTGATTGACGTGTTCAAGGAGGTAATAACCATCAGGCCATATCACGGTAAAGAGAAGAGATTTAAAAAGCTGTGGTGTAAGCTTGAGAGAGAAGGAATCCTAGAAGACAAACTTCTAGAACATGTTTGGGGTCCTTTATTTGACAGCAAAGAAACCCCTGAGAGTCTTATTGCGATCATGGAGAAATTCAGCTTGGTTTGTCCGTTGCCATCATCTGATGCTTTGTGCGGTAAGAAATACCTGGTTCCATCCATGTTGATGTCTCATCCGCCAGGGGGTATCGTAGAGTTGATAAAGTCTGCACATTTACCTTCACTTTTTCTTAAATTCGAATCTGGTCATGTTCCACCTGGCTTTTTCCCCCGATTGGTGCTGCAGTTCTTTCAGTGGGTCAGAGACGAATGTGAGAGTCCAGTGGCCCCTCAGTTGTACCGCAATTTCGCCAGATTTTACACCTCTGAAGAGGAAAACTGCTCTGTTATCCTCCTATGCCATTCATTTTCCACCGAAGTCGTTGTTCATCGAGGGAATGCCAGTCATGAATTGGCAGACAGTTTACAATCAAAGTTGACTCTGTCTGCCGATGCCAGCCAAGACACCTTTGATGTGACGTGTGCTCGTGCAGTGAGTAGGCAGCTGGGATTGATGCTTGAGTCCATGCGCAACGAGTTCTGCTGGCTTAAGAACATGAGATATGAAGTGAGTTTCATCTGTCCAGTCTGTTGTGAAGGAGGTTCCGTAAACTACTGTCGCACACATTGTGCACAAGGTTGCAAGCAAGAGGAGTGCTTGCACTTCTGGTCCGAGACACAGCTATGCAACACCAAGAGTATCACTTGCACGAAGTCTGCCGTTGCACAGAATAACAGAGTTCCAATCGAACAGTTTGCACCATGGTTGTTACCTCGAAGAGATCAGGTAAATAATCTAAAATTTGATTTGTCTAAAGATGTTTGTCTAGTAATGTTAGATTTGTCTTAAGATGTTTGTCCGGTAAATGATCGAAAATGACTACGTTCTTTAAATAAAATCGGTAAGAAAAATGTAAAACGCGTACGTACATTTACTTTCTACGGTGGCATCATTTTGGGGTTGCTCATTTGTTTATGCGGTATTCTTTGTTTATTTCATGTCCTGGATTAAACGATTTAAGAAATACTATTGTTATTAAGAATGTTCTTCATTTCTGTTTCGTTTGAATACTTTAGCTTACAGCTAATGAACATGATGGCAGCAATACAGCTTCTGCAAAAGGTAGCATATTTTGATTGTTGTTTCTGTTATCATAGAATAATTCTTACAGACGTTTTCCTGTACCTCTAAAGTTAAGGCAATGTTACCTTTTATTGTAACCCTTAGAGACCGGTGATTTCAATAGTGCCTCACTTGTTACTCGTTTTATAATAGATCAGATAAGGAAGCTCGGTAAAATTGTAGATTTTTATTGTTGCACATATTTTAAGAAACACAACAGTTAGCATAAGTTCAATTGCAAGCTATAGAGCAGTTTTCAATTGAGTGTCGTAAAACCAAAACCAAAGTAATTTCTCCGGCCAATTACAATGGACACAGACAATCCAGTGAACCAATCGAAACTCAAAGCAAATACATGTAGCTGGCACGAAGCGCGGGAAAACGTACGCGAGCGAGTCACGATTGGTTTTGGTTTTAGTTCTGATTGGCTGTGAAAGTGGCGCGAGATTTTTAAGCCAATCACTGAGCATAGTAATGCAAAACTAAAGCAAACGCAATTTACTTTCTACACTCAAGTGAAAACCGCTCTAACTTGAAAAAAAAGTAAGGAAAAGTCAAATCAGACCATCTAGGTAGAAGGAGCCAAAGCGAGCCCTTTTGTAAAATTATTGTGGAATTCCAATACACGATGATCTCGCGGCTATCTCTTACTTATCTCTCTCAAACCCTGTGTACTGCTTAAATTTCGTGAACAATCCTTTATCCGTAGCAAGTAAAGAGGTTGCCCTTCCTGGTGAGGTTCAAGAATCCCTTTTGTCGCAGTCATGTGATGCCAAAGAGGTTGTACTTCAGCTGGGAGAGATGATGCAGTTAGACCAAGCCTCTCTGGAAGAGCCTAAGCCTGAGACCAAAACAGTGATCCGTTCCTTGGCAAGGAAAGCTAAAGATTCAAACAGGCTTGACGTGTTCGAACATTTGAGAGAGATTACACCAGCTGGAACGACGGGTAAGTCTGTCATTGTAAGTTGTGCTAAAGAAAAATGGAAAAAAGAAGAAATAAAAAAAGTAGACTACGATCCAAAAAAGGGAATTACAGTTTTAAGTTTCTGATAACCAATCGAATTTTATTAGTCAAGGTACTTATAGTTTACTTAGCCAGTTTTACCTTTGTTATAAGCAGTGCAGCCTTCAGCTATTTCTTAATCACCCAGGTACCAACCGTGTCTGAGCTTAGATCACGTGTTTAAGTTTGCAGTCCAACGTCCTGCGTCCGGGCCCACAGGAACGAGGGGTATAATTTTTTGTGACATCACCCTTTGCCTTTTTCAGGTCCTTTGTTGCCTGAAAACCTTGATGTCCGCGGTATCCCTCATTCCAAGGGAAGGGAACTTACAATCGACTTGTGTGGTAAGTGTTTCTTGTTGTTTAGATCAGATGTCGGACAGTAACATATCATTAACTCAAGACACGATTCGTCTGCATGGCTAGGGCTAACTGTTGAAAGATCATGTGTTTTGCATTTCGTGCATGCAACAAAACTGAAAACTCAAGCAAATATGAAAATACAAACAAAATTCTTTCAATGCAAACTTAATAGTAATATCCCGTATTTAAATGCCCGTATAAAAATGTAAAAAAGAGTAGATAGTGTGATGGCTAAATGGTTAGTGCGCTGGAATCCGGATCCAGCGGTCCGGGTTCGAGCCCTGGCCAAGGTTATTACATTGTCTTATTGGGAAAAACACTTTACTCCCCAGTGCCTATCTCCACACAGGTGAATAAACGGGTACCGTCAGCGAATTTAATGATGTTTGTGGAGAGGTGGGGTGGACTAGTTTCCCATCTAGGGAAGGTTACAGAAAACGGGATAAGTTCCAGCAAGATAGGAAACTTTGGCCCGATGCAGACCAATGAAATGAAACAAACGAATAAATATGATAAAAAATTAATAATGTCCAGCTTAATAAACACCAGGCAGCCTGCATTATGGAAAACTGTTTCCAACTTAATTTTAATGGAGGACAAGTTACCCTGATGACGATTAAGGCTAAATCAAAAAACGTTTTTTTTTTTACTTTTAAAAAATTTTTAAACAATTTTTTTAGCCTTGTAAATAATTAGTTTACAAATAGGTAGCTTAGCCTGTTTACAGGTATGTTTGACTTTTTTTTGACCAGGCGGAGAAGATTGGAAGGTAGTTGCCGAGGCTCTGGGCTTGACTCCACAAGAGATTCGTTTCCTTGACAAACGTACTTTGAACCCACTTGATGCTGCTCTGGCCTTTATTGCTAAACAGCGCCACATAACAGTGGGTGACCTGTACGACGTGTTGAACGAACGTGGGTTTCCTATGCTAGCTGACCTTTTGTAGATAAAGGCCACTACGAGCATATTTCGTTTAAAATGCAGCAGTTAAACATGTTATTTTAGTCACAGTATAGAATTCATGAATAATCTTGTGTGTATCTTCGACAAAGCCATGATTGAATATAAATACCAAGCGAAGTACAGTTATAAAAATATCCGACCATAAAGTCGTGGTAAGCAAACAAGCAATATGTAGGATTTTGTTTCAAAGCAATAGAGTTGTAAGATAAAATAAAATTCCTATCATAAATGGCATAGGCGAGTCGAGTCGAGTGATGGCATATTTACATGTAATGATACACGTAAAAAAATCAGTATATAAGTAAAAATAGGAGAAGTAACTTCTCCTTCTCCTAGTTTTCGGTCTTTCCTAGATCAAATAGCTTTACAGTAAAATAAAATAAAAAAGAACGTCACGGTTCATAGTGACTTAGCAAGGGAGTCGATGATTATCTTGGGTGATTTAATTTTTGCCTCCTCTTGTACAGAAATATTTAGTATTTTCCAAAATTTATTTTGCGAGATTAGTCGTAGTGGTATTGGGATAGAAGTCCAATCTGTTGCACTAGTTCTGGTGAAAAGAAAGCCATAACCTTCATGTATCTATTTTTGAATTTTTGGAAGTAGAACTTTCTAACTGTTCACCGAGGATCGAAATTGTTATAAAATATATTGATGTGCTATCTTAGTCGTAACTTTAGGCATTGTGTTAGTTAGAATCTGAGTATCAAGTATCGATAATTTTCCGAAATTAATTAGTTAAGACTAATTGCATGTTAAAGTGGACTTAGATTCCGTTTTTGAATAATCAGAATTTTTAATATTAGAATTTTTAATTAAAATTAGAATATTTTTATACAGTATTTGAGTTCTTGCCCCATGTACGTAGACCACAAATAATTTTATCATGAGCTAGGCGAGATTGCGAAGGAGGAATACCTTAGTTTTAGTTATACGTAGAGTCGATTGAACCACCGAGACATTTTGTTTCCCTTAGATTGGATTGGCGAATATTTTCTTAGACCGGTAGATGAACGCATCCAACCGTCTTCTTTGAGGTCACTCCTGAAAGGGAAAGAAGTATTAACACTTCACAGTATATATAAAAGGAAAAAAAAAGCATCCCGGAAAAATTTTTTTCGTCACATCCAAGGTCGGCTTTTGTTCACAAATATTAGGTAGTTTTTGGGAGGCTCTGAAGTGGATTTTGATGGAATGAAAAGCGGAGAAGTGTTGGTCGTCGGATTGCGTGATAAACGAATTTTTTGATGTCGGACTAAAACAGGCCTGCGTGAATGACGTATTTTGGGTGCCAGTGGTTTTTTTAACGTATTTTTGTATAGTTGGACAGTATAGGATTTTATAGTAAGTAGGATACACACACATTTTTGTAAATAAAAGAGTGTTGAAGAAGTAGTATAGCCTTTGTCCGATGACATAAAAGCACGAATTTATTAGCGATGGAATTGCGTGGTTCTTTTTTTTTAACAGAATAGTACATAGTGAAGATGAAATATTCAACATGACACGAGCATGGGACAAAGAAAAAATCTAAGTCCCCGACGGGAATCGAACCCATGGCCTCCCAGATACGGGCCTCCCATGCTCGTGTCATGTTGAAAATTTTATCTTCACTATTTATTACCGAGCTTAAAATTTACCATCTTTATTATTTACTACTAGTATACCTATCAGTAGTGAATGCTGACGTGCAATGTTGCCTTTTAAGGCCGGTTCTCATATGATCGCCCCGATCGTCTCTGTCGCTTCTGTCGTTTGCAAAGTCTGAGGCGATTGGAGCAAGCAAACTTTTTGAAGCGACAGAGGCGACAGAGACGATCGGGGCGATCATATGAGAACCAGCCTTTAGATATCACGACGGCTGCTGCTGTGCAGCAACTTTTAATTGCATGTGAAAGGGGTTGTCAGGGCTACAATGTAGTTATATGTAGTTGCTAGGGTCTAATTGCTCCAAAGTGGGTTAACTTGACTGTGGACAAAACCATTAACTTTGGTTTAGTGCTAACCCTGCTTTAAGTAACTGGACAAAGAACTGAGTGAAAGTAAATCACAGGTTAATTTTCAATAATATAATTTAGTAGCAATCTAATAGACCATTTTACAGTTGTCTTCTTAGCGACGTGGTCTTTGAGTGGAAGGGAGGCTGAAGTTGACCTTGTTGTGATTAAATTTACCTAGTTAGCATGTAAAATGCATTATTAACATATGAAAAGCAGAAAGGTTTGTATCAAAGCAAGGTCAGCTACAGCTTCACTTGCACCCAAAGGCAAGGTCACCAAGCACACAACTGTAAAATGGACTATTCTAGGTTTAGGAAGGTATGACGAGCCGACAAATGTACCCAAGGGGTGTGATAGTTGGCACTGGCTGAATAAAAAGGGATGTGAACTGGTTTTATAAGGTTATTTGAGTAAAAGAAATGCATAAAATATAAATGAGTTAAAGTTCAACGCAACTGAATCAACTTTACTTCAAGACAAATGTTTTAGCATGAACATGTGTTAAAACCAATACAATCCTAACAAAGATTACATTACAGCTTTTCTAAAAGAATCATATATAAGTGATTGGCCATTAGAAATAGGGGTATTCTTCCCAACTCGTATAAAATGAACAATAAAAACAAGAACAACAACACGTGAACTAAACATGTAAACTGGAAGGTTATGTCAAGTAATGTCCATCTGCATTGCCAAAGCACTAAACAAATGATCCTTTGAGGTTAAAGTTTATAATCCCTGATTGTAACTGAAACTTATGCCTTGTACATGATAATCAAAAGTGTAATAATGAAGATAACATTACAATAGGCGATTGGCCATTAGAAATAAATGTAGTCTTCCCACATTGTAATGGTCCACTCTTATAAAATGAACAATGAAAACAAGAACAACTTATGTGAACTAAACATGTAAAATGGAAGGTTATGTTAAGTAATACAATACAATACAATACAATACAATACAATACAATACAATACAATACAATGTTTAATGTGGTCATTACACTTAGCTATGGTTTCGATGCGTCCGGCAGATATGGTTAGCAAAATCTGCGGGAACGCACCAGCTAGTTTACAGGTAAGCCACAATGAAAATAAAAAATAAAAAAAATAAAAAAATAAATAAAAATAAAATAAAATAAAGTGAATAAAATTCTTCAAAGCTTTAAAGCTTTAAATATGTGCGACGCATTTCCTGATTAAAAGTGAGCTAAAAGTTATAGAATATATACAATTATTTAATTAAAAATTACAAATGACGACTAATATCTACAGCATTTAACGCCTTTCTAAAGGTTTTATAGCATATTGAAGTTCTGGCAGTGTCTGAGAGGCTATTCCATTATTTGGGGGCGAAATATCGCCAAGATTTGAGTCCGTGCTTGGTAGTTTGCACTTTAGGTAGATTGAGAATATTTTGTCCTCTTAAGTTGTAGGAAGAGTTTCTAGGTTGTATCAGCTCACGCAAGCAGGGAGGGCTAGGACCGTTTATTGTTTTGAAAATTGAGCTAGCAATTTTGTATACTCGTTGCTCGGCCAAGGTTGGCAGGCCAAGAGCTTGTAGAAGGTCCCTGTAAGGGGTGTTCTTGTCCTTGAAAACAAAGCGAATGGCCCTTTCGTTAACCTTCTCTAGCTTTGTTGCAGAGGTTTTGCTGCAGAAGTGCCATGTCTCTGCGCAGTAATTAAAATGCGGAGCAATAAAAGACGTATAGATTGTCTTTCTTATTTCGTACGGTAGCATTTTCTTCATACGCTTTGTACATTACTTTTATAAGTAATGTACATCTCCATTGCAGAAGCACTGGACAAATGATTCTTTTGAGGAAGAAGTTCATAATTTCTGATTGTAACTGAAACTAATGCCTTGTACATGATGATAAAAAGTGTAATAACATTGACAATTAGGATCTGCAATGTTTCAATATTTTGTTTAGTGTATAATGGACAGGATGTACAGTACTCGGTTGTTGTTAGTGTAAGTTATGGTTGCATCCACACTTAAAAACATCTCTGTCAGGTCTGCTTCTGTCAGCTGGCTAAACTTTTTGTCTTGACCTGACAGCTGTTTGTAATTTGAATAGAGGACTGAAAGCTTGGCATCAAAGATGGTCAGTGTTACGTCTTTTATAAGTAGCAGTTTGTGTTCTGAAAAGGAAGAAATTTGGACAGAAATTCAACAAACGTGCATGATTACTCGAACATTCAAAACACAGAATAAGATTCTCTTTCGTGAAACATTCAGGCAAAACTACGCAAAAGCTTTTTCAGAGCCTTTTAAAGCACTATAGTATGCTTTGGTGCCTTAATAGTTAAATTTTAGTTTTAAAACAAACGTTTATCGAGCAAAAGCTGATCTTACCTTCTGCCCCAGAAGAAAAGCACATGGCAAGAAACACGGCGTGCAAGGCATTGTGGTTGAATTTGTGGCTACAGCGCAATGCATTGTGGTAGAAATGCTTGCGGCTCGATTCCCTTGCCGATTATTATCTGCTGACTTCGCTCAGTCGCTTCAGGCTCCTTCGCTGCGTCAGCAACAAAACTTGATGATTTCGACATTGCTGATCCTAGCAGTATGCAGGACGCGTGCCACATATCAACCTAGTATATGGCCCAGCTCAACAAACGAGTCTCTCGTAGCTCAGTTGGTTAGAGCGCCCAACCGGTATCTGGGAGGCCATGGGTTCGATTCCCGTCGGGGACTCAGATTTTTTCTTTGTCCCGTGTCATGTTGAATATTTCATCTTCAATATTTATTACCGAGCTTAAAATTTACCATCTTTATTATTTACTACAGAATAGTACATGTTTCATGTTAACCTTTGGGTGTATGTATGGAAATCATCTAACTATTTTTCAAGATTGAGATAGTTCACTGTATTTTTAGTTCTTCTTTTTTCTTCACCTATGTTGTGATATCAGTGTATTCCTATGCTAAATGTGGCCATTGAAGATCCATTGCTTCTAAAAGAAGTGGAGTTCATTATAAGATCTTGTAAGATATTTGATAGAAATTCCTCGTTTCAAACTTCATATTCTTTAATGAAGATTTGACAGGTTTCAACGAGTGATTTGAAATCTAGCAGTCACCTGTTTTTTTCCTGGGTTCCCTTTTCCAAGATTGTTCAAATACAGTCGAGTTGGGGAGCAAGGATGGCACAGTGGCGAGAGCGCTCGCCTCCCACCAATGTGGCCCGGGTTCAATTCCGGCCCGGTGCCATATACTCACTTTTGACAGGAGCCATAATCGATTATGGCTCCTGCTTTTGACTCATCCACCTACCAAGGTCAAGCTGTTTCGTAAATGTCAGAAGCCTACGTAGCTTAGTGATATGCACAATGTACATAACAGTATTTGTCTTATTCCACTTTCAATAAGGCCCTATCTACTCGTTTGGGTTTTAAAAAGATGATATCTGGTTTTAGAGTATGACGGAAAAAATTACATTCTCCGGTTTCAGTCTAAAGTGCTTGAAAACAGGCCATGTCCAGCGGCACATACATATTAAGCTTGTAAGCAGAAAGGGTATGCGTTCCCCCCCCCCCCACCAGGGGCGTTTCATTTTATTTTCATTGCCACTTTAAACAGTGCCTTTTATTTCCAGTTCTAAGAGTTGCTTCAAGCCAGTTGATAATGGCAAATCTTCCTTGACTTCTTCCCACAGTTCCTTGAGGACATTGACAGTGTTGATCTCTTTTTTGCGCAGCTCCGCCAGCACAGCTTTCGCTGGTCAGTCAGCTGGTGCTTCTTCATTAAACGGGCGAAAAACACCGACAAAGTCTCCACTCCACTGATAGCTCCTGGGGACAAGTAAAAAAAATAATTAATTGGAATATTTCAGGATTGTAAACTAGTAAGAGTAAAGACGAGGCACCTGCCTCGTCTAGATTTTAACTTCAAATTAGAAGAAACACGTTCAGGTGAGAAAATATAAATCCCCAATAGAACCTGACTGATTTTTCTGAATAAATACCTTACGAAAATGCAAAAAATAGTGTTACAGAGCTTCTAGATTTCAAAATTTTCTTTCCAGGCCCCGCTAACTGATCGTACCGTGCCTTCGACACATAACTTTTGCCTCGCCTTTGCCAAAATTCTGGCTACGGCCCTGTATTTTGGATAACGTTCATTAACAATGCGCGGAAATTTCTATAGAATATTTGTTCTAACGTTCGGCTAACTAGCTATTAGCATACATACCGATGGATACTTTGAGTACACCGCGAGTCTCTTCGAAGATCAGTTCGGAGATGCGATGTTAACGTTATATTCCGCACCGTTAATTAAGTGTAGCGTTAATTTCCGCGACCCTAATTTCCATTATGTTGGCCCCAATTTCTCGATATAGTCCATTCGTTTTAATCTCCAAGGAAAAAGAATTATTCTATCAGGGTGGAAATCTACCGGTATCACTGAATCTGTGAAGAACGTTCGAAGCGGTCAGATTCCTTCGCTTACTGTTGACCCATACGTTTTGATAAAGTATCACGAACACTGTTTCCGTCTCGGATTATACGCCCAGTATTGAAAGAAACTTGTTCCTGTTGTCTAAACAAGTGTTATTTTTTGTGTACGACGCATTAATTTCCTTCATTTTGGAATGTTACCCTCTATTTCGCGTCTTTTATTGGGAAGTAATTTTTCCTTCGATTCGCGTTTATTTCAAATACCTTAATTAACACAAGCGTTAAGGTACGTTACCTTCAACCATTGCTTCCCTCTCCAACTGATTTTTCTCTTGCTGTTTACGAATTCGTATGAAGCTTTCAGCAGAAAGCAAGGCAGAATCTAGGATGTCAAGAGCCGTTTGTTCCACAGCAAAGGACGTCTTGTTATCCTTGTATGTGTAGTTTTTAATAAAGTAGGTCCTCTCGCCGGGACCACCAGTTGCTAGGCTCGCCCTGTCAAAAGCTTTCCTTTTGTCCTCTTCAGTTTTAAGCATGTCAAGGTAGGTGATCACAGTCACTGGAGTATAACCTGTTAATTGAAATAAAACGCATATCTTAGCCCTGTCAACCCAACCCATCAGTAACGTTGAGCCGTACTCAATCCTCCTTAGGAAGAAAGATTGCTACTGGAACATTCACCTAAAACACTAAAATCGTTCATAAAAACGTTTACTTGAAACCTGACATAAACAATGTTGTTAGTACAGGGATCAGTTTCACAAAAAAGTTTGTATAAGGTTCGCATGTCGTTTTGGTAAAATGTACAACCACCATCTTGGATATCTGAAGACTGAAATCAGTAACGCAAGTTGACTTGAGTCGGTCTGTAAAAACAAAACAAAACAAAATGAAAACAACAACAAAAACTCGCCCCCAGGCGTCGTTGCTTGGTCGTGCGTGGTGCGCTTTGTGTTATGAGACGATGCAAATGGGAGGGTGGTGGCTCCCTAACCATCTTTTTCCGCGCATCCTGTTTTCCCGCCTTACCACCAAATGACCAATCGGCGCCTGGGAACAAGGTTGAAAAAATAATAACGTAACAAAAGGATTACTTCGTTTTTACCGTTGATTAATAAAGCTATTACCATTTGTCTGAAAGTGGCTCCTGATCTTCTGAAGGATTTCTCTGTAAGTGCCTTCCTCCAATCGAGGATCGTTTGCCTTCAAAACAAAAATCACAGCGTGTGCATATTTAGAGAACGCTGGAGGTTTTCTTGCCACGGCGACTGGCTCCTGATGTCCATCGCCATGCTGCTTTCCAGGGTTGTCATAGTCTCTTATGACTTCTTCTCCAAGGCGAATTCTTTAATAAAAAAGAAGCAGAATAGACTTTGCCAGACACCAACACGACTAGAACCGATAGAGCAGGATTGCAACCGTGGACAGCTGTTTCGCTTTTATTGGAGCTCGTCAGCATGGTGTAGCAAATCTAAATGACGTTAGCTAGAAAGTTAGCTAGAAAGTCGACGCAAATAAGCTGCACAATATCCCATATACTGTATCAATAGTTCGTATAGTGTGATCGTCCGTCACCAACAACAGTTCTTCTCAGAACTACTCTCACCCGGACGATCACACTATACGAACTACTGATACTCCTGGGTTCAAACCATTTACTTTAATACTGTATCAAGTTCCGTACTTTGAACTCACTTGTTTCCCCGAATCACGCGCTGCCCTATCACGTGTTTTGGGGAACAAGAAGAACAACGTGTACGTTGATGTCTCGCAAAAATTTAAAGATTTTAAGATTCTTTTTAGATTTGCTACAACATGCTGGCGAACTCCAATAAGAGAGAAACAGCTGTCCACAATCCTGCTCTATCGGTTCTAGCCCCGGGTGGAGTATAGGCCATTGGAGACCTCTGTTCTCCATCGGCTTCTTTCCTGGGGTCAATTCAATAAAACATTTACAAGTGTAATTTACAAGTTTAGCTTTTGTTCTCAACCTCTAAAACAATAGCAACACTTGTAAATGACACTTGTTAACGTTTATTGAATTGACCCCTGTGCCAGCCTTCCCAGTTGTGGTCTGGATCTGGCCGCAGTTGACCCTCACACTACAATAAACAAATGACTAACCCATAAAACACATTACATGTACCTTCCCGTCATTATGTTGAGACACTCATCAAGAAGCTTTTCGTCGCGCGCAAAGAATCATCTGGTGTCCACCATCCGTATTTTTTTCTGCGCGTAGTATTCTTCCAGAATAATATTGCCCTCTCCTCCTGTTCCTTGCTCAAAGGCGACCTGAGGTTCTCCAATAGCTCGCTGCAACGTGCCTAGTAGAGCCAAAGAAATCCAAGATTTAATTTATAATGAAATTCTGATATTAGAAGGGCAAATACTATACTCCTTAGATACATTTTACTGTACTGCAGTTTTGCTGATTAACCGATTGCCCGGCTGTGCTCATGGTATATGCCAAGCGTAATAGTAAAACAATGAGCAACTCTGGTAGAAAAAGCTGTGGTTCAGGAGACCATAATGTAGGGCCAAGAAAAACAATTCAAGACATAACTTAAAGGGTTGTATGCGCCTAACAACACTAAAAAGTCGCAAATAAGGTGCGCTTCCTCTTCCTCAGTCATTTGCAACATATATGCAACTGATAATGCCCGTAATGTGGCGTTTTGCAGTCGACCAAGCGCACAAAGGAAATTTCATTTGACTCACAAAATGCAAAGACCTGTTCTTACCCACAAAACTGTTTTTTCCCGAACCTGTTGACCCAATTAACGCAATACGCACCAAATCAACGTCATCCACTTCCAAATCACGGAAAGCTTCTTTCGTAATTCTGGGGCACTTCTAAAAGTCGTAATTCATAAGCTCGCTTTTAAGTTTGAAAAATCGTGCTTCTTCCTTTTGTTTTTCTTCCTTTTCCTCCCTTTCGCGTCTTTGGCGATCTAATTTTCTTCTTTCTTCCTCGTCTTCAAGTTTTGCGCTTGCTTCCGCGTTACGTAACGCTTGTTGACGCTGTTTCTCCATCTCGTCAAGCAGTTCTCTCATCTTCCCTTCATTTTCTTCTTGGGCTTTTCGCCGACCTTCCTCACTCGCTGCGGAATCTTCACTGCCTGAGAAACTCTTAAAAACAAACATACAAACAGATAAACAAATGTATGGTTTTTGAAATAACAAGGAAGCTGTAGAAGATTAATTAGATAATAGCAAGATGAGATATGATAATAACTTGATTATTGTGTCAAATCATCTACCATACTACTACACGCTAACTGGGGACACTTTACTTTAATAAGCAGTTTTCAATACCCTACCAAGGTCCTACAATTTGGAATTCTCTCCTAATATCGATCATTGGTTTGACAGCTTTTCTACTTTTAAGAAAGAAATAATTGAATTTTTAATGAAGTGAGTCTGAATTGACCTAGCCGCACATCCTCAAACATATTGATAACTGAGGTGGCCTCCCCTATAAGCCTGGTGGTTTCTTGGAGATCTCCTCGCCCTACCATACTGTTAAAGTTGTGTAAATATTAATTATTAAGTGGCTAACAAATGATGATGATGATGATGTTGATGATGATGATGATGATGACCTAACTACATATCAACGATTATATAATATAAACAACCGATAAAATATGCTTCTACAAAAGTACGCTCAATTATTATTGCGCGCAATGAAAAATTTTGTATACAAAATGCTCAAATTTTTGTGTGTGCTTTGCAAACCTTTTTCATCCCACCTAATGCTAACCATCCTTATTCCTTTCTGGCTTGTTATTACCTATTTGGTAAAATTGTCAGTTCAAAGCATTTGTCGGAAATTTGCCTCTTTGGTCATCTGTTGTAGTGCTCATCACTTAGTTAAAAGCTGTAGTTTCCAGACATGTCAGTCAGATAGAGAAAACATATATCTCCAACATATGATGTTAAAAATGCCAACTGGCTGGACGCTGACCTGTTAGCTAGTCAAAAAGTGAGGTCAAGGAGTTGAACTACCAAGAACAAATCCAGCTTGTGCTAGGATGGATTGGGACCCAAGACCAACACAATAAAGCACTCTCGGCCACGTTGCCTTAATATTGCATTCTTTTGGAGTTACCTTTGATAAATTTTGCACATCTCAAAGAGGACAAAGTTATTGCGACGTAGCTCCTTTAATGATATAGCTACGACGTAGAAGTTCAAGTACGGGAGGACAGAGGACACCTTTTTTTGCAGGGAGGATTCGAGTCAGGAATCGAGTTAGGAACCAAGTTAAGAACCTAGTGAGTAATCAGATTTGGAACCGAGTTAAGAAATCCAGATTAAAAAACCCGAGCAATCGAGAGTATGAATCGAGTAAGTAGCCGTAAGATTCGACTTAGAAATCAACTTATAAAAGAACCCGAGTAAGGAATCGAGTTAGGATCCGAGTTGCGAATCGAGTTAGGAACCGTGTTAACCCTTAATATGCTGAAATTATTCCCAAAAACGCGTTTTTTTAACCGTTAATCGATTTTCTTGGCTCTGCGGTCCAAATTTTCTCTAAATTTGCTAAAAATACACTTTCTGACAATGCAGGAAGATTTTGATGTAATTACCATGTAAAAATGTACAATATTTTACTTTGGCGCGTGCGCATAAGCTAAAATTTGGACTTTTTTTTTTGCTGAACCGTTCCGAATTTTTTCCTTGCTCCTTTCCTTTTCGTTTTTCTCTGCTTTCTTATTCTCTCTATCTTTTACTCTGTGCACCCCTTCTACTGGCCTGAAAAGTTTTGACCTGAATCAATGGAAAACCCTGGAAAGGAGATCATGATCAAGTACGGGTGTTTTAGCACCAATTTTTCACCAAAAACTGATCACGTTTTTTTCGATTAGCTCTGTCGGAATGCAGTCAATATTGAAGATGGACAGTCCTATGGAAAGATCTATCCAAGCTCTATAAGATGCAAATCACAAAAATCTGCTGACGTGTAAATTGGTGACATCATAAGTGGCAGAATGGCTATTCCTCCAAATCCCGGAAAAAAACCCGGGCTTAGCATGTTAAGGGTTAAGAATCGAGATAGGAACCGAGTAAGGAGTAGCCTGCGTTGCAGACGACCTAAATCCCTCAGGCTAGGTTAGGAACTGTGTTAAGAAACCAGCCAAGATTAGGAACCGAGTTAGGAACTGAGTTCAGTAGGAACTGATTGCGGAACAGGATATAATTGACTTTGACGAAATGCCATTTGAATGAAAACATTCCGTTCTGCCTGAAGAGCACACAATAATGATCTAAAGATCGTGAGGCTAACTCGGTTGCTAACTCAGTTCCACAATCAAAAGTTTGCTTTTGCCGTGTATGAATCAAGAACATTCCAATCTGGATTAATCAACGAAGATCGTGCCCTCGTTTTACATGTCGATTCAGCTGTTAACGTTTGCGATCTCAGCAGCTTTTAAACTTCACTCAGCATAAAGTCAAGGGTTTTGTGATTGAACTGAGCTACGAGATTAAATTGTAAAGCATCACATAGAGTCCGGAGACTATCTAGTCACTTCCAAGTTTGGCATACATCAGAGAGTGCACGGGATCGGCTACAATCATATTGGTAACGCAAACACGCGAAGTTATCCCAAGTCGGAATGGGTTTAGGTTTGTACCAAACCAACATATAAGAAATGTCTTAAGAAGGAAAATGTATGAAATTGTCGCTAAGATATTGTGGCTGTGGTCGTTGAAACGAAAGGCTGTCAGTTTTGTTTAAAGGACCCAAAGCTTATGCTGCGAGCGTTAGTTTTTCTGGGAAAAATATTACCGAAACGCGTACGCTCGTATTCTAGTGTAGCTAGAACTTTGAGCGTTTTGCAAAAATTTTTATTTAATACCTAGCAACTGTGATGTATGTCTTATTTTCGTAGTGACTAGGTAATTTTTATATGGAGAAATACAGAAAATAAAAGCTCGCCCGTGAATGACTCAAATCAAGCCAGTGACAGCACAAACAGCAAGGAGTGCATCAAAGCGGCAAGGTCAACATGTAGGTAGGCATTTTGGTTGAAAAATCTTTCGAATTTCCCAGGAAAAGTTAAATTATTTCGTGTACAATCTTGTTTACTACAGTTTGAGATTGGAAAGCCTGCAGTTTCAAAGTGAAAGTGTCAAAGTGATGAGCAATTTTCAACGCGCTCGAACAATTTTAGCCTGATTCTCAGACGGTCCGAGTTCACTCGCACGAAATACCAAACACCGCACTCGGACCGTGAATTAGTTTACAAATATTTTGGCAAAAAGTCGCCATTACATTACATACATAGCTACAAGCAGCCTTAGATTTACGGGTACTTACATTGTTCGAGTTGTTGTTTGCCATTTTAAAAGAGGTTTTCCCTTGCAATTTATATGACGCTCGCTCGCTTTTGCAAAGAATTTCAAAAGCGGAAGTGGGTCTTCCGCGAAGTCGCGTGACGTATTAATTCCAAGAAAAAAAACGTTCTCTTCCCCAGACTCCAGAAGCATGCCTCTGAAACAACAACCCTTACCCCTTCTTGCTTTGTGGTTAAATTATCTCTCAATGTAATCTTACAGACCCTTAAAAAGGTTTTTAAAATTTCGGGAAAATCAAAAGAAATCTGGATGATACTTACAACACTCAACAACGCAGAAAAGATTAACTAGAAACAAGTAACGGAATCGAAGAAAATTCCACAAAAAGAATAACAATTCGTAGAATATGGATTAGAGAAACATAATGTTCTGTATTCTCGGATTCAATCTTTTTGTTCAATTTATTAATTTGTATTGTTTAATTTTCATTATTAAACGTATTTCTCTTTTTGTTTCCCTTTTGCGATTTTTTGTTCTTTTTTGGTTTTTACGATTTGATTTACATTTTTCAATGCATTTGTGTATCGTCTTTTGTTTTCGTTTATCTTTTTTAAATTACTGGGTAATTCTGTTTTAAAATTATGTTCAGAAATAGTAAGATGGCGGAAATTACCACAGATTACCAAGTTCCCAAATAATTTCCAGACGTGAACAATAACGAGAAAATGCAGAGAAATAGTTGGAAACCAGAGTATATAAGTTGGTTGCCTAGAACTGCCGTAAAAAACTTATGCCTTTTCATCAAAATTATTACTTTTTTTTTAAATAAATTTTTATTTTCATAATTAGGATAATATTAAAGTGTCCCTTTTCTTTTTTCTCCATGTTTGCCTAAAAATAAAGCATTTTAAATTCGTGACGGTTAGCACTCTTTCAAACAGCCCAAAAGGATCGACCTCATTACCCGGTTAGCCTACTGTTGCACCTCGGTTAGACTAATGAACACTCCTGTTCGCCCTATTTGCACTCTGGTAAGCCTGATTAGTACCCCTGTTAGCCTGTTTAAGTTTAGCTTTCATTTGTAGGCGAGGGTAACAGGTATTTCAGAAGCCGCGTGAACGAGCGCTTTCCAAAAGTGACGTGAATCCTTTGTTTGTGATTACCACACGACTTTTGCGTTACAAAGGACACAGCAACAATGACATCACGTGATGTGGATTCTTGGACACTGAAGTCACTTGAAGGGAAATTTGCCGCCGACCGTGTTCCGTAAGAAAGGAAGAAAGAACCGGGAGAAAGAAGTTGTTCCCTTTTGCAAAGAGGAAAATGATGGACCAAATCTTCAACATAAAGGTGAGTTTTGTGCAGAATTCTGTCACTGCTTCTGCTAGCTGTGTAAAATTGTCTTCTGGCTGAGCTGTGTTCAAGTTTCCAGACGGATATCGCAGATACCGGATTCGATCTAAGCATAAATTAGGGCATGGGACATCCGTATTCAGGATGAAAAAAATTATGTGCGCCGATCGTCTTCTAACTCGTTTGTTTAGTTGTGTTCTTAAAAGAAAAGAACTCTTTCTTGTTTCTTTGTAATCACGGGTGGAAAGTTATCTTGAATTGCCTAAACCAGTGGACGTATTAAGCATATTATGCCGAAGCAATCGCTCCCCTTCCCGGAGTAAATCCATTTTCCAATGGGTCACAACCGAGTTCGAGTAAGATTCGAGTCCCAGTCATTGGTTTTGTCTTAATTGTTTAAAGGATGTTCATATGCACACAGTTTATTGGCCGAGGACGAAACAAAGAAATGTCTTGATCGACACGAGTCTGGTTAGCCAAAGTCGGTTTTGGAATTTAGGCATGCAGAGAATGGCGTCTCGATTACATTTGTAGTGTCGCATTTACTTAGTACAGTTAGTATTGACATCTTTCTCAGGTTAGTTTATCGGCTGAGCGCCTTCTTTAATCAACGCTTTTACAATGTGAACCAGTGACACAAAGTTCGTAACTATACTTTTACTAGCAGTAATGACTATATTAGCAGTTGGCCTGCGATGGAGGCGAACTAAATCCCTAGTGTAGTGTTTCTTGGCTTCTCATTCTGAACACGGTATTATAGAATGGTTCAATTTGCCAAAACGGTTCCGGTTCAGTTACATTTCACGGCTGCTCCTGACAGTTTAGCAAACTCAAATAAAAAAAAATAAAGAACAACTTTGTTCCGATTTTAATTTCTTCTGTTCATTAGTCACGAAATATTCCAGTGAGAATAAATATAGTGCGTGCATGGATGCATGCATGAATTAAATACAGTAAGCTCACGGCTCAGACGGATCGAGTTACGCCAAGACACGCGCTACAAGTGTCACGCCAACGTAACGTTGAGCCTGTAGCTAGCCATGTGTTTTCTGTTTTTGTTTATCAGCACAACTACAAATTGAGGAAATGTAGTTTTGTGCACATTTTAGGGACTGTCCCGTTCACTAAGAAATGGACGGGGTTTGGCTAACCATTAATTTACGAAAATATTCCCCGAAATGAGCCCACCCCCAGACCCCCTCAAACTCAGCATCGTCAGAAATCGCGGACATTGGAGTCGCCGAATTTTGATGCATCGTACATTAACCGGTCACGAAACTTGCTAATAGCCGCTGACTCTAAAGCCTGACTTTGGGCTCATATACATCCGATGATGATACACAAAAATGCGGTTTACATAGAGGAATATTTTATGAACTAGGGAAACCACTAGTCAAAAATGTTACATGATAATAAAACTGGAGCAAAAGATCTTTCAAAAGATGTCTTTTGGGGCAAAATTGGAGCAAAGACGGCTGAAATATCGTAGCTAAAAGACAGTGGATTTTAGTATTTCAACGTGGACTACCGCATGGTGTTTACAGTTTGCGATTTTTGTGGTTTTCTTACGGCAAAAATATTCATCAAATCTAATCGAAAGGAGAAGTAAATCGTTTGGTGAGTTAGATTCATGTATAGTTTTTTCAAATCTGCTTGCACATTTTCTCGATCACATTGAGTTTGCCGATAATAGCTGTTTATAAACTACTGTATAAGTTTTCGGTTTTCGCCATACATTCCTCCTCTATGCCTTATAATTGTGGTCTCAAATACTGTTCGCAGAAAACGTTCATGAATACACATTAAATTCGAAATCTACACTTCATACATTTTCTTTGTAATCCCTGCGTTCGCTTCTTCGGTCAATGTATTGCGTGACATAGTAATCGGGGAATCGGATGTCCGTGATTTCTGGACATGACGCAAAAATCCTTCCGAATGTAAGCCCATGGGCTTATAATTATTAATAGCTCTTAAGGTGGCTCGTACCAGTTTTCAGGTTTTTGACTGTGCGACGTTTGGAAGAAAATGGCCAAAAAATTAATGAAAGATCATAAGAAAATTTTTGTATAATTAAATTACCCATTGTGTTTTTGATCCAAAATACCAATAATTACGTCATCAGTGGTTACCATGGCAACGATAGGCAATGATTTTAAGGACCCCTTTTCAGCTTCCGGTGCTTATATCTTGAAAACTAACTCGATGACCCCCATTTTTTTTCTCGTGATAACTTTTGGCACCTGAAAAAGAAACTGTATAATTATTTTAAAAAAATTCTACGAAGCGGATTTTTTGCAAATGCAAAAAAGGGCAATTTGTTAATAATTAAAAATTCCTTTCGTAGAATTTTTTTAGATTTTTTCTGGCGTTTCCTTTACATAAAAGGAAAATATTAGGGCAATAAAAAATGGGGGTCATCGGGTTAGTTTTCTTGCTAAAGCCTTCGCGAACTCAATAATTCCCACGCGCGTTTCCGCGCACTTTAAAATTTCGATTTTAAAAGTTTGGTATTTACTCATGCTCAGTTCTGACTACCGCTGATCTTTGCGGGCGCATACACGCGCAACACGCGTGGACTTCCCCTCGCTGACCCTCGCTTTGTCTGCGAAACTTTTCGGCTCAGGATTTCATGGGATTTACCCAGTTTCAGTTGGCGCCAGTTGTGCCTCTTAGGTCTTACTTTTAAGTATTTCTTTGTCTGAATAATCATGTGTTTGACAGCGAACTCAAATAAGCTGAAACGAAAAAAGTGGAATTGAGTCACGATCTCCGACAAGATCGATCGTAGCACATGCGAATTCGCTTTTGTAACTCGAGTAGTGAGATCCGAAAACATTTTGACTGACGAAAATTAAGTTGACTTAAAATGTTCTTGTTGAAACAACTTCAGTTGAACGCGGAATTTTTTCTTAAATTGAAGAAAAGCAACCTCGCATTGGGCCGCCATGTTTGTTTTCCTTTTCAAATCTCGCGCGTGACTCGTGGGTATGAAGCGTGACGCGCGCGCTAGTCACCAGACTTCCCACGCAAGAAAAACTGGTACGAGCCACCTTAAAGAAAGATATTTTTAACTTTTCCGATGTAAAGCTTTCATTGTAGAGCTTGTTTTCAATCAGTCAATCAATCAACCAATCAATCAATCAATCAATCAATCAATCAATCAATCAATCAATTTATTGTCATGGCGTGGGATGAGGTTGCCCTCTCTATCCGAGCCAGAGGCTCATGTAAAAAGCGCATGACAATAATTAAAAGAGAGTATAAAAACAATGGAAATACAATAGTACAACTAGTTTTTGTATTTCACGTTGCATGAAGAATGCTCAGAGACCTGTAATGCCTCTGTAATGCTCGTTTCACGGCTGTAGAACTTGTTTTGGGTTTATGTTTCAAGGGTTTTACCATGTGGTATTCTTGTAATCACCAAAAAAGATTCACCCCAGTACAGTATCCTTTCAAAATAGAAAACCAAATATTTTGGAAACGCAAATTTTCACCATAAAATACGACCCCCGTATATATGCCCTCCCCGAAAATAAGCCCATCTGAGAGGGACGTTGAGTATATACAAGCCCAGGGTTTATTCGAAATTTTACGTATCTTTTCAAGTCAATTTTTTGAAAGGGCAGGGGGGGGGGGGAGGCACTTGAGCGAGAGAATTATTTATTGTTACAAAAGTTTTGTTAAACCTCGCAATTGGAAGTTTCCATCTATGTCTTTTTCAAACACAACGAATGCTAATTCTGCCAGTGCCACTGCAGTTATTTTTGCCGCCGCTGCCACTGCCGCTTCCGCTACTCCTCCTCCTCCTCCTTCTACCATTACTTGTACTACATCTACTTTTATTTTGCAGTACTGTAATCAAATGGTCATAAGCTATTCATATTCATGATTTAATACTATGAATTCATTGTCAGTATGCTATTCATAACCTTGCCCCGCACTGAATAACACGTGGTTTGGGGCTGGCGCAAGTTATACATGCGCAATAACAATTTTTTTCAAACCAACGGCTCCCCCTAATAAAATTCACCATATAGCTTTACTAAACTCCCCAAAATCGCTTATCGCAAGATACCTTCTTCAATCATTCTTAATGGCAACGGCTCGAGATTTGTAGTTAAGAAGGACCCGCTCCACCTGAAAGGCATACTTGTTCAGTGTAGTAGCGTCCAGACTGATTACTCAGTATCTTCGTTTTCCAATCAGAGATTCGATATTTACGAAGAAGCGTGATCAATTACAACAAGGAGCCCAAAAGTGTGACCACTTTCAACGTATTCACATTCTTCCGTGCAGATTTAATCCAATCAGAAGTCAACCGTGGAAGCTGTCCTCGGCTTTTGATTGGATGATGACCGCACGAAAGAATACGAATTAATTAAAAGTGGTCACACTTTTGGACTCCTTGCTGTAATGCTTGATTACTGTATTCATGAGTTTCTGCAAATTAGCTGCTACACCCACACAAACAACCTCATCGTAATAGTTCATGTTTTAATAATGTGACTGTACCTGCTACTGACAGATTCGAGGTCGAAGACCGGAAAGGCAGTCTGATCGTTAATCAGGTATCAAACTTAGGTCGTACATTTAAAACTATAGTTATCGAGGTAGAAAGGGGTTTCCCAAGTTGATCGAACTTATCGGCGGCATGTATGGCGTTTGTTTGTTGCAAACTGAACTGCATGAGCAGTTCCATAAGATCTGATCTAGATATCGTTCCAACTCAGTGTCATAGTCAGGTCGCTTAGCGCAATTTTTTGGAGAAATCGTTACATGGTTGATAAAAGCACCAAACTCTGCAGAATGATTCTTTAAAGACTTTTAAATAATTTTATCCGTGGCTCCACCTGAATTTTTTTCTTGCAATTTGCAAAATTTGCTAAACATTTTGACCACGTACAAACTCTCAAGCACTGCTACCGCGCCATTTTGAATTGATGCAATGAAAGTGGGACAGAAGGAAATATTTCTTCACTCCGAAAGTAATTTGCAGTTTTATGCTTAAATGTTGCAAATATATATATAAAAATGAAGACATTGTTGAAGTTTTTGCTAAAATTTTAATTTTTAGATGCAGTATTCTAGAATGTTTATTATGGTAATTATATATGCGTTTGTAGTTTGTGGCCGCCGAGGGATGCAGAACATGCTTAAAGAAGCCTTGAAGAAACGAGATTACGCACAAAATTTGGCCAAGGCAGCTTCAATAATAAGAAAACATATTTCCAGCCACGAGGCATATAAATTTAATGGATCGTTTATATAAAATAGTCAAGAAGTTAATTTTCAATGGAGACGGTTTGAGAAAACAAGATAAGCATAAGTCCAAATTATGCCTTACCATTGGTCAGCCTATTGTCTACAACAAAAAGAAAAAAAAGTCAAAGGAATCCGATACAGAAACTGACAAGGCACTCATATTATTGATACGAGCGTGAACCGCCTCTGCCTGTCTAGACTTACTTGAACACACATAGATTGACGAGATGCAAGCGGATCATCCAGCATTTACACTAGTTGGGAATTTCTATTTTCTATGCCAGGGTCGCAATAACCTGCGATCTTTCTCCTCCCGCCGCAAAAAAAGAACGCCTGATCGCAGGTTAGGGTCACAAAGCTTGAAAAGTGAAAAGCAGAAGCCATGTGCGAGCACTTTGATGAAGATGGAGTTTTACCCCCTTCCTGCCTGCGAAAGGTCTGATTACTGTTGGTGCCCTAGACAACCTTCAAAAAGCTCTTTTCTTGGTACCGGCATCCGTCTCCTCCAGTTTCCAACTGAAAACCAACCGGGTAAAAGGATACCACCAGTTACGATTCTTCCATGTGTACCTAGAAAGCTCTCTGTTTTCATTGTAACACTTGGCAGGCATTTAAAGAGGAAACAGAAACACTTCCCTATTTAGCCTCCCGTCCGAGTGAGTCCCTTTATTCCGACTTTGAGCACTTCCGAAAAACTGACCGGCTGGTTATCATCGTTTATGACAAAGAGACTTCGTCCTTGTCAAAACCAAACTAGGATTCAACTTTTAAGTTCTGTCTAGTATATAACATTTAAAATCAAGCCTGAAGCCGCCGCAATTGATGCTAGGGCTAGGGAACATGGAAATCGCGTGGTTTTCTCTTCAATTTGTCAGCTTATGGGTAATAAATGTCGGGTACTCTGATAAATCCCTGTACAAAATAGCGACGGACACTCCCTGAAAAATCTAATTGACCGCTTACGAAAGAGAACATTGCAGAACAGCTTTTGTGAATTTATGCAAATTACCTAAAAACGTTCCTGTTTAAATTGCAAGAAAAATAAAAAAAACGAATGGAGCCACGGATAAACTTAAAACAAGTATCGAAAAGGGGCTGCATGCAAAAATTGGGACTTTTATCACAAAATCTAATCGACCGCTTACGAAAGGACAATGCGGAACAGCTTTTATAAATATATGCAAATGAGCTAAAAACGTTCTGGTTTAAATCTCAAAAAAAAAAAATAATAATTCGGATGGAGCCACGGATAAACTTAAATAAGGTATTGAAAGGAGGCCGCATGCAAAAATTGGTACTTTTATCACGCGTGTCACGATTATTACGCTAACCGACCTGACTATCACTAGGGCTTTCCACAAGTTGCTCGAGATTTCCCAAAAAGTTGCTCGTAATTTCTCAAAAAGTTGCTTAAAAGTTGCTCCAAAAATCCAAAAAAGTTGCTCGTGATAATAAAAGTTGCTCGAAAGTTGCTCCAAAAAATCCAAAACGCTGCTTCTAATCACGAGAATTTCTCTAAATATATGCTAATTTCCCTTTGAGAGTAAGATTTCTCAGCAGTTTTATACAATTTTACAGCAAAAGAAGTATCTAAATAACATATTAAAGGGGAAACTTGTTAAATAACAAGGATTTCTTTAACTGAGAAAAATCGTGAAGATATCAATGACGTCATGTTTGCTGACGAATTTTGTAATGTTTTAATTCAAAATGAGCCGAAAGTTGAAATGTCTCCAGATGTTCCTCGAAAGTCTTCGGTAAACTTCGTAAAACTTCGGAAACGTTCGTATTGCCTTTGAACAACACTCGGATAATCTTCGGAGATCTTCGGTCTGGAAATTGCTCAAAATGCGACAAGTTGCTCGAAATGAGAAAAGTTGCTCGAAGGGGAAAAAGTTGCTCGAATCATGAAAAGTTGCCAAAAAGTTGCCGAGCAACTTGTGGAAAGCCCTAACTATCACTGTCATCGCACGTCTTTAAAATAAACGATTGCCATGCAATGAAAGCAGTTAGTCGAAGTAATGGAAGCATGTAAATGTAATCATCTTCTGTACAGACGTTTGCATGTTAGCGATTTGCATGAACTAACAAAAGCTTCAATCGTTGAAATACCATTCCATATTTTACGTTTGACAAATAGTTATCTAAATTTTTGCCACTTTGTTTGGTCCCATGGCCTTCCAATAAGTTGACTACTGAAGGGAACATTACCTGGAAAGATAGAAAGTCTCCCAGTCTAAGACCAGTCTTCGAAAAAGCGTGTTCGCATGAATTAATGTAAGAAATAAATTCGCATCTAATTTCACGCTTTCAGATTTCACGCCATAACATGACTTAAGAAGGTCCAGAATGATAACATGTTGATTTTTCTCAATATCGACACGAAGATTTGCTGCAATGAGTATACTTAAACTAGTTTATCTGATAGCTTGTGATTGACCCGCTGACTCGAATAAAACGAATCAGCGGAAACGTTTCAGTCAGAGAAATATGTCTCCAGGGCGTTATAATTTAAAGTTACGAACAAACGAGATTGATCATCTTTACACCCCTCTGTAACAGACCTGGTGACACCTGATTTTCCACCAGGTTTTCAACACAAAATCGACCAGGGCAGTCAAAAATCCACCAGGTTGATTACTTTTTTTCACCAGGGAGGGTGATGATATATTAAATCTAACCAATTGTTGATGCAAACTCTGTGAGCCAGTATGCAATAAACTTAGCGGGGTTTTCGTGCACAATTTTCCGCACCGATGTCGTTTAAGGGCTGTAGATGACACCGTCGTTTTTTTTTTTCGCATTACAAGTACGTAAACAACTGAAGTAACATAGAAACGGCAAACGGGCCGTTTTGAGATCCCCGTGAGTTCTTTGTATCGAGCAGTGAATTACCGCCACTAGATCCCCAATGCGTCAAATTTAGCAAATAATTGTCGCAATGAGCCAACGAGTCTCCCTACTACTGACATGGTTAGTTCACCCTTGGACTAGACTTGCCTACAAGTCGAGCTCAGCAAGCGCAAAGAGAGAAGAGCACACAGAGCGCGGAAACGAGAAACGAGAAGCGAACGACTTTTAAAAAGTCTACCCTTGGGCTTGAAGCAGTCGCCGGGGTTATATTCCTAAAAACCTCTGAAATTCTCGCATGCACGGTTTTGTCCATCAGGACATCAAACAAGGCACGCAATGCATGCAGAGGCGATGACGAACAGAAGAACAAATTCCGCCAATAACCGTGATGGACTGACATCATCGCCTGAAAATGATTACACTTCCTTTTGATGCATGTTACTTTTCCAGTTCTTAGCAGGATTGCAGGCAGGATTTGAAACGACGGTTCTTAAAGATGCAAACGACGAAACGACGGATCTGAAAGATGCAATCGTGTGAACGCCGAAGATGTAAGCTACTCGGGAGCTCTTCCGCTCACTTCGCTCGCGTAATCCTTCTCGAGAGCCTATTCACAGGCTAGCTACTCGGGGTCCTCCCCGGGAAATTTTGAAAAAAATAGACAGGCTGAAATCACATTTCGTGCGTTTTAATTAAAGGGAGTTTCATATGCAAATAGGCACCTAAAAGTAAACTTAAAAAACCACGATTATTTCTAGACCTTTTCAGTTAAAATCAAAGCGTCTTATTTTTGGAAGGGAAACTGGACGCGCTTCACCAGGCAATCAACTTTGCACTCGACGAATTACACCTGCCAAAACATACATTAACGACTTCAAAATTCCTAAACTGCGCGTCGAAGGACTTTGAGAAAGTCTAGGTAAGCGTTAATTCAGCCAGATATTCGAAAGTTTTTCAAAGAAATTGGAATATTTTTTCGTGGGATTATAATTATTTTCTCGACTCCCTAGTTTGAACGTCTATCTAGCCCTGCTAATCTGAATACAAGTTTAATTACTTTTCCAGATGGTAAATGGCATAAATATTTATTATCAAAAGAGCCTAGCGTCAAGAGACAGAATCAGCGCCTCTCCACTCGCGAGTGCACCAAGATATATTCGCGCGTTCCCCAAGGTGAGCCTGCTCGCAGGCTAAAGACAGATCCAGAGGCTGCCTAGCACGGGCGCACCTAAATTTAATTGAAAAATGTTCAACATTCCGGCCCTTATTCGTTGATCCATTTTTAGAAGGTCAAAGCATAAAAAAATCTAAATAAGAGAACCGTTTGCTTATATTTTTTCTTTGAACGTGTTCCAGTGAATCGATGTTAATAAAACTTGTTATCCTGAGATAAATAATACAATTATGTTTCATAGTGAAATTGACTCACTACACTCAGGTATGTGCACTTTGCTCATCTCCAGACTTAGGTAACCCATAAGCCTAGCAGTGGACAGCTGTTTAGTCCTCATTGGGACTCGTCAGCACTGCGTAAGGCATAGTGGATAAGGGGTGAAAGTTCTTATTTATCCCAGTGATCTCTCAGTGATCCAACACTTGTGGTAAACAAATTGGAACTCTGGAGACAAGCGCACTAGTAGTCTTAGACTGCCGTTGGGGGTAGGTTAGTTTACTAACCGTAAAACATCGCAAAAATAGGCCGTCCAGGAGCGAGCGAATAAAGTGTGCACTTGTGACCCAAAGGTACATAATACAATTATTGCTGCGAAGCCTTAGCGTAGCAGCACACTATTTGTGACTGTCCATCTGGGGACTGGGCGCTTTATATCTGCGACTCAAACTCGATTTTAGACTTTTTCATTGGAGATGATTTTGAGTACATGCAGTACGTATGATCAGCGGCATGTAAAATGTGGAAGCTGCGTTTGTCGTTTGTGATGTGTTTTTCGCTAAAGTGATGATGATTTCGCTAAAGTTTGCGATATACTTTTCGCTTATTTAAGGAAATATTTTACTTTCTGAGCCTTTAAGCGCGAAATACAGCAAAAACTATGAAGATTTCCGAAAGCTCCACGAAAACGTTGGAATGGAACCACCCTGCGAGCAGAGCCTCTTTTACCTTCCTGCGGTTGAGATTTGGGAAGTGGAAAGAGGCTCTGCGTAAATCGTGTCATTTCTTTGAAGTCGCCGCAGCCCCAAAGTTTGGGCTGGTCAGCCCGGATTAAACCGGCTTTTGCTGCGCGGGCATTATTTTTTTAACAAAGAAACAACTGCAAGCAAGGCTGACCATACTACGTGAAAAATAGGCTTTGCGAGACAACACCACGACTGGAACCGATAAAGCAGGATTGCAACCGCGGACAGCTGTTTCGTTCTTATTGGAACTCATCAGCGCGGTGTAGCGAATCTAAGGGTGCGTTTCTTTGGGAAAATCCAAAATTGGATCATTGATCTCAGATCACACGGATACTTTGCTCCCAAAGAAACGAAGAATCCGAAAACGGATTTTTTGCCATGACAACCCCGTAAACACATTTCGCACAGAACATAAAATATCAGTACAAATTTTTTTTTCGTCGAATGTATCTTAGCTAAAATAATTTAAGCATACAAGATCTTTTACAAAAACCACACGTCGAAGTAGATCTTCTTTAGCGTTAAGCACAATGTGGCGAGAAAGCATCTGAGAGCGAAGAATGATTGCGAAATGATCAGTGCAAATTTCACTCGTGACAATTTCAAAAGGATACAACTTCCGTAGGCACACAGTGGCTGTTCTAGAAAACCTGTATCCCATTTAAAATGATACTACATACCTATCTGAAGCTACCGTTTCCTTTTATGGTGAAATATACTTGTATCAGTTTGATCGAATTAAATAACCGCCTAAAACTTTCCGTATGGCAGTGTTTACAAAGAGCGAACCTGTATTTTCACAGCAAAGACCGCTGGGCCAAGGTACTTTTTTCGAATCCTTTCCCAAAGAAACGCACGGATCATGAATCCTAAAAATCCGGATTCAGATATGATCTGATGCATCTACTCGAAGTGTGGATTCTTCAGATCATTGATCCAAGATTAATCCATTTTCGGATATAGGTAAAGAAACGCAAAATCCGTTTTTGGATCAAGAATCCGGATTTGGATTTGGATTTTCCCAAAGAAACGCCAGCCCAAAGAGCCAACGCAAATAAATTGCCCAATAACCCGTACACTGTATCAAGTTCCGAAATTTGAACTCACGTGTCCCCCGAATCACGCGCTGCCACATCACGTGTTTCGGAGGACAAGGAATTCAAAGTGTCACGATGGAGTCTCGCAAAGCAAAATAACTTAAATGTGGTAGGCACAGCCATTCCGAACATTTAAGCGCATGGACAAAACCATGCTAAATAAAAGCACAGCATATCGGATCTGAAAAGATCTACGGTCTAAAAATATGTAAAAGTAAAATCTCGTTTTCTCGCAAACCAAGAAGAAATTTCACGGTTAAAAATCGCAGATCTCTACCATAAAGTCACTAATACGACCTCAAACAGTGCTTGACGTGTTTTTACTGAAGGAACTCAGACGCTTTTTGAAGAAAAGAACTTGTAAAAACAAACACTGTTCACACTGTCGTGTACGATCCGACACGCCATTCCGCGCGCGGATGCTAAGATTAAGTGGTCCTCGCGCAAGCTAAACGCGCAAGCATCGCGTAGTCCTCGCCATGCTCAACAAAGATTTGACACGATTCTTGCAGAGCCCTTTGTTCTCAAGTATATCAGTGGAAAAGAAAGGGCTCTGCTCGCAGGGTGGAATGGAACGAGCTTTGGGTTTTTTGACATCATGATAATTGGTGTTTCTGATGGCTTTATGTTGATGTTAACGACAATTTCCGACAATTTTCCCGAGCGCTATACGATAAAACAGACCAAAAATACTGTTCAATTTCATTGAAACTTCGAAATATGTTTATTTGGTTAAAAATTCGAAATTTCGATTCATTATTCAACAACATCAATGTTCAATATTTCGTCACGCATTCCCGGGTTAAACATTTCCTCAAACCTTTGGTCTTTTCCCCCGGCATATGAATGAAATTTTCGTTCAAAGTGGTATGTCTCAACAAAAGTCTATTGCAAGTGATTGTCTGTCCAAGCTTTTTGACCGTGAGACATTTGGGCATTATTTTCACTCAATATGTAACAAAGTTTACTTCGCAGCACTTGACTTGCTATTAGCAACTTCTAGTATTTAATAGTGAAATGGACTAGTGGGTTCCTCAGTGTGGAGACGAGCAAAATGAACATACCTGTGTTTAGTGAGTCCATTTCACTATTAAAAATAATTGTGAGGTATTGGATACTGTACATGTCCAGTGGTAATATAATATACGTCCTCTCCAATGGCAGTATAATACAGCATCCGCTGTTTATACGTACATTAACTGTGATCTTATCATGTGTGCTAGTTTTGTATTCCGCAATATTAGTTTTAGTTCGCCTTCGACCTGAGAACTCTCCTTTGTTTTTTATGTTTGCATTATTAGTATTTGCGGTGAACGTTTCAATAAAAACTGTTCATCGAGCCGTTTAAAAGATTTCTGAAAAAGCGCTCAAAAAGAAAAATTACCCAAAAATTATAATGGGAGTGATCCGAAGAAAAAATCCAATTCTTTGAATCGCGATCACGAAAATCAACAAAACTATCACGGCACCGAAAGATAAGTTATATACTAATTAATTTTGATTTTGGCGTTATTTTAAAGTGTCTCGGACCATTGGCATTGTCATGCAAAAAAATACGGTTTAAAATATATATGCGATTTGTTTGAAATCAAACACATAAAAAACTTGTATTTTTTATTTGCAGAATACCATAGTTGGAAAGACCTTGGTACGTGTATTAGCCCTTTGTGCGAAAATCTGATTCGTGTAAAACTCAAGTTCTACTGATTTCGTGGTTTTTTGTTGATCGTTGCCATGGAAATATTAATTTCGCTTAGAGTAAATTATATCAAACTGGAAAATGACTAAGAAGGCCTTTGGACCAAAAAAGATTTTCAAGAATGCCGGCTGGGGGCCCCCACTTTTTCCGAAAAAATAAAGACTTTTTAAGAGAAGAGTCTCTTAAGTCCCCCCACTTAAAGTCACTAGTCACTTTAAAACTGCTCCGCCGTCCCTGGCCGGGTGTTCAAAGGATCGTAAACACAGTGGTTTCGTCATGTTTCGTTGATTGCACGGCCATGTCAAACAGTGTCAGATTGAGTGTCCGAAATTTAATTCTCTTCAGGCCAGATCTATTCATTCAAGACAATAAGCACAACTGACCATAAGTCGCCAACGATCAAACAAAAGTACCAGATCAATGGTTTTTTCCAGTGTTTCTTTCGTTTCGTTTTATTGCCTATTTTATGCAAGCCAGTATTTGTTTTTGTTGTTTTCCATGTTTTCGTTCTTTATTCATCTCACGCTCAGTGAACATCGGTGAATATTTACCTCGACTTCGTCTTGGTAAATATTCACCAATGTTCACTTTGCCTTGGAATGCACTTGGGAGTGTTCGCTAAGCACTAAAGAAGCTAGCCGAGCGTCGCTTTAGGCTATCGCCTTTGGTGACGCATACGCTTTTTTCGTGATTAGCAGCCTTCCGTGTGAATACACAACTCAATAGTGTACACTGTGGCGTTAACCATGTAACAACTGAGAGCCTAAACAAGATACATATATGTTGTTTGCCAGCCGGAGGTCAGTATCTAAAAAACTTTGCCCGAATGCAAAGTTTTTCTCCGTATAGATCAACCTAGGCCGCCGAATAACGTTTTTATTTTTGACTACTTTAATTTGTTTGGCGAAAAAACCTAGACAAATTGTGTCTCAAAATGTTTGTTTGTATATTTGCGCATTCAAAATTGGGTTAATCAGTAAGGTGCGGCAGGAGCGAATAATGGCCAGTCTACTGACTCTGTTATACAATGCCGTATAAAGTAGCTTCGCTTAACACTAAATAAACTGTACTCACCGAAAGGTACACCATATAAAGTGCACACGAGAGATTCGAAAAAGCAAATAAAATAATATATAAAGATAGCACAAATGTAGCACCAAATCGAAGCGGTCATAAGAATCTCAGAGGTCAAAAGATAAAACAGCTCAACGGGCCGATTACCTTTTGTTATCCATGTAAATAGCCTCCGCTGTTAATCATCTTTCTTGATTCATTATAACCTCTTTGGCGCTTTTCTGTTATATTAACGTATTACTTGTATTGTTGTATTAAAGTATTAAGTTATATTTCGATTTGTAGAAAACTTTGCGCATGTCAAAAACAGACCTCGTTAGTTATGGCAAACCTCCTTTTATATTATAGCCAGACCAGAATATGGTGACGAAAAAACCTACTTGAAAGGGTCTTTTATATTGAACTGACAGAGAAGGCAGTTCAATAGAATGTGTGCATGGAACATTCCTTTCTTGGAAAGACGTGACTGCAAAGCATAAAGGATCAAGTACTGTGGGCTGACTGTGCGTCCTGTAACAAGGGAACAAGACGAGAACGTAGTTGGGGAAGACCCACTTCCGGTTTTGAAATTCATTACTATGGAGGAGCACTGAAAACCAGCGAGCGACAACCAAACTCCTTACGCAAACATGGGAAACAAAAATACTACTCGAAAATCGTAAGTTCACGTTAAACTTAGGCTGCTTGTACTTTGTACTTGTTTGTACTTGACTTGAATTAGATTAACTTAAAGAAGAGAATAGAAGGTATCCTAGGGCTAGTATTTAAAATCTTTCTCACTGAAAATGCATTTCTTTTATGTTTATCTTATTGCTGTTATATATTACCCTTATATTACCCTCAACGTTTTGAGGGTAATGGTCTCCGATGTTACATGTTTCTCTTGTAAGAATTGTATAATTCACCTTTAGGCCAGAACATTTTTCGAATTGATCAAGTAACTTAAAAATCTGATATTCGACATAAAAGCTGGTAAGTCATCTGCATACTTCACCATTTTGAATTCTTTTGAATCTATTTTGATTCCTTTTATTTCAAAACATGAGCGAATGCGACTGCTAATAGTTCCACAGCAATGATATACAAGTAAGGGGAAAGGGGATCCCCTTGCCTCACACCTCGATTTATTTCAAAACTAGCTGAAAGCGTTCCATTGTTGATAATACACCTTGTTATGTTACTGTAAAAGGTCTCTATTCATCTTGTAAGACTGGGTTTAATTCCAAAGACTTCAAAGCGTTTGAACATGAAATTCCACTCTAGACTGTCGAAAACTTTCTCAAAAGCTATAAAAACTAGCAATCCAGGAATATCATAAGTTTCGTGTAATCCATTATGCTCAGAATTGATCATTTTAGCAACCGAAGGCCCCTTTTCGATAAAAACACTGTATAAAAGAGCGAAATAACACGTCATACCAGTTGATATTCAAGCCGATAATACAAGAAATCAAATAAAACGATTTCTCTGAGATTTTCTCTCAAGGTAATTAGATAGTACAAGATTCACTTAAGACCAAAATGTTATTTGATCGGGCCTTGTAAACGTCTTCTCAACAACGTTTTACGACTGCTTTGTTTTGTTGTATTTAAGCACCTCAAAAGTTCATTCGAAATTTTCTCCAAAACACTCTCATAGACATTCTTCAAATTTCGCAAACCTTGAGAAAACTATGTCAAGTCCAAGATCTAGTAGCCTGAATTTCAGACATCCCTCTGTGGTCGCCTACTCCCCAAAAGGGACGTCTGAACACATCTGGCCCTAATGCCGTCCGGTGACGTCACTACACTTTGGCTTTAATTCATGTGGAAAAGTTTCTGTCGAGGCCATGAAATTGTGAAAGAAAAATCGCTTCAATAAAGGATTACAGGGTATAAAATTGTTTTAATAGTAAAAAATTGAAAACTTGAGACAAATGAATGAGATTTAAATCGACTGCAGGCTATATTCTTTTACGGAACCGATTTAATCTGAACTGATTTGCTTTAAATCTAGCGATCAAAATATAATATTTTACGCAGCGGACAAATACAACAAACTCGTGAGTACTTAAATGAATCGATTTAGACGGTTACAGAGGCATCAAGAAACGGAATTCAATACAAAAATATCCTACTTGACCGTGGGCACTGAGTTCAGAAATTACTGGCTCATCGAGGCTGCAGGACATAAGCGTCGAGCGGCTTTGTTGACAAAACAAGAATACGTATAAATTTGGCAAAACACTGCATGTCGAAGCGACGAATGCCGCCAACTTAAAACCTACCGATTTCCAGTACCATTCTTCATCAGTAGGTAAACTTGACTTACTTGACTTGACTTATGGCCAAAGCCCTAAGTGGGCATAGGGTAGGTAAACTAATAAAGTAATAAACTCAAGGTAAGTGACGGGTAGTGACGTCACCGGACGGCATAAGGGCCAAATGTGTTCAGACGTCCCTTCTGGGGAGTAGGCGACCACAGAGGGATGTCTGAAATTCAGGTTAAAGATCTAGCAGCCTTTTCCCAAAATAATCCCTCTATTATCAGTTCGGTTGGATTCCATTTCTGGAAGAAACGAAAACAATTGTTAACGTTTTACGTCACGAAACGCCACTGATCAAAACAGTGGATCGCATTTCATAACATGTTTCGCGGTAGCCAAATTCAAGATGGCGGACAACCGCAAGGGAAGTATATATCGATTTTTTTATAAATTTCATGCCGCAGACTTCTTCTTCATCGTGGTTGAGGCTTTAACGATATAAACAAGCTTCTTACCTCCATAAAATTGACGGTAGTTCGCTGTCTCTTCTCGTAAGTCCTCCGTTTTATTTAATCTTTAATCATGTAAGCGCGAACATATCGAGGGAAATTAATTTTGTCAACAGACTTTTGCTCGCGTATTGCCTAAAATCCCGTTCTCTCTCGATACTCTTGCGCTTTTCTCGACGTTGAACGTGCTCAAATCTTGCCGAGAGATTCGATTGAGTTTTAAAACGCGAACGCGTCGCTCTTGACCGACCTTGTTTGGCCGATGTTGAGTTGACTATTATAAACTTTTATCCCGTTCGTAGTTTTTTTGTATATTATTGTGTTAAGGTTTATATCTTGTACATTGTATTGCCCGGCCAGAAAAGGAGCAAAAGAGCTTGATATTAAAAATGCAGTTTACTTCCAGTGTTGGAGTCTTATTTACCGATGCTTAAATCAATAATAAAATGTCATGGTGGTACAATAAATGTTGGTCATTGAAATTGTTTTGCAGCTACGAATTATTCCCCTCTTAACTGAAAGAATTTTGATTCTGTGCTAATATACAAGTTATTACCAAAGGGTAAAGAACATGAAAAAATCTTTATGTTCATGCCAGCAGAACATTTTCCATAGCAAAATATTTCTTTAAAATTCTTTCACAGATTCCAGGGTGTGCAAGAGGGTCTTTTTCGACTACAAATTGAAAAATCCTTGTAATTCAGTTTATTTAAGTCTGGGAATAGCAAATTTGCTCTTGTTGTCTACATTAAACTGCACATGTGAGAGAAGAAAGTATTTTCGTTTTGAATGTGTCAGGACACTGGTGTTTTATTCAACAACAATAGTTTACAATTCCTTTTTCCTCTTTGTTCCTCCATCCACCTACAAACAAATCACAAAAACAGTTTTAACTTTAACTTGCACTCATAACTGAGCATATATTGACCTAATTTTTAGTTCTGAAGGAATAAATGGACTTTTAAAAACACTCAACTTTATAAACAAAAATAGTAATATAAAAACAACAATGAATTGTTATACATTGATACAAAGTTAGAAAAAAGCTTTGTGAAAAGACTTGAGACAGACTAACAACCGAGTTAGGATTTCGAGTTGGATTTTCAAGTTGGATTTTCGAGTTAGGATTTCAAGTTGAATTTTCGAGTTGGATTTTCGAGTTAGGATTTTCGAGTCAGGATTTTTTTTTTGACAAAGCAAAACCCATTACAATTATTGAAAGCCAAACTTAAACTGGCTAACCAGAGTGCAAAGTAGGCTAACCAAAGTGAATAGTAGGCTGACAGGAGTACTAGTGTATAGAAGGCTAACAGGAGTGCATAGTAGGCGGACCGGCGTGTATAGTAGGCTAACCGGAGTGCATAGTAGGCTAACCGGCGTGTATAGTCGGCTAACCTGAGTGTTGAGTACGGTAAGCAACTCGAAAATCCAACTGGAAATCCTAACTCGAAATCCAACTCCTAATCCTAACTCAAAATCCAACTCGAAATCCTAACTCGGTAAATAGGCAACCTCTCAAACAATAAGTGGCACACAACCCAGAGACTATGATTCACTAAACAAGAAATTTTACTGCCCTGTCCCTAACATGCATATAATGGCCTGGAATAATTGATCTGAGAGCACTGGGAAAATGATAAAAATTAAAATGGCAATTCATCTTGTGGCTACCCCTCTTGCACATTTTTTTTTTAATTTTTTTGCAAGCCAATCTGCACATACATCTCCCCTGCTTCTTTAACATTTTCAGCCCTTTATTAACCACATTTTTTTGCCACAGTAGGGATATTTGCTGTTGGAAGAGTCTGCATGTTATATCTGGTTATATGCGGCAAGAGTTCTACATGTAGTTCTCTACAATTTGAGAATGATTCTCCATTCCTTACAAGTTCAGTAGAGAGAATCAATACAAACGTAACAACATTTAACAAGGAGCATGAAATATACTCATCAGTAATCTTTAAACCAGCGATTTGAGAAACACTTTCAAGTTCATTTCGAAGTAGAAAAAGTAAAAACCAAGTCCCTGTACTCTGAATGACTTTTTCACACCTTCAGATGTGCTTAAACGAGTCTTCATTTCGAACTAATGCCGTAAAAATGCCAAAACATTTGCCCCGTTCGCTATTATCGGAGCGAACTTTAGGTCTCTGCTCATCATCAAAGCGACGCACTAAGGAATGCATCCAAGTGATCAACTTTAAAAAGTGTTACCATTTTTGCTAGGTGGTTACCAGCGACGAAACTTTAGAAAAACAACAATGAACAACGACACATTCGAGGAAAATTGTTCACTTCGACTACAAAATTCTCCATCACAGGGAAAACAGAACATAAATCTAGGAACTTACATTTCAAGTCCGCCATCATGGCGGCGGTCTCCACGATCCGCGATCTTTTCGTTGCTTAAATTGCCGTTTTCAACCTTCTATTCTCGCCCATCTTTGGCATCCATCTTTGTTTCACTGGAATTGCTGCTCAAAGTTCCCGGATATTGCGCGTAGAGACTGGTAGACAACTTTATGTATAAGGCACCAATTTCTCTCTATTATTTTGGTCGATTTTTGCATATTTTCGCAAGAACAATAGAAAAGTGACGTCACGCTTTCTTCCAGAATTGGAATACATCCGAACTGATTATTAGAAAATCTGTCTCGTGTGAAATGGGTAGTGACATCATTACGTTGCTATTGTAACTCCGATTTCGATGAAACATATTTTAAACATTTTAAAAGACGTTCTAGAAACCTTTTTCTCTTATCCAGTCTAATCTCTACGTATTATTAAACCTTTTTATTTTCTATTTGTAATTCTGTCTTTTTTGCGCTTCCTTGTGGTAGACCTGGCTGCATTGCAGTTTTTGGTTCATCAAAATTTTGAAAAGAGGATTTACTCTACAATGCTGAACTTTTCAGTAGCTTTTCATTCACCCCTTACGGTATTCGCGCCATTCCCTTAAAAGAGCATCTCATTTCGGCCCAGTTCGCGTAAGAACCCTTCACTTCTGTTACCTGGTGTGTTGTAATAGCGAATGTTCAAACTCCGTTTTGGCCGCTGTCTTTCAAGCTTAAGCATTTCTTCGACGCCATTACACTTCTGCAGTTATCCAGTCCCAAGTCTGGCACTATCTGGTAAAATAGCGTCGTGTATTTATGTGTTTTAGTCATTTATTGGCTTGTTTTTTCCTACCACGTGTTCCCTAGTTATGTGTCATATTTGTCTCACAACTCTCTCGTTTGTGCAGCATTTTTTCCTCGGTTCCCTCGCTTAAGTTTGCACGCTTGTACTGTTGTAAATGTTTATTTTATGCGTGCTTCGCCTCGCAAACTCCGGGATTGCGAAGTGCTTTTCCCGTCGGTCGGCTCCCATCACTTTTTGCAGCACTTGTGCAGTGCTTTCCTTCCCTTTTGCACACATTTATCTGTCATGTTGGTGTGCTTCGCCTCGCAAACATCGGGTTTGTGCAGTGCTTCCCTTTTGCACACATTTATCTGTCATGTTGGTGTGCTTCGCCTCGCAAACATCGGGTTTGTGCAGTGCTTCCCTTTTGCACACCTTTATCTGTTATGTTGGTGTGCTTCGCCTCGCAAACATCCGGTTTGTGCAGTGCATCCCTTTTGCACACGTTTATCTGTTATGTTGGTGTGCTTCGCCTCACAAACATCGCGCGTAATTTTCAGGGAGTTACTTTAACTCCAAAATTGGGGTTAAAAAAAGGTACAGGATAACTCCATTTTTGAGGTCATTTTAACTCCCTTAATTTAACTCCAAATATTGGGTTAAATTAACTCCAAATCTGGAGTTAAATTAACCCTAAATACGGAGTTACTTTAACTCTAAAAATGAAGTAAAAATAGGTACAGGATAACTCCTTTTTGGAGTCATTTTAACTCCCCATTTTTTTACTCCTCCATTGCGGTTATTTAAACTCTAAAAAGGGGTTCAAAATAACCCCTTTTTGAAGTTTAATTTAACTGGTTTGTTTCGTTCCTTTCGGTGAAACTTATGTTTCGTGTTGTTTGCTTCACAAACAACGGGTTTTGTGAAGTGCTTTTATTTGGCTGTGTTGTTTTTTGATGTGTTTGTTATGCATACTTTGCCTCTCAAATTTCGTGTTTGAGCAGTGCTATTCCCTGGATGCCCATTTTTTAATTTCATTGCGTGAGTTTTTTCAATGTGGTTTCTTTGTGCGTGTCTCGCCTCCCAATAGGTTGTGCGGTTCTCGCCTCCCAATTTACAAGTTCTGAGTTTGCACGTTAAAGATTTTGTAGCTTTCTAGTCTAGGTTGGATTTACATGGTTCCCAGTGTCTCCCCTCGTTTATTGCCCTAATTATTGCTTTTATTTTGTTGGTTTACTGGACATCATGTTTTCTATTTTGCGTCATTTGTATCTAATTTGGTGTCATATCGTTAGTTTTCTTTTGTTTGCCACACACTTCGCAGCTTCTTTTGTTTTTTCTTTTCGCCACCGTATTGTTCTACCTGTTTTGCCTTGGCATATCTGTTTGGGTTTTCTTGACAGCAAAGTTCGCTGTTTTTAAACGTTTCAATTTTACTGCCCTGTTATCTGTTTTATATTATTTGCTGACATAATTGCGTTCTGTCCCGGGCCATTTACTTTTCCTTTCTTCCCATGGTAGCCTGAAAGGGTGTCTAATGCCCTAGTCGGATTACTGACGCTCAGGCTGCCATCCCTTGGGTGGGTTCTCTCGTGTATTTCCAGCGCCAAATCTTTATGTTTTATCCCATCTTATTTATCCTGGATTTTCAGTACTTCACCTTAGTTGTTGTATGGTTTGTTTGTGTGAAAAAGTGCTCAGCCTTAGGCCGTGGATAGCGAACTTTAGCCCCTGGAACCTAGTAAAGACCTTGTCAGCTAGATTGGTTAATGTCTTGCTAGCCTTTCGTCTTCAGTTATGGGTGGGATTTTTCTGGTTTGAGTTTTGGGTCTTTGGGTTTGAGCATTGGCGATGTCTTGGGTCATCTGGTTTTCGGGCATGTTATGCGCAGACTTCTGGGCGCGGGAGCATATCTCCATCTCTTATTAGCGAGCGTGAAAGGGACTGTCGCGAATAGTATGCTATAGTATGCTATTCGCGCCAGTCCCTTACAAGAACGAGTATAAATAAGAGCCCTGCATCTCATTTCGGCATAGTTCGCGTAAGAATCCGGGCTGTTGTAGCCGGGACCTGTTGTTTATTCCTTTAGCGCTTGCCTCTCTATGCTACCGTGCTTTTTCTTTTCCCACCCTCCCTCGCCCTTTCCATTTCCGCTTCCAACTCACCAAAGCGCGGTCGCATATCTCCATCTCTTATTAGCGAGCGTGAAAGGGACTGTCGCGAATAATATGCTAATTTTGATATGTCAACAATGTGCCCATGATATTGGCATTTTAAACCTTTTTTCTTATTTTTTTTTCAGTTTTTTTAAAAAAAGAATTAAACTATTTGTTTATTTTTACATTTCATAAGCATTCTGGCTTGATTTTGCATTAATTTCCGTTATTATGTGACTTTCTAAGAAAATGGTGAAATCCAAGATGGCGGCTCCAAGATGGCGGCTTCAATGACGTCACGTGACGTAATATGACGTCACAACCAACAAAACTGATGTCATCTTGTGGAGTAAGCCTCGAGCTTTCTAAGCTCAGTGCAAAATAATCTCGCTGCCCCTTAATAGAGCGAAAACTCCGGGGAGGGGTTTAGTCCACCCTCCCCCCCCCCCTTGGGGTATGATTTTCCTCGTACGTCCGAGGGTTAACGCCTTTGGATGTCACAAACGTTGGTAGTGAAAGTACTGACTTTATTTCAAATAACACGCATGATTTATAAACGCAGAATTCGGTTTGTTTTGAGGTATATACACCTTATTGAAGAAACAGGCCCAGCCAGGGGGGGGGGGGGAGGGGTAGTGGGATACTAATATACCCCATTTTTTGCCCCTGGGATACCAATATACCTGAAAATCGCAAAAACCTTGATACCAAATACCTTAAATTATTTTAAAAATCCGATAACAAAGGCTGGTGTAACTAGGGGACGGACAATTACTTGTTTGGAGAGGAGGGATCCAATTTTTTCAAGATAACTAATTTTTTTTTCGGTCTGGGACTTCCCGCAGACAATTATTTTGTGTGTCCAGATAGTGGCCTTGGTTGGTAATTTCTGTAAAGAACTTAAAATAAAACATTTTCTTTTCCTCTCTTTTTTATAATTTTTGCAGTGAGCAGCACCTGCGTGGACTACTTTAGTTGAACATTTTTGTCTACTTCGTGTTTCGTGTCACCAGCGCTCACCTCTTTTGATCAGGGTGTCTTACAGTTATACAAGCAAGTAATTCAGGGTTTTCAATGACATTTTTTTATAAGCAGCTTCTGATTGGGAATATGTTGATGTGACCACAGAAGGGGCCGCGAGGCCTCTTTTCCTAGGGGGGTCTTGGGGCAGATCGGCAAAGGCCATTTCCAGCATTCTGGGTATCAAAAAGAGTGGTGTTGATCATAGATATTGATGTATGAATGGCTGAATATCTTTTGTCTCCTTCTCATGTCTGCAACAATTTATTTGAGCCTTTTTGCCCCTGCAAACAAATTGTCTCAGGATTTTTGTTCCCCTCCCCATCGCAACAAAAATAATGGTCCGCCCCTAATTAACAGCTTTGACAAAGTCAAAACCACCATTCATGACCACTCGCAGCATGCACTCGCATGCAGATTTAATGACGCAAGAACTACAGATCTTTCATGATTTTTTTAAAAGAGACACTGGCACTGAGGAAAAGACACTTTAAAAAAAGATTAAGGAAAACAAAATATTTAATACCCATATTTCGGCAAAAAGATACCGAATACCTTGGTTAAAAACACCCAAGATACCGTATACCCAAAACCCCTGGCCAGGCCTGAAGAAACGTTGACAATTTGAAAAGCATAAACCATGAACGATATGACCCAATGGGATTCTGCGTAGACAGCCTTGGTAAGCTTAGTAATATATATTCTTTTTATTGATAATCAAGACATTTTATTTCTTTGAGAGCTTTAAGAGCATGATTTATGCATCCTGTCTTAATATCATGTTTATTCTGTCACAGACGACGATTATTTTTCCGATTTCCCAGTAAACATTTGGGTCGCATCGTTCATGGTTAATGCTTTTCATGGGTCAACTTTTCTCCAATCAGGTGTATACAGGCATACTTGGTTGTATTGTAAAACTCCCCGATGAAGTATGCGCTAGTCAAAGTGCTGCTCTTTGGCTTATTTTTTAAAGACTTGGCATGGTCTGGAAACGAGAATACCGCTTGTGTTGGCAGCTGGTAGGCTGCTAGGTTCAGTATTCTTGCAGAAAGGCATGTCAGATTGTACCGCCACTGCGGTGGAACTGATACGTTATCCTAAACTAATTCCATCATAAATATTAAATCCAGCATTTTCGAACGTTATTCTAGCTTTGGGTTCGATATCCTACTTACGGTCGCTATCTTCAGCCAAGCCGAGTTAGAAATGTCAGAATTTGTTGTCAAACTCATTGAACCGATATCGTGTTGATGTTTATTTTCCAGGTCCGCGCTTGAGACCAACAACCAACAACAGGTTAGTTGATACTGAATAATGCGCAGTCAATCATCTATTCACATCAATACAAGCATAAAAGTTGTACTGAACTAATTTTCAATTAATGTAATTCGCTATTTTCATCGTTCCCATAATACATCTTGTTAACCCCCCAAATTTTTCATAAGCATTGTTTCAATTTCTCTTGGGATTAAAAATGACCTACAACTGTCTCGAAAGAAATCGACAACAAAGCATATGCAAAAACTTTTGGGGGTAAACGTAATTCCTGACGTTTGAATTACATTAATTAGTCAGAATATAATATTCTGATGGCACGATTGAGAGGTTTGCGGGTTGTTATGGGATGTGTGTGTGTGTGTAGGAAGGGGGGGGGGGGGGAATTTAAAGGTCATTCTAGGTCGTCAGTCCTCGTCTTCGCCTGCTTTTCTTGTTTTCTTTGAAGTGTTGTTTGTACAGATTCTGTAAATAGTCTGTCGTAAAATGTTTATTTAGTTGTGCCCTTTCCTCGGGGTCTCGTGCTGCTGCATTAGATGAGGAATACGTTTGCACATATTTTTGGTCGCATTTAAAGGGTGGTTTTTAGTGGTTTTTCGTATCTGGCGTTGCACACACCTTAATAATCTTAGAACCAACTTTTGTTTTTTGCAAGATTCAAGATTGTAATCAGGATACATTTTGCATCAGATGACTGACTTTTAATTAGTATAATTCGCAAGCCTTACTTTTGCCTGACTGGTCACTGTTATCACTGTTTGTCGTGTTGATGTCCGGCAAACTTCAAAGGGCACACAGACAATTCTAGACGCCCAGTCACTACGTTCCACCTTCTCAACTACTCCTAGACTCTCCAAACGATCCAATTCTTCTTCCACTTTTTGGCGAAGTGCATAGGGAACTGGTCTGGCTTTGCAAAACACCGGCTTTGCACCATCTTGCAACTTTATATCTGCTTTAAACCCTTTGATGGTTCCCAGTCCCTTGTCAAAGACATTTTTTGCGCCGATTCAACACATCAGACAGAGTTTCAGCTATGTTTGCTATGTTCGCATGAAGATAATACTCAAATTCAACTTGAGTTGCTCCAACCAATTTCTGCCCAGCAATGAGGGACCATCACCATCAACAACAATCAACGGAAGCACCAGTTCCTGCTGTTCATAAACCACAGGCAAGTGAGCTTCACCACAAACAGGAATTTGGGCACCATTGTAAGCCTTAACTTAATCTTGGTACTACGCAAGGGCCACTGGCTAAACTGCTGATCATACAGGGCCTTAGGCAAGATAGACACTGTGGCTCCAGTCTGCAATTACGTTTTCGCTGTAAATATGCCCAGAACCTCATCATCATCTGTGTCCTCCTCAACCGCTTCTACAAATTTTGTCTCTCCAAATTTACCCTTTCTACCACTTGACTTGGTCTTGCATACACTTGCATAATGACCCACTTTCTTACACTTCATACGCACACTTTGACGTGCTGGACAACATTTATCCTTCCCACAATGTCCCTCTTGACCACATTGGTAGCATCTTACCTGCCTTTTGTTCCCTTTTGGCTGCTTTGGAGGCTTTGAAGGGGGTGTTACATCAACTTTATTCACCCCAGTGATTATTCTGTTGAAGATGCAGAATCCTGTGCACCCATTTTCATAGCTTGAAAGTCAACAGCTTCCATTGATAGAGCTACTTCTTTCACTTTCTCAAGAATAAGATTTTCCTTTTTCAGTAACTTTCTCCTCAATTTCGACGATCGACATTTGTCAATAACTTCATCTCTAATGTCAATGTTTGGGGTCGTGAATTTACAATTCTGTGCTTGCTTCCTAAGCCTGGCTATGAATTGACCAACTGTTTCTCCGTCCTGTTGAGCCATGCTTTGGAATACATGTCGCTCGTACGGTTCATTAAGCTTGGTGACAAAATACGCGTTCAGAGTACGTACCGTTTTCTCGAAATCAGTAGCCGTATCCTTTTTAAATTCCACACTCGGGCCTGGGTCACTCAGTGTTTCGTTCAATTCCTGAACCTTTATTCCCGCCGTGTGAAGTAGCAAAGCCTTCTTTTGAGCATCATTCACTACTACTTTGACCACAAGCAAGTATTGAAACGATTGAAGCCATTTCTTCCAACGTGGTCCCAATGCAGACGAATTTCCTTTGCAATCGAACGGAGCTACTCCTTGAATTTCGATGTTAACTGCCGCCATTCTTTGTTAGTTAGTCAACCCCATCCTCGTCGCCAGTGTTTAATATCGAGAAAACTTCGGATGGCTTCTAATTGGTCTTATTAGGCCCGATGCAAACACGCGCCACAAAACAACTACATTTCAACATGGCGGCCACACAAGAACAGGGTCCGCCCAGGTCCGCCCTTTATTAGGCATGCGTAACAAACCACTGACCAATACATGACATCAGGGTATTTTTTAATTGTTTCATACACATTTGAATTTAGTCACCCTCTTACTCTAGGAAAAGTCTAAAAACACGCGATGGCCTCGTTTATATTACGGCATAAGTTATCGTAAGTTGTTCACGCTATTCAAACGCCCTTTTGAGTACTTGTTTGTTAATTTTTGTTTAGCAGTGGGCGCAATTTGTTTTTGCTGCTGAAACGTCTGATAAATCTGTTTAGGAGTGATGTCAAGTATTGGTACCGCATTAACGCTTGTCATTTTAATAGTTGGAATACTTGGAATGGGGTCGGCTATTGTTACGTCAATAGACGCTTTAATAATTGGACGCCATTCTGTAGGAGTCGAGTTGATAATACCGGATGAGGAAAAATCTTTGTTCGGGGTAAATAACTGAAGAAGTATCGCACGGGAAGGAGTTTTTTGCAAAGCCTAAATTTATTATGTCTCTTCTGTACATTGATTTTTTTGTCATAACAAAGACATTTGTTATTCCAGATAATTTCGTTCATGATTTCTTTAGAACAACTCGGAGTTTTTCCATTTAACTCTGACCACACGTGGAAGCATTCTTTGTAACATACTGGTAGATTGGTTTTCAGTTTAGAAGTGTTAAAATTGCAGTGTAATATAAAACGTCCTTCAACTGGTAACAGAAGTTTGTCTAGGATTGTTTACAAGGGCTTGAATAATCTTCAACTAATTTCTTAATACATGTTACTCGTTTTGCGCTAATCATAGATTGAATGTCTAACATTTATTTGGGTCCTCCCATTTCTATATCAGATATCAGTGCAAGATGCTTCACTTTATCTTTCCCATTCCAAATAAAGTTGTAAAAAATTGAGTTTGCCTCTTTAATTAGTTCTTTTGAAATAAGTATAACAGATGCTCTGAACATTAGCTTTGGGAAAGCGAAGGTTTTTAATATCTGTACTCTTCCTAAAAGGGAGAGGTCTCTCCACTTCCATACGTTGATCGATTTCTATATACTCTTCAAAGTTGGACTAAAGTTAAGGTCATTTCTTTGTCTTTCGTCATAACCAAAATATATCCCAAGAATTTTTATAACCTCACAAATACTGTGTTTGGGGAAGTCTTTCACTTGCAGAATATTATCTCCAAGAGGTACTATTTCTATTTTTTCATCATTTACCTTTAAGCCAAAACACTCACCAAAAGATTCAAGAATACGGAATAAATTTGTATAAGACACTTTGTCTTTAATGACACAGTTAATGTAATCTGCAAATAACGCAGAAGTTTGTGACTGCCAAACGCAAAAAGAGCACGCAATGACGTCATCTTAACTAGAATTCTTTAGTCCAAGTGTTGACACGATTTCCAAATTCATTCCCTTACTCCCCCGTCCTCTTAGCAATGTTGAGCTCCCCAACATATTGCATAGACAATCTTTAGCCAAGAAGGATTCAACAGTGAATGGGAGGGGGGGGGGGGGGGGCTCTACAAATGATTGCATGAGACATTGATAAACTTTTAGCATAAAGTATTCGACTTTTTAATCTTGTTAGCGTAAGCATTCCAACTACTTTTGAATACGGTTGTAGTTTAATTTGCCTGTTTATGGCAAACTGAATAAATGATAATAGAGCGGTTTTCACTTGAGTGTCTAAAAGTTAATTGCATTTGCTTTGGTTTTGCATTGCTACGCTTGGTGATTGGCTTAAAAATTTCGCGCCACTTTCTCAGCCAATCAGAACTAAAACCAAAACCAATCGTGACTCGCTCGCGCACGTTTTCCCGCGCTTTGTGTCAGCTACATGTATTTGCTTCGAGTTTTGATTGGTTTCACTCGATTGTCAGTGTCCTTTGTGATTGGCCAGAGTAATTACTTTGGTTTTGGTTTTACGACACTCAATTGAAAACTGCTCTAATAAAAAGGTAATCCAGTTACTACTTGTTTTTTCCATTCAGGTCACGCCATCTTGGACAGCAGGGGATGAAGTAATTGCATTATATGCATTCGAAGGCAGCGATCCAGAGGTTTAGCTTCTTTTCATATTTAAAAACTTTCAAAGTGTTTTTTTTAAATGCTGTGAATACACCAGGGATAAAACAAAGGTGGAGCTCTGTTTCATGATCCAGACAGACAGACACGACAGACACGGCAACACCCAAGACAACCGTAAACATGCAGTGGCGATGATAAAATTACGCTGCACGTCACGGCAAACTGACAGTAACAAATCATTTTCGCTTGGGTTTATATCAATCCAAGCCTGCCTCCATTTAGAAAAGCAAGTGAACGAATTTTGCCAAACAGCTTTATGAGGCCACGCGCTCCAGTGGTTTAGTTAGGGTCCTGGAATTGTAATTCAGATTAGTTCCAAGTTCAAATTTTCTGCTTCTTATTCCCCTTCTTGGGTCTGCCACATTTTTGTTTTGAGCAGGCCAATTAAATGTATCACGGCATGAATAAGAACAATCCCCTTGAAGTGTAAACCTGGACACTAACCTTGATAATAATATTAAGTTTCGCTTTTCTTATGACATGCCTACTTGAATTTAATTTGAAAAAGATAAATTAATTAAACATTCATCACTGCTGGGGCTAAAGTATCAATGAATCCCTATATTTAGGATCTGTCCTTTGAAGAAGATGAGGTGCTCTATATAATTGAAAGTTTGGTGAGTAAAGTTAGGAATTGTTACCAAAAGCTAAACTATACAGAGTTATTTCGGTGGCAGCGTGAGACAGGATGCTTTTCTAAAAAGGACAACAGAGGAGGCACTAGAACAGCAACATCACTACAATAGTATGCATCATTTTATTATCAGTAATGTGATTGCTCGTTTATCAGTAATATCCCATCAAGGAGTAGTATCTGACGCCATTGCTTACATCCGGAATTCAGATATTCGCCCGATTTGCCAAGTTTGAAGAGAAACGGTTCAAAATTTGTTTTAAATGGTATATGCAAAATGTGTAGACATTTGCTTGATCGGGTGGCAATCTTACCATCCATGCCACCCTAGGCCCTATACACAAGTTTATAATTTGACGTTTTTCAACGGGAAATATCGCCTTTTATATTCAACGTGTTCCTTTCATATTTGCTACGATTTCTATTATATGAAACAGATGCTATCAGTGTATTGGGAGACCTGTTTGGCAGACTAAATCTCATCTTTTGTTAATATTCAGGACAGTTCTTTCTTCAGTAAAAATATGCCTGTCTTTTTTTTGCGACGCAATTTTTCTTGTTAATTCTTCGAAAAGAAGAGCTTTTTGCGGCGAGACTACTCATTATTTCTTATTTATTCACTAACCTTAATGATAATATTGAGTTTCGCTTTTCTCATGACATGCCTACTTGAATTTAAGTTTGTTTATTCTGGCATACCAGGCCGATATGACCTGATCAGTTTTCATCGCTTTTAGATTTTTTCATAACGATTTTCTGTCACAGTGAGTCGTTTAACGGACTGAAGTTTTCGCATGACTGGTACGATTAAAGTTGAATTGTTCAGCTCAGTATTGATAAAATTTGGCACAAATTGATCTCCTCAGTTTCAACCAGTCAGATAGGACTATAATTAATTTCTCTTGTATTCTTCTGTTCCCCTTAGGGGCCAGGTTGGTGTAAGGCAAGGAATGCTCAAGGATTTATAGGATTAATTCCTGACAATTATGTTGAACTTCTTGTGAAGCCGTAAGTCATTTGAAAAAATAACTGTGCATTGAGGAAATCATCCGAAATAAAGTTTCCACTTTGTAACGCGTCAAGTTTTGTTCCACAAGGGTCATGCCTTCTTTCTCAAAAGCTGCAGCCTGACTTACAAGAGATGAAAGTGGCTGAGTGGGTCTCACGGCAAACAAATAGTTTTGTTACACGTACGATGTGTTAATCTAAATTAAAATTAAAATAACCACTGTTAGAGTTGTCTTGGTACAAAAAGACCAGGAAATATATGTTAGAATTGGGAGCAATTGTTGAAATAGCAATTATTGTTTTGTTTTAGATTAAGCACCATTTAGGGGTGAAGATAAATTTTAGCCACGCCCCAAAATCCAGATTTTGGCACCTCTTAGGGATTCCTTCCAAATTTTCTGACGATCACCCCCGTCACTTGTATATTCCCTCCCAAGGAGGAACTTTTTTTGCAAGAAGCCAACTGAAACTATATTAGAAATTTTGGTCTCCCCCCCCCCCCTTTTTTTTTTCTTTTTAGAATTTGCTGTCAAACTCGACATACCAATATCGCGTTGATGTTTTTCTTTCCAGGTCTGGGCTTGAGATCAACAACCAAAGACAGGTCAGTTCATACTGAATAATGCGCAGTCAATCATCTATTCACATTACCAAACAAAACACAAGATAAAGTCTACAAGGTAGTCACAGACCTGTCGTACCACGCTTCAATAGTTACTTAATAAAGAAGTCCATCTCACACAGAGGATCCATTATATGGAATGCATATAATGGATCCTCTGCATATAATCCTTTCCGTACAAAGACCGCCTTAACCGTTCACAACAATCTAAGGTCATCTGCAAAGCTGGTTGCTGGGACTGTTATGATGTTTACATAGGAAAAACAAGTCTCTTTAATTTTTCAGTAGAGGTAAGCTTTGCCAGACGCTAGAATTTCAAAATGTTCCCATTTGATGTTATGACCTGTGGTTTTGATATGATCAGCAATAGCTGATGGATGGTCGCATTAAGTGAGGGCCTTAAAATGTTGAGTTTTCCTGTCAAGAAGTCGTCGTTTTGGACCCCCACTCAAACTTTGCATGTAGTTAGATATTAAGGGGGATGTACAAAAATGGCCTTCTTTAAGGTTTCAACCTTTTTGTTGTCATGGCAACAGCCATCGTTTGTTGTTGTCTCCAAACCTAATTTTTCACTCAGCACATGCTCTGAAATGTGATAAAATGTAAACAGCTGTTTCCCAAGTTCATTAAAAAACTGCTACTCAAGACTTTGACCAAATATAAAGTCATCATTCTAGTTTATATTGATGTATAGGACATTTTTTTTACATTACGTTCACAACGACTAATCAGTCAATTAACTAAGTGCGTTTTCGGCCATTTTGGTTGATGGGTAAAACATACCAGACGTTTCTTTGAATTTCTCCAAAAGTACACCAGTTCCAGACTCTGCAATCGGTTTACACAGATATCCTAGTTGCTAAAACTGTAAAGATTTCTACAGGGCGGGCTCTTTTATATTTTAGGGAATTTAATGAACGAACCTCAAAATCAAGTTTTGCATATTTTGGCGAAATTATTATTTTGTCTCCTCACCAACAAAAACACTTGCAACAGTGAAACTACCCTCAGTCGCAAAGAATCTAATCTGTTGAGTCATTTTCTAATTAAAACAATCATATTTACCCTTTGTTGAGTTATTTTTTCAAAAATAACTCTTTAGTCGGCATGATGTTCCGTGAATCAGTCAGTCAGTGGGTGAAGTATGTTTGTTTGTCACACCAATCAGATTTCAGGTACTTTCAGAACCAATCAAATTGTAGTTTATAAAGGGGAAAGCAATCTGATACAGTTGTAGTCAGCAATTTCGTTCGAAGTTTTTAGATTAGAAGGAGGCGGAATCGGTGAGTTGTGATTTAACCCTGGATAAAAACGTTTTTCGTAACGCTCGCCTGCTTACAACGCACACGCCGTGAGCAAAAGGCCCAACACTAACTTGTTATTCGTCTTATTCGAGCGTACGTTTGGAGAGGCTAGCTTTCCTGACCGTAGTAAAAATAACATATAACATTTGCACAAAGCAGATTTTGAAGAATAATGTTGTCATTACTTTTGCCGTCCGCTTTGCGAAGTTCGTTGGGAAATTGGAACCATCCCAACAGGACAATAACCCAGTTTCACCCCAAGCCACCCCATAAATTTGAAAAAATAACTCCTGCACGCTTAGCGTGCCTATGTTTTGTTATGTTAGCAATATCGATCAAAATAAAGCTTATAACACAAGAATTTATCCAGTTCACCATTGCTATAATGGCGTAGGTCGTTCATCGAGCATTCATATTCAACACAAAGTCAAGTGCCTGTACCTTTTTTCTGAGGATCATGTTGCTGTATATATAATGATTCGATTTAGCGCCCTCCTTCCAATAAGCGCCCCCTTCCGAATAAGCGCCCCCCTTCGAATGTGTTTTTGTCAATAAGCGCCCCTATTCCAATAAGCGCCCCCCATTCTAATAAGCGTTCCCATTCTTATAAGCGCCTCTATTGTAATAAGCGTTCCTATTGTGGATAACTGCCTCTACTGAAGTCATCGACGTCGAATAGATAAACTCATCAACATTCACCGTACCGTACATGTATATATTTACTGCTAAAATGAACAATTCTTTTAAAAGTAACTAACCTTTTAACAATTTTTTACTGTTACAGTTTGTGTTTTTGTTAGTTATTTTAATATTTATTAAAGTTTTGTTTTGAACTTTTGGTTGTTTCTCAAAAAATTAAACAAGCGCCCTGTCCCGAATAAGCGCCCTGTCTCGATTAAGCGCCCTCTCTTGAGGTGCCAAAAGTAAATAAGCGCCCCGGGCGCTAAATCGAATCATTACGGTACACCTTCAGGGACTGTTGTCTGGCTAATTTGAGCACATCTGCACAAGTATTTACAGCAAGCTTTGCATCTTCAACGTCACTGAGAGGACTTGAGTCAGCAAGCCACGACAAGGGACGTTTAGTTTTCATCTTGGATTAACACAATTTACGTTGTATTACTCCAGACGATACCACCACTCGCTCTTTAAAAAGATAAGCTGTCTTGATGTTCTAGTTTAGCAAAGAATCGCAGTTTCTCGGGGTATTTTGTCCCATTTTGACTGCGATCGTGCAAAACCAGAGTATTATTGGTCAGCGGTGTTGCCTAAATTGATGCAATCCTTTATAATGTGCAAATTATTGTGTCCTTAGTCTTTTTCCTTTCCTTGCTTTACTGCCTGTACTGAATTCTTTTGATGTTCAGTATATTTATAGCAAGATTGGCAACGCAAACTATCTAAGTCTACGTCTTAGTCTTTTGACTGCGTGCTGCATTTATACAAAGACCCCACATGTGGCGGAGGGGGGAGGAGGGGGTGGGTGGCGATTTCACTATTGTTGTTTCAAGAATGAACCACTTATATAAACTGAACTAGAAAATAAACCGTATCGCCTTATAAGCTAAGCCCATTTTGTTCAGATCAAAACAGACCAATTAATACAGGCATATTCTGGAGTCTGTCAATAATTGTTGTTCGAATCTACTTGTTCTTAATATAGAACGAGTTTTTTTGGTAATCCATGTTGCTAAACTACTGTTACTACTAGCAGTAACCAATAGTTAGGAAGTGCGGGCGGCCATGTTTGTTGCGAGTTTGAGGATAGCGTGGGAGAGCGAGGGAGACGCGCGGGGCTGCGGTTTCCTGCTGTTGATTTATGCAGTTGCGTATTTCTGTTCATTGTTTTATGCTTGTTTTGTAGCGTTCCTTATTTGCATACTGTACAAGTCTCTTGATAATGGAGTCAAGATGACTCCGAAACGTCGAGCAGTATTAAAATCTTTCTTGGTTCTTCTCAAGTTTATTCCACTATTTAAATTAATGTTAAAAGAGCTTAAAACAAAGATGGACTCGGGCCAAACAGGCCTACACTGCCAGGGCTTATGCATGAAGTGACAGGCGGTATTGGATGGGATGCTATTTAATTGCAGGATAATTAGCTTACAGCAGTTTGTCAGGTTTCCCTAACAGTTCATCGGTAACCATTTATACTACTGGGTGGAGAGAGGTACTGTAGGAGTAGAGTGAAACCAAAAAGAAACCAAAAAAAGAAAACAAAAATGGTGCACTAAATTAAAGTAGTAAGTAGCAAGCTTTAAAATTAGCTTGTGTTTACATTTTACTCTAAAGTAACCAAAACTACAATCTAACCTAACTAAGGATTAAAAGACTAAAAAAATGCATAAAGAGAAAAAATGTTATGTCTGGTTATGAAGGAAATACCATGTAGGATGACAATGTTTTTTTTTGCGTTTTTAAACGATTTTACTGACAATCCGAAAATGAAAAAAATAAAAAAAAACAACAACAAAAAAAAAACACGCCACCAACGCATAAAGAACTCCTGCAGAATAACTTATCGCAAAAATTTATTAAGCCTACCAAATTGCGAAACAACGAGTGGTTTGAAACGGTTGCTTGAGTTTAGTTACCCTCACAATGTAGGGGAAGTCTGAAAACGAGCGATAGCCACGATTATCAGTATTACGGTATAAGGTATCCTAATTGTTCACGACGTTCAAGCGCCCTTGGCATATCGTCACCTGGACGTGATATTTTGAAAATGTTAGTTTTTCACTTGATTTATAAGACACGATTACCCAAAAATAGTTCCCTGTGGAAAATGTAAGTCACTTCAAACTGCAAAATTTTGATTTTGAAAAAGTAAAAAAAAAAAACGCCAGGTGAAAAATAAACTCTGACCCGCAAAACTTTCATTCTAGCTTTAACTCTAGTTTATTTCTGTACATGGCCAACTAAATAAATTACAATGATAATCCTGTCAACACTTGTTTATCTGAATTCAGGTCACGCCGCCTTGGACAGCAGGGACTGAAGTGATTGCTTTATATGCATTTGAAGACAGCGATCCAGTAGTAGGTTAAGCTTCTTTTCATTTTGTGAAATAGATTTAGCCAAGCCTAAAAGCGGAGCTCCCCAGTGTTTTTATTTTTTAAGCGAAACAACATTGAGGCCTAGAGGGCGGGGTGGCATATCAGATAGAGTGCTGAACTCCAGATCCAGATCCGGGCCTCAGACAGGATCGTCAAGAGTCCTGGCCTAAGGTCACTGCTTTGGGCAAGAAAGTTTACTTTCACTGCCTATCTTTACCCCAGTGCATGAATATATGGGCGCTGTAAATTCAATGCTGCAAGTATATATGCCCTGCTACGTATATATGCCCTGCTACATGTATGGACCAGCATAAGATGTGGGCTGGTGGGACTATACAGACGTAACCTTAGCTTCATACAAAATGTAAATTGTTTACAATTTAAACAATGTTTCAAAATTACTAATGTCTCAGAGATCGTTTGTCCATCAAAATCAAACAAAATACCACAGTTAACTCCACTAAAACACAAACTAAAACACGAGATATAACGACCTGATGTACGTTATCTTTCTCTTCAGACAAGGAACTTATAGCCACACTGAATTTTAAAAGAATCTTAAAAACTCAAAGTCGGGTCTGTGAAAGTAAAGCTACAGAAAAAGTCATCCTGAGAGGAAAAACAAATACTTCACGGACTACACGTGCAAAAATTCAAACTTGTACATTTCCTCTCTACAAAATTCCAGTGAATAGCCAGATAACCCTTCGGCCCTGTCTTGAAGGGTAGCTTAAACGCTTTCACCCGACAACGTTATTTGAAATAGCTGTATAAAATTCTGTACGTGTTAACCGAAACGGCTAAACCGACAAAAACAATTTTTTTTATAAATTTTTACCTCATTTTTAATTCTTACCTGGTAGGAAGACACGGTAAAATCTGACAGATAAAAATGTGCAGTGGCGGTAAAAAGTTATATCGGATATAAGTAGTATACCTTATTATAGAAAATTAACACTTGTGATTATTAAGGTATTTAAAATTAACGCGAATTGAAGGAAAACTTACTTCCCAGTAAAGGAAATTAACGCGATAGAGAGGGTAACATTTCAAAATTAAGGAAATTAACGCGACGAACACAAAGAAAAAAACTTGTTGAGATAACAGGAACAAGTTTATTTCAACACTAGGCGTAAAATCCTAAACGTAGTGGTTAAGCGAAGGCATCTGAGCGCCCCGAGCGTTCTTCACAGTTTCAGTGATACCGGCAGACTTCCACCCTCATGGAATTATGCCTTTTCGTAGGAGTCAATAGACTGTTCACAGTCCCCTATTTTTCCGTGAAGTCGTAGAGATCGATCGTTCAGTCCGTGAAAACTGGGGAGAGTGCAAAAACACCGTGGGTGTGGTGGGGCGGATTTTTTCCGCTCTCCCACCCCCACGCTATGAGCATTCCGCCCAGCCACCCACGGGGTTTTTGCACTCTCCCAAGTTTTCACGGACTGAACGATCGATCTCTACGACTTCACGAAAAAATAGGGAACGACTGAACGATCGATCTACGACTTCACGGAAAAATAGGGGACTGTGAACAGTCTATTGACTCCAATGAAAAGGAGTCAAGAACGTCTGGGCTGCATCGAGAAATTGGGGCCAAAATAATGGAAATTAAAGTCATGGAAATTAACGCTCACAACCGCTTGAGTTCATGTAAACTCAAGCCTGACCCCATTCAGTACAGCACGCATTTAAATTTGCCACACACTCGAATGATTTACTTAGGATGCTGGACGTAATATTCAAATCCTATTCTTGTGTTCTTAAGCGGGGCAATGAAATGTTTCACGGCATGAATAAGTATTCCCCTTGGACATTTTACGAATTATGTAGTTTTTTCCTAGCCCCGCAGTGCCGAACAAAAATGCGGGCAAACAGAAGAATTTCCGGGTGTATTCTCGATCAAACCATCGGATAAGAAATTTATTGATCAACTACTATATTTCCAATTTAGGATTTTTTTTGCCTATTTCCTAAAATTCGGTCGGGTGTGAAACTCGTCCGGCGCACATGCACACACGCCAATTTGCATTCACTTAGAATCGAATTAAAATGTTTATGTCAATATAATGATAAGTTTTTGAACAATATTACAAGTTTTTCTCTAAATATTATTGACCCGTTTTTGTGTTGTATTCGAATAACAAATTATGTTTTCACTTTGGAAGCTGTTTTGTGTTAACTTGGCAAATTTGCGTACAACCGTATTCATTTGTGTGCATTTACCCACTGACTCGTATTTTTGGAAATTTCGATTTTCAAGTTTGAAATTGCAACAGGCTCTTTTCCGTCGGAAATATCATTTTATTTCACCGCTGAACTAGTTCAAAAAGAAGTTGTTTTGGTTGTCGACCGGTGCATTCTCTGCGCATTTGACTATTTTCCCTGTTACTTGAGAGATTTAACTTATGCAAAGCACGCGAAAGTGATTGGGTTATTAAATTAATTAAAGCTTGTCTTGCATATCGTGCATGTCGTTGTTTATTTTAAGCTGGTTTGGGTTTTATTCTCTTTTCCATAGTTACGGCATAACCCCAACGAGCGAGATCGAGAAGGCTAACACAGAGCTCCCACGAGTTTGACTACAGTATAAAATTAGAATCACTGAGGCCATAAATATCATGCAACGGGTGATTAGAATAAAACCTAATCTGATTGGGAATTTTTTTTTATTATAGGCCCGAACTCATTGTATGTAAGTTAAGCCATAAGAACTCAACAAAATGTTTTATAAGTTTTGCTTTTGAAAACAAAGATTAGAACAGCTCGCACCCCACGGTAGTGACATAAGTAGCTGTAGTTGATTTACATCTTATCATTATTTCACTGAGCCTCAAATTTACCCGCGTTTTATCGCCGTTAAGTTTAATTTATTCACAGATGGTTTTAACTTGATGGTTTTAACGCGAATTTCAAAAATT